>NW_021633696.1:0-391054 GCF_004799145.2 Neltuma alba
AATATATTTTGAGATTTATATTTAAATTAAAAAAATTTAGGATAATTATTTGAGATGATAAAGAGGTACTTGGGGCATAAAATTCTTAAAATGAGTTTAGCATTAATTTCTAGAATTAAGGATTATTTTCTTGGAAAATTCAAGAAAATAGTTAGGAGAAGATTTTTTACCCAAACTTCTTATGAAAATTATTTCAGGGGTCAAGGAAGCTATTGGATGAGGAAAATCCATGTAAAATACTGTGGATTAATTCCTGGATTTATTTTATAGTTGCAGAAAAAATAGTGAAAGGATGAAAGGGAGGACAAAAACTTGTTGAAGGGTATGATGGTCATTTCTCACCCTTCTAATTTGATTAAAGCCATTAGCTCCTCCATCCATTTTCATTTCGATGGAAACCTCATAGGATAGAGAAAGAATCGAGAGGCATAGAGAGAGACTGAGAAGAAGAAGTCGGTGACGGAGGAAATGATCGGATGGGTTTCTCCTTGACAAACTTAATTATTTTTATATATTTTGATATCTTCTCTATAGGTTTTTGTCAACTTAATGCATTATTTGATTATTAATTAATTTAATATGTTTTATTTTAAATTATCATTTTATAAGATAAATTGTTATATTTTGTTTAATTGTGATTAATTGATTTTTTAGGACAATTAATACACCTTATTTTTGAATTTTTGATTGCAGGTTTTTCAAAGAATTAAAAATAAAAATAAAAAATATTTAAAAATAAAATAAAATAAAGAAGAAAAAAATAAATAAAAAAAGACCACAGGCAGTCAAGCGGTGCGTTTTGCCACCTGTCCTAAATTGAAATTGATATCATCTTCATTCGGCCAGTGACGATAGCGCGAACAGAGTGAAGGACCAGCGATGGCGTAACAAAGAAGGACTGAAGTCACCAATCTCCATCTCCTCTGAGTCTTCATCTTCCATCGATAGCATCACCTTCACCTTCTTCTCTGTGTCTTCTTCCTTGTGGCAGAGAGTGAGACGAGAGAAGGAGAGTGAGACAGAACCAGAACGAAGGACCAGAGGAGCTCGACAGCGAGAAGGATCAGGGAGGGCGACGGCGAGAGGGACCTTTAATCATTCTTCATTCTCCATACTCTTCGCTCTCGGCCAATTCCATCATCTTCCATGAATCCAAACATTCAAATCCTCCACCATCACCATTTTTTCCATCCCCGTTAAAATCTATCACCATCAACGTCTTCTTCGCAGAATCAAAGGGGCGTCGCGCAACAAAGACAGAAGAGTTGAACGAAGAAGACAGAAATCATTCATCGTCCATCGGTCCATCTCCACCCCAATCCATCGTCTCCGTTCAATCTACCGTCAGCCCCTTCTCCCTTCAGATTCCTCACTGTTCTGTCACTTTCTCGGCAGTACTCCATGGCAACCTGTACCAGAGTATTAATTATGGCATTTCTCATGGCAAACCGTGGCTAGCACTTTGTAATTCTCCAATTCAACAGCAATGGTAGGAGCTTGGATCTTCACAGGGAGTTTAGTTGCTTTAGTTTCCTGCTAATAGTTGTTTAACAATTCTTAGGTCTTAGAATAGTCTTTCTTATTATTGAAAAATTTTGTATTATTTAATCTGATTATATTTGGAGATTATTGTGGCTATAGATTACTGTTTAGCATTTGATATTGGCTGTTTATAACTTTAATTTCAATTATAATGTTGTGGTTGTGATATTTGCACTGACTTTGAAGTTAATATATTGTGATTTTTTGAGGTAGCTTTGGAATCTTGGATCGTAATATGTCTTGCTAATTTTAATTCTGTTGTTTTGGATTTAAGAGTTGTAATTAAACATTAGTTTTTTAGTATCCTTAATTTCATTTTACTATTCTGACTGGAGTTAGTAAGTTAGGATTTTAGAAAATATTTTGTGACAATTTGAGGTTTCGAGGTGGCTTGATTGTTGGATTAAAAGTTTAATTATAATTCTTAATTTATTATTTTAACTTATGCATCTGTTGAAGTGAGGATTGCTTACGCTGTTAAGTTAAAGGATTGATTATCATCATTGTTTGCTTGTGTGATTTATTTTAATTCATTTACCATCATTTGCCTTTAAAATTATTTTCATATAAAAACATAAAAGACAAGTATTTTAATTTCAATTTAATTCATGACATTTAGTTAACAATTCATCAAATCAAAATCTTTTTTGTAGTTGAGGTTGTTTGTATTTATTTACTATGATTTAATTTCATTTTTAGCTCTTCAAAAATATGACCAGGATCGTGCATTATATTGTATTAATTCGGTTAATTTTTAAAGTGAACCTGGGGTGACTAACGGTTCGTGCTTCACTCCTCCATGCAAACCAATTAATCAATCAAGATGAGTCTCCTAAGCACTCTTCCATCGCTATTTTCTGCTTTGGGAGGTTGAATATGAAGTTGATGATGATTTGAGTTTGGGTTAAGTGAGAGAAACTAGTGAATGAATTCAAAACATGATAGGGGAGGAAGAGAAGTGCTCATTGATGATAATGGTACATGATTTTCAGCTTGCATGTGTTGTTTTACTCCCTGTTTTGGCTGCAAGAAAACAGAGGTTATGGTCGCTGGTTTGAGATGAGAATGGGTTGATGATTATGAAGTATGTTTAATGGCTTGCATGTGGATTCTTTTGCTCTGTTTTGTGTTGGCCGAAAGCAGGGGTGATAGTCGCTGGTTTAGATGATGATTTCTGCTATTAATGGCGTTGGGTTCACTGGTTTTTGAGAGGAGGATATATGCACATAAATATATATAAGCTTGGATGGTGTTTATTTTGTTTTTGTGATTATTGAGGCTGATTCTAAAAATGCATTTTGAATCTGGAAAATTTCCAGATTTGTCATAATGTGAAGTCATGGTTGTGTTAGTGTTTAAATCGATTTGGTTTTGATTGGTTATGTTTATGAATACTGAATGCTTTTGTTTAGATGTTTAAACCATGTTCAGATGATTAAAAGTGTGCTTGAGGATCCCTGGAGGATGTTTTACTAATAGTTTTGAAGCTAGAAATTTTACTTATTGATTTTGCTGTTCAAAACGTTTATCTGAAAGGATAGGATTAAATTGGTGGGGGTAGTGTTTGGGTTTTGATGAGAATGAGAGGAGTGGATTTAAGTATTGCAAGTACGTCTATATATATATATATATATATATATTTATGCTGATTCTAGAGTTGTTTGGAGTAGTTTTGGAGGTTAAATTTATTAGGTATTAAATTAAAGTTGAAGGAATTATATGTGCAAATGTTTGAAGCAGTTAACTATATTTAAAGATTCTAAATTAGTTAACTAAGTACTGTTGTTTAATATGGAAATTTCCAGATTTTACAAGGGGCTGTGTAAGTTATAACAAAAGCAAATAGATAATTAAAGGATTGTAAACGAGTTTGAAGGTGTATAAATGTGTGTGTGAATAAACTATAGGTAATAGGAAAGGATTAATTAAGAAATGGTGATTGTGGAAGTAAGTGTGACTGTTTGGGTGTTGACCAAGAGGTTGGTTGTATATTTTTACAATTAGAATGTTAAATAGGAAATATAATTTTAGAAGGGGAGTTTAAGGAGAAAAACTTAAGTGTTTTAAAGTGATCAAGCATTATTAAGTATTGTTAAGTATTAGCCTTTGGTATGTGTTGGAAATCCGGAAAATTTTCAGATTTGAAGTAAAACATTTAAAACTTGATTCCAACATTTGTATGGGTATAAAATAATTTTAGGATTTTGGAGAAAGATCCTTGTGTAAATGCTTGAGGTAGTTAAGTATGATTAAAAGGTTTTAAAGAAAAGTAAGGAATAGACCAATAGTTATAGAATGAAAGCAATGGGAGAGAAATTTTATTGTTGAGGTTTGTTTCAAATGGTGGATGGAAATTGCAAATGGATTGATTGATAGTCATGATGTTTGGAAATTATTTAAAGGTATGTATTTAGAAAATTCTCAATGGTATAGTTAATGGCTAAGGTATGGGTTAAAATTGGTAATTGATAGAAGTTATTAAAAAAGTTGTTGGAGGAATGCTAGACTAAAGTTTAAGAAGGTTAGTAGATAATTGGAAATTGAAATTGCTTGGCTTGGAAATGAGATAAAATCAATGGTGCGATTATATATCTATTTTGTATCTCAGCTGAAACATCCTACCTTTAACCCCTCAGAGTACGCGTATGGAAGCGTTACGGTTCAAGCGATTCACAAAATAAGCCAGTAGATTGAACTTTGTGATGGGTTCTCAGGTTACTGTTTATTGGTTAAATTTCAGATTTTTTAGTCCAATTTTGAGCAATCATAACTTTTAGCACACACATCCATTTTAAGTGATCTACTATTTGTTTTAAAGCTTAAGGTGTGTACTTTAATTATGCTAAATTTCATGAGTAGAGGCAATCATTTGCCAGACTTCTACTCTGTCATTATTTTGTTGTTCAATTAGGGATAGCTTATTCCCTAACTTGCACTAACAGTTCATGATCAAAACTTTCCATACATAATACCATTCCATTCATATACTAACCATTTCCATACATTATCATAGCTAATTACACAAGCTAACATCATCATTATCATCACATACCATCAATGGCACATTTACAACATACATCGATATATACGATGTACAATGTAATACAACAAATTTTTCAAATCTTTTATTCTTTCCTTGCTTCCACTTCATGTATCCTTCGCTTGATTATATCACCTATTATGGTTGGTTAAAGGAGGATGAGATTTGGAAGAATCTCAGTAGCAAACAATAAACACCCAAACATACATGGCAAGCTTGGCATTTATAACATGCTTGCAACTTAACATCTTTATAACATAATAACATGTTTGGCAATCATCATGTATTTATCATAAAACACATAGGCCTACGGCATATTCAAACACATTCACAATCGCAACACATGAGTTCATACAATCATATAGCATAGAAACATGCCATACATGTAAGCAAATACCAAGCACATAAGAGTAAGGTCAAGTTTGATATCTTGTGTCCTTAAGCTTTCTTCTTACTCCCTTTTTGTTTCCACCCATTAAAGTTGCTTGCTCAACCACATCTAAACCTTCTCTTGGATGCCTCAAGGTCCTAATCACATCCACAAGGGTCACATTACTCATTAGGACTAAGAATTACACAATATGGAAGACTTATGTCCTTAAACTTAATCCATTTTTCCTCAATTTATAATGTAGTGTTCTAGCTTTGTAAAAATTGTTCCCTTAGGCCAATTCTACACAATTTTGCCCAAAGAATCCAAATATGAGCTTAGATTCATCAAACTCCAATTCCTTCCCCTGGTTCTAGGCCAAAAACAAAATCTGCCACTTATTTTTCAGTTTTGATTCCAATGCTTCCAACTTCATTCTTTCATCTTATCCCTACACAATTTTTCATTTTAAACACATTAGAAACATCAAAATCATCAAAATCACATCCTAGGAACAAGAACCAAGTCTGGCCAAAATATTTTCTCAAGTTACACAATCATGAAATTCAACTAATTTCAGCATAAACCCACTTGATTCGTGTTCCTTTCAAGCCATTGAACATTAATCTAACATCAATTTCATCCTCCCTCACACTTAACAATTTCGTGAAGCACCTCCCCTAAGGGTTTCAAGCTCCCAAAAATCATTAAAATCCATAACCAAGCCCAACAACAACAAAAGTAGTGAAAACTACATCAAAAACCATGAACCTACCTTGTTTTAGAGCTTGATCTTGCATGAGACCACTTAGTCTTTCTTTCTCCCTCTTCTTTCTCTCTCTAGAAACTATTTTGCTAGAGCTTCTCCAAGGTTTCCATGAGCTTGGACGAAATGAGAGGGAGGGGAGGGATATTTACAGAAAACAAGACTGAATTCGAGCCGTTAATCTTAAAAATATGTGGCTTGATCTGGACCGTTTATTTTCTCTTTTAATCTTGTGATGACAAGTGTCCCATGACCTCATCATGATGACATCATGCTTGCCTCATCATGATGACATCATGCTTGCCTCATCATGATGACATCATGCTTGCCTCATCATGATGACATCATGCTTGCCTCATCATGATGACATCATGCTTACCTCATCAATCCACATGTTTTTAATCCAACCGTACATGTGTCTTGCATCTGACCGTACATGTAATACCTTCTTTTCCCCTCACACCGTACACTTATCTCTTTCATAATCCTTCATCATTAAGACATTAAAATAGGGAGCGAATTAATATAAAATTCATGCAAAATACCACCCTTAGGCATTCCTCCACCTATATTGTTGTTCTGCACCGTATAAGGTACTTTTTCGGGTCTTGACTTTCCCGGGACTACTGGGACATGTTTTGGCACCATTTTCTCACCTCAGATAAATCCACATGGCATTATATAACATGCCTAAAGAGAGAGAGTGATGCTCTTTCCTTGTTCTTCCATTAAAATAATTAAAATAATTAATAATATTTATTTCGGAGTGATCTTGACGGAATTCTTTCTACCGATCCACAACTCCGAGAATCTATCTCCAGGTACCAATACTATTCATTCATCACAGGGAATTCCTCTAAGTTTTCTTAAGTCCAGAGTCTGTAACATGTAAAAAAATAAAAAATTTAAAAAAATATTTAAAAAATATTTAAAAAATAAAAAATATTTATTAAATTAAATTAAATAATATTTTATTATTATTAAATTAAAAAAAAAGGAACAGCTTTCGGTGGAAAGCTGGGAGCATTTGACAAAAGGAAGAAATTGGGGGAGTAGCATTTAATGAAAGATGGAAAAAATGGAATAAGGTAGTTGGATGGTGGAGGGAAAAAAGAATAAAAGGGAGTGGGGAGACCGAAGAGAGTGAGAGAACGGAATAGAAAGAGTGGAAGAACAGAAGGAAAGAGTGGGAAGAGCTGCTAAAGGTCAGGACAAGTTTTGAAAATCATTTAGGTACACAAAACTACTTCTTGTTATCATATTTTCTTTATGAATATTTCCTATATATTTATAGCTTTATATTATTAGTATCGTTATCATGTTTAGAGAAAATTTTACCGTTTGAGTATAGAGTAAATATGGAGTTTTGACAATATATGACCGTAGAAATTTAAAGATCCACTATTAAGGAATTTTAACCGGTTTATTTTTGTTGAATGATTATTTTGAGAATTTTAAACTAAGATTTTAGTTGAAAAATTTGTTATTTAGACTTGTAATATGTTTTCACCGATTAAATTTGAGTTAAATCATTTATTTGAGTTATTTAATATATTATTGAGGTTTTAATCAGTTTAAATATTGAATAAGTTAAAGATATATTTTTGAAATAATTTGTGAAGGCTTGAAAAATTATAAATTGAGAATTTTGTGAAATTAGATAAAGCTACAGTTTGTTTATAATTTAAAAAGAAATTGTTTGGTTTGAGGAAAAATTTTAAATGAGATTATAATAAATAATTGAGAATTTTAATATAAAATATTTAGATTTTGGGTAATAAAAATATATTATATGTAAATTATTTTTCAAAATAATATCTATTATAAATGCCTAGATTTGGGAGAGTTAATATATTTATGTAATTTTAGTTTAGAGGGTAGTCTTAGAATTTTAGAGTAGCTTTGGAGTAGTTCTGAGTTTATATTAATAAATATTTATGTGCAATTTTGTAGACTTAAGAATTTTGGAGTAATCTTTGTGTGAATATTTGTAAGTTAAAGAGTACCAGGTAACTCTGAAAATTCTTTCTTGTACATGTGAATTGTGTATGATTATATTGTGGATTTACTAATTATTATATTCCTGAAATATAATATTATGATTTTTGTAAAATAAATGTTTTGGTATGTTACATGATTTTATTAAGATTTGTTGCTAGTAATTATGATCAATATTTAAATATATTAATAGCTATGAAATTATCATGAATTGCTATTAAATGGTATATAAGTTTTATTGCTATTTTATTTTTAATATATTTGAGGAAGCATTTATGATGTAACATTGTTGGCATCTAACATGCATTGTTGGGCTAAGGATAGAAGGAGATTGTATGGATATAAAATTATCACGTGGTATGCCATCACTCGGTGCACAGTGGATGGCACTTGTCAGGGCCCCTTCTTCCATGTTTTCCTTTGGCCGGGAATTCATTGGAGCTGTGGGACATGTGACACCTCCCTATTCACAAAAGAGGGGAGCCATAGTCCGAGCTTGAGCTCTATATCTTTGGCCGGATATATCTCTTGTATCGGTGAGCTTGGAATAATTCAGTAAAATGGATTAGTTCCTATCGGACTATGTGTTAGCCTATGGCTCCAGTCAGCGGTATAAGGGTGGACGGTGATATAAGGGAGGTAGCATATTGCATTATTTTTGGATATATTAGAAAAATGATATTGGTATATTGTTGAAAAAAAAAATGAAATTGAATTGGATGTCTCAAATCCGTGATTTTTAATATATTTATATACACACATATAAACGGATTTTTGGTTTATCATATATGATTTGCTTGTATAGGTTAGAATTTCAGTAGTTACTGAGACGTTTGATCTCACCCCCCTATATTAACAATTTTTCAGGCAAAGGATCTAGTAGGAATCAAGGGAAGGCACCAATGGAGTGAGCCGTGAAGGCTTTTGTGCTCCTCAAGCACATGCTATGTTATATTTTTATTTGCCATGACTATAAGACTTTAATAGTTTATGTTGTTAAATTATGTTAGAAATGTTTTGAAATTGACTTGTTGCAATATTAGAAATATGTATGGACTTTTCAATTAAATATATTACGTATACTGATATAATTATGTGAGGTGTTACATAGTCAACCTTTAGACATTTGACTTTAACTTTCCCCGAATAGTACGTAAATAGGCTTTAAATTTCATTAAAGTCAATCTCTTCGCTTTCTGGGGACGGAATTATTTTTAAAACCTGTGATAATTCCTTAATTATTTTTCTCCATTTTCTTCCAATTATCTGAGACCTCCCTATACTTTAAATAATTCATTTTTAATAATATTCAAAATCAGTCAAAACCCTGAGAATTCCACAATTTCCTTCTAGAAGCATTTTCGTCATTTTTAGTCTCATACAGGCCTCTGAACCTTATTCCTATTTTTCTGAAGTGTTCAGGCCTTAACCTATCATTTCCCATTTTCTGAGATTTTCGGGCATAATTTTCATTTTTGCCCTTCTTAGCCTAACACTTTATGAAATTACAATTTTCCCTGTTTGGCTTAACCTCAAAATTGACCTCATTGAGGCCTCTAACATAACCTTTGGCCTACATTTATCTTTATTTCTCATTCCTAAGTCCTGAGACTTTTTCCAAGTCTTTAACTTTCTCTTTTCTCAGTCCCAGAAAACTTTCCTCTTTACGATTTAGTCCCTAGGAATCCCTCTATCCTTCCAGGGAATCTCTGGGACCTCTGCCAAAAGGGGTGTGGTAGCCTCCCAATTCAGGCTAATTTCAGTACTTCTAGGCTCAAAATCTGGGATGTGACATCAGCCATGGATGCAAAATTAGTGAAGATGGATTTTAATTAATTTCACTTCATTGGGATTGGATGATTAAGGTATAAAAGGCACATTGTCCTTAAAAGTGATATATATGTATAATAGTTTTGATCAAGAAGACTAGTTACTAAAAAAAAAAAAAAGGTAACTGTTTGGAGTTACAAAAGAAAGAAAAATATTTCAAAAGTTATATTATGGATATGAAAAGTTGTCCGGATCACCAACTATTAAATAAGGGTAGATATTAAAGAGATTTGGGAAATTAAGAAAGTGATTCAATTCTGTAAACTGAAATTGGATCAAGTGGTAATATACCCTTATATATGTGATAGGTTTTGACATTTGCCTAAGCCCACTAAGAAAGCATAAGGAAAGGAGAACGGTAAGGTTTGAATTGGACAAAGGAGATCAGGTAGTAGTTCTTTTCTACCTTACACTTGTGTATGATTATTGCATGTCCGTTTGTGCCATATTGCTATTTGAAAGCATGAGAACATATAATCCTTAATTCCTTCCATGGATTATTTAGCCGTGATCACGTGTAGCTGATAGACATGGAGCAGTATCTGCTAATTATTTGCCCATTATTTATTCATCTTGTCTATTTGTCATTGTGCATAAATGATTAATTGCATTAGCTTGCAAGGTTATGTTCTATTTTGGCTTGTTTTGTGTGTTTTATGTAATCTGTATTTGTGTTTGATAAAAATTACTCCTATGGGGATTTTTTAAAATCTTACCCTCCCTTTCGTAATATACAACAAAGGCAAGCAGCTTTAAGGTAAACAAGATTGTAAGAGAAGAAGGTGGGTAGTTGTGAAGAGCAAGAATGCCTGTGTTTATTTTTGTACTTATTCCTTTTTTAATTATTTTTAGGTTCTCAAAATTGAATTTTAAATAGTAAGGTATTAAGAAAAATTCTCCTAATAAATTATAATTATATATGATACTACAATTATTTATAAATTTACTCTCGCCATCTTTTTTAATAAGCAATAGCTACCATATTTCTCTTGTCCCTAAATATAAGCGACATTTATAAGTGGTCCTAAATTTTTGTAGGAAATTTTCTCTTTTACCCTCATTAATTGCTTATTTTAATATTTAATATATTTATTATCTCATTTCACAAACTGTCATCTCTCTTCATCACACATTCTTTCTCTTCCATAATTCTCTTGATTTTAATAATTTTTTATTCTCTTTCTTACACTCTTTTTCTTCCATAAATGAGGGTATTTTGGAGAAAGAACTTTCAATTTTTACCCATTTATTATCTTTAACTAGCTTTTTGATATATGTAATGGAGTCTAAGGTTTCTTATAAAAAGGGACGAATTGAGTAATTCTTAAGAAAAAATATATAAACTAGGACTTTCTCTCACGAGGCAATGTTTACTGTTCAATTGTAAATTCTAAAATTTACATTATCACGTGGTTGAATAAATGTTTTATTGCTCTTGACTAACTGGTTGTCTCATTAATCATTCTTGAGATGCCCTTGAAGAGGTGTTAATAATTTAGGATTACAACAATAAACAATTCAGTGAGCATATCTATTATTCAAAGGTGTCGTCCTTACACCTGTTGCATCTTATGATTTTCCCATTTTGGTAAGACGGTTTTGTTTCACATGGACAATATTCATCCATATGCTCTCTCATTCATTTAAGCAATGTATATATCTTTATTCACTACGAGAAAACATTGTTAAATATCTCATTCATTTTGTTTCACATGGACAATATTCATCCATGTTGCTCTCATTGCTGAGGTTTTACATATGAACATTTGATACTTGAGACTAAGAGAAGCTTTGAGAAGCATCGGATTTTTTTTTATTGATAATAATAATAAACATCAAAGTCGAAGAATAAGATTCTAAGCGCGGAGAATTGAATAGGGAGAAAAGTCACTTACAATTTAATCTAATTTCCAAAATGTATATCACTTGTTCATTAGGATTTTATCTATATATTTTTCTACAAACTAATTGGTCTATGAGGCCAAGTGCCCCCCGCCATCTTAGACACAATCATGAAGAGAGCCTTTTTATTCCACCTGTTTAATTTCTTGGTGATGATTTGTTTCATTATAATTTCTTAGAAAATTATAACAATTTATGCTCGAGTGTATTATATATCTTTCCGCTTCATAAGAGGTTGATCGAGTTGGATATGCAGAGTTTATAGTATCCCCTGTCTCGTTCTCCTTGTAATCACATATGGTTTGTGTGCGCGCGCGCTCTGTCCGCTGGCTAAATTAAAAATATATGATTTTTCTATAGAATGTCATTTTATCTTTAAAAAAAAAAAGTTTGTAATTATTGGAATAAAGAAAAAGCATGCGATCTTATATGCAAAGTCATAAAATGAAGGATCTGACATTTTAATCTGTTGGGTATATATAATACTACTTCCATTTTTTAATATAAGAGCTCATTTGACTTTTATTTTGATCTTAAATATAAGACCCTGATCCATTTTATCTCTCATATTTAAGCATTTTAACCCAAACTAATTCTTGTAATAATAATAGTTTTACTTAATACATTTGATTAGTAAGGATATTTTAGAAAAAATAATACATATTTATTATAAATAACTAACTTAACTAGCTTCTTTAATCTATTTAGTCAACTAATTTTTATATTAAGGATTGAAGATAGTGTTAATGAGTAAGTCATGTGTCCTTTTTGGTTCACTCGACAACCAGAATTTTCCTTACCTTAACTGAACATCAAGGTTGCACGCAAAGGATCGAAGCTTACGAAGCTTTCTCGCGGTCTCCCTCTGGCCGGCTTGGCTGTCTCGAGCAGATGAGAATGAGGAGGAAAGAGTTCCTTGGACCCATTTGTCCTTCAATGTTCACCTTTTCTCTATTTTTCTGAAATAACTAAATCATTCCATAAATTAATGCTTAATGCTATGTATGCATTTTCTTTCTCGATTAACTTCTTTAGCCCATAAAATAAGTTTCACAAATTTTTGGGGTCAAAAGCTAACTTTTAACTATTTTTAACTAATGTCACAGAATCATGGGAGAGAAAGCAATATTGCGGCGGCGAAATTAGGGAAGATAAGAAAATGTTTTCATTTTCATACCAAAAAATAAAATTGATAATTTATATGATACTATTATCATCATTATTGAATAGTTTCATTCGATTTTGTTTCCACAATTTTTTTTGGCCATAAGATTGAAATGGGGGGCAACAACTTTATGTTCACATGAAAATCCTTTTTTGATTGAATGATCCAGTTTTAAGAATAAATTTGGATGATATTTTCCTAGCGTGGAAGTGGTTACATTGATCTATATGAAAACTGATGATTTTTTTCTTTTTGCTAAAAAAACTGATGATATTTAAAATCTGAGGAAAGAAAAATACTTGTTTTTTATATGAATGATAAATTGATTGCTCCTGTAACCGCTGAGGAATTAAATGAAAGATTTTTTATTGCTAATTGGTTTAATGCTTTGTATGATAAAAAAGACCTTTCTTCTATTTAATTTTTTACAGTTATTAACCCTTAATTAAAAGAAAAGAATTAGACATGTACCAAATTAAAAATTGAAAAAAAATTATAGGTAATAGTTAAATCGTTTTCCCTTTAAAATAATTCACAGGCGTAAAAATTACACGGAACTGTTAATTGCTTTTGCAAAAACAACGTCGTTTTACGTGTTCTCTGACAACCCTCATCTCCTTTTGAGAAAAAATTTTGTGCCACGTTTGGTAGGAAGGAATTGGTGGGAGGGAAGTGGAAGTGGAGGTGGAATTCATTTTTTAAAGCGTTTGGCAGAGTGGATCTCGGTTCTTCATGGAACCCAGTTCCATCAAAAATGATGGAAGTGGGTTCCATCCCACCACCGATGGAACTGGTCCAGTTCCATTGAAATTGAAATTTGTGGACCACTTTACCCCTGAGAGATCTGGCGATAGCGGTGACGCTGGGGAGGCAGCGATGAGGATACGACGACGATATTATCGCTGTCAGTCTCCGAAATTCATTGTCATTGTCTGCTGCGAAATCGTGTCCTCTCTTCCACATCTGTCCCGCACTCTCTTTCAGACCCAATTTTATTGCGAGTTCTTCCAGATCTGTCGCCAGTCGTAGTGTTCTTCCATCTTCTGCCATCGCCGTCCCTGTTGAAGCTTGTGCTTGCTGTCTAGGTGGTTCACGTTCGCCCTTTGTGGTAATTGCAACACCTCACTTTTATACACTAATAGGATCATTTTAACGTCTGTGAATCACTAACGCCAGGTTTCTGTCCTGGGAAAAGACAGGAAAATTTTTTTTTTTTCTTTAACATTGGAATCCGTTGATCAAATATTTCAAACCTTCAGATAACTGATGAGTGATCCAATATCAACCCTGCTTTCAACTTAATCTATTATCACCTAAAATAATTTCATACTATACAATCTTATAATATTATATTAAAAATAAAGCAACGCTCTTGGTTGACAGCATATACGTGCACCTGGCAACACTCACCTCCTTCTTCTAGAGGATACAAAATAATATTTCCATAGAGCAAGTAAAGTTACTTGCCCATATATTTTGCTATACAATTTACAGAATTATAACAGGTATCTCTGCTCTTCAATCAGCCCACCTTCTTCTTAAATAACCTCTTTGTCCTTCTAGCTACTAGCCTTCACTGTTCATCATAAATTTGAGGGTGAGATTCCGAAGAATCTCTGTAGTAGTAATTTCCATCAAACAAATGTGTAGATTACATAAAGCATGCAAAACAAGCCAAAGTGGAACATAACCTTGCAAGCTAATGCAATTAAGCATTTATGCGCAATGACAGATAGACAAGCTGAATAAATAATGCGCAAATACTTGGCAATCACTGCCCCATGTCTATTAGACAAGCTGAATAAATAATGCGCAAATAATTGGCAATCACTGCCGCGCAAATAATTGGCAATCACTGCCCCATGTCTATTAGACAAGCTGAATAAATAATGCGCAAATAATTGGCAATCACTGCCGCGCAAATAATTGGCAATCACTGCCCCATGTCTATCAGCTGCACATGATCACGGCTAAATAATCCATGCAAGGAATTAAGGATTACATGTTCTCATGCTTTAAACAGCAATATGGCACAAACAGACATGCAGCAATCATACACAAGTGTAAGGGAGGAAAGAACTACTACCTGAACCTTCTGCTTCAAAATCAAACCTTACTTGTTTCCTTTCTCTTAGCTTCTTCGGTAGGCTTTTGCAGATATCAAAACCTATTATTTTAGTAAAGGTAGGTTAATGCTTGATCCAACATAATTTATAAATTAAATAACTCTCTTTAAATCCCAATCTCTTTCAATTTCTACCCTTACATAATAGTTGGTCATCCTGGACAATTTTTCTCATTTAAACTATTCTCTTTGGAGGGTTTCCTTCCTTATCTCAACCCATACAGTTACTTTACTTAGTAACTCGTCATCTTGGCCAAAAATACTATTTTTATCTATTATATTTGAAGGCAAATAATGAGTTCCCTACACTTAATTATTCTAATCTTTATTGAAATTAAACCAATTAAAATTCAACTCTACTTCTTTTACCAGTTTAGCCGAGACACACACCCAAAATACGTGTACTTACCTAAATTCTCATGCACCCATATATATTTTCATAATTAACTAAAAATCATTCTTAATCTCTTAGATCCCAACTTAAACTTCCTTAAGCAAATATCTAAATTTAAGATTATTTTGCGACCAAACAGCCTTTAACTTTAATTCTCACTCAAGCCTTCAATCTTTAAAACTTCCCATTATATCTATTCTATTACAACTAATCTATTTCCTTACTTCTCCATATCTTAAATTCATGAAAATCACTTCACATTGTATTAATTCATTTCTAACTTCAAACATCTACCCATTTAATTCCTTCAAACTTTAACATTCCTCCTCAATTACCTTTCCTTCCATTATAATCCCACGGCCCTTATATATAAAATATAACCACTGTAAATTCCCACGTAAGTCATATATTACTATATATTGTGAGACTATATACATATATATACATCAATTCAGTCTCCTCTCCAAACCAGTCATCATCTAACCATTGACTATTTCCCCTAGCTCCATGAATTCAAGTCTCACGACAGCAACAAACACACACATGTACCGAAACTATATACATATATGTCAGTTCGGTCTCCTCTCAACCAGTGAACCCAACGCCACTTAACTATGTAAATTCAGTTCCCACAAACTTGACCGAGGCGCACATAGACAAACGTGTATCATTTTCTTTCCTATCTCATAACCAACAAAAACCAGAAACTTTCCAACCTTTAGAGCTTGTCTCAGCTTACCAGAATCAGGGGTCATGAACTTAGAAACTTCACGCACAATAAAGCTAGACGACATGCAATCCCAGAACAAACCTATATACCTTATTCATATAACATCCAACCACCAAAAACCAGACATCATTATCTCAAGCTATTAGCTCCTGTGTTAGAAGCTAAGAACCACAACCGAAAACAACATGCGAGCACAAAACCCACTCCCCTGTCTTGGATTCAAGAAACAGAGCAACCTATCACATATAAACACCTTCATGATCCCGCAGCACATGCATATATCTATATATATATATATATATATATATATAAAAGAAGCGTCCTTCTCCTCCCTTTAACCTCTGTTTTCGGTTGACATAAACAGAGAAGAAAAATAGCACATGCAAGCTCAAAAACCAGCACCATATACTTCAATCGGCCATAAAAACACCAGCTCACTGAAACTTGTATCCTTTTACTCACTTTCTCTCACTAGAACCCAAACTTCTACCTTCATCAACACCTCAAACAACCCCTGTTTAACGACAATAAGGATGCGAGAAGGATTAGAGAGCTCACCTGGAATGTTTGATCGGTTTGCATGCACTGGATACTAACTCCGGTCACTCCTCCAGCTCCACCAACTCAGTTTCTTCCGTGCTCTCCTTCTCTCACTCTCCGTCTCTACCTCTCTTTTCTTTTGGGCACCGAACGAAATGAGTTAGACGCGTGGGTAACCAGCTGTTACATGGAGGAGTGAATCAGGTGGCTAATAGAGAAGGTAGCACGTGTATTTCAAAGTTCCAGGACCAATCTTGACCTCACACATAATTATTTCTCCAATCCTATCATTTCTCCAATTTTTCTGAAATATAAGATATATCCAGAGAAAATAAACCATTCTTCTCTTAAAATTATCTATTAAAATTATTTAAGCCATTTTTGGGGAAATACCTTTTCCAAAATGTCTCTAAACCCTAAAAATCATTATTCCATAATTTTCCCCCTTTATTTGGCAAATAAATAATTTTAATAAATTTTTCTCTTTTCTACTCATCCTAAATCATAAAATTCGGGGTGTTACAGTAATCTGGAGAAAGATGCAGATTTTGGTGGAGAAGGAGCATTATGTTGTCGGCAATTTTCCATGATTTTTTTTTCATGCAATTAGAATTACACATATGCAACTTTAGATCAGCAATATACAATTAATATCTGTCTTATGCAATAAGGTCTCATATGCAACTAGACATCCACAAATACAATTAGAATTATCAATATACAACTTTGGATCAATTATATGCAATTAGGATCCATGATATGTACTAAGATATCATATGTAACTAAGTATCCAAAATGTGCAATTAGAATATATGCAAGTTGGGATCAACAATATGCAATTAGAATCTATAGTATGTAATAAGATCTTATATGTAACTAGGTATCCACTATATGTAATTAGGATCCGTCATATGTAAATGAGGATCCGCCATATGCAATAGCATCCGTCAGGACAATATGGTCTTTTTCTATTGCACTTACGGACATTTAAGGGGCCACATCTTTTCGTTTATTGTAGGTCCCATTTTCCAATTAATTTATCAAAATGGGACTTTTAACCAATTTTCCCTTTAAAAATGGACAATAAAATATAACAAAAATTTTTATTTTATATATATTTTTTTAAAAAAAATTTGTACGCATTTGTTTGGTCTCCAGATATAAAATGTACCAAATATGACCAAAACATACTGCTTCAACGAAAAATAAAACATTACACTTTTAGTAATAATTATCATCAAGAAAGTTTTTTATAAACTTAATCACATTCTCCCCATGAAATGCATTAAACAAAGTTTAGCTAAGGCGTGGGCTCGCTGTGACGAGAATATATCTCCCAATTCAAAAAAATTCAAAAATATACTTAATGATTAACCAGTAAAATGATTATCAACAATGAAATTCAACCCTCATAATTCTAAACCAACCTGAACCAAAACGATTTTATCAAAATAATATATATATATATATACATATATATAAGCTGTTTTTTATGAAATGGAGTGTGACTTTGGGATCCACTTACAAGTCAAGCACTCCATGTCTATAAATATTGGGTGGTTACTATATAATACCTCCAATTATTGTGACATATAAGTGTGTATGTTTGTGAAGATTCCAGTATCTTTTGAAGGTCCTCTTTATATATGGCCTGCAAGACTGAGCACAAATAAAACAATGCAATGAAAAATGGGACCAAGAAGCGGAATCATACATTCTAAAGAGACAAAGGTTACATCTTTCTTACCACTAACGTATTTTATGAGGTTACCCTATTACTCATACAATACAAAGGATAATGAAAATATGATCATTGATGTGTGATAATGAACCGCTTGTAGGATCAAAGCTTTCACTCGTCACTAATGTAATTTTGTTAGCTCCTTTGTTGCATCAACTGTTTGGGGACCGCTTTAATGTTTGTAAAGTCTACAATGCTATGTGCCTAATGCTCTTTAGATAAATATTGTTTGACCACTAATAAATACATTAATAAGGAACAAAATAGAAAATAAATAGTTTAATATCTTCTTGAATTATGAAAACGACACAAATTGCAAAATATGTCAAGAAAAATTTTGTGACATTTATTATCAAAAAAGTAAAATATAAGATGGGCCCACAGTAATTGAAACCTTAAATAATTAACTTGGGCAAAAATCGAGGAAGAAACATAGAAGTGCTGAGAAATTCTTGCATACTGCGGGAGCACCACATCATCGATGCTCTGACTAATAAATATGTGCCACGTCACTAAATTTAATATGATGTGTAAGCTAATATGTCAGCTCTGGTAAACCTTTATTCAATTTAGCAACTTTCCTTTTAGAAACTCCCGCCCATTTTTTTAATTTTTTTCATCCGCTTCTCTCTCATACTCTGTCATCTCTGGCCCTTTTCTTCCACGAACTCAGATTTCTTTATCTGCCTCCCTAAGGAAGAGGCTCAGAAACAATGGCCGTGTAAAAAGCAGTAATGGTCAAGCTTCTTCAATGTTCCCAACAACCGGAAAGAATAGAGGATATGCTTGCGAAAACCCAAAACTTTCTTCACTGAAAATAACGTGTATCGGGCAAGCACGAGTGACGACGAAGAAACAAGGGAAGAAGATGAGGGCAAGATCAAAGAAGATACGAGGAGAAGCAAGCTTTCGAAAAACAGAGCAAGGGCTTTCAGATCTTCAAAATCGGGTTGAGTTCAACTATTTTTTTCATTGCAAGTCATCTTTTTTGTGTGAGAGAGAGAAAGACAAGAGAAGATGGGGAAAAGAGGGATCTGGTGGAGGAAAGAGCATGGAGGGATCTTGTGGGGCTGCATTTGCGAGATAGTTGGTGGCTTTGCAAGAAAAAGGAAGCTTAGGAGAGAGATATTGAGCTGGTGGTAGGTGAAGAAAACGAAGAAGAAGAAGATGAAGATGATAGGCCAGAGAGAAGTAGAAGTCTCGTGCTTGCAGATATTGAGATCGATACAAAGAAGAAGAATGAAGAGGAAGAAGATATAGGGTGAGGGTGAGCACATGTGTTTTTTTTTTTTATTGATAACGTGCAGATATGAGTTTTTGAACGTTAACAAGGAGAGAGTTTCTGCAAAAAAAGATGTGATGGATGAGAGAGGAGGGGGTAAAAAAAACAGGCGGGAGTTTTTGAAAGGAAAGTTGCTAAATTAAATAAAGGTTGACCAGGCTGACATATAAGCTTACACATCAGATTTTTAGTGATGTGGTGCATATTGATTGGCCAGAGCATGAATGATGTGGTGCTCCTAGAGTATGCAAGAAATCTCGTGAAGTGCCATATTTAAAACACCACTCTGCAATGACAAACACGTCATATAAAGGTTGAAGCAATTTGACCAATGATATCTTATCTATTCTTGATTAATTTATAATTAAATGTTTACTTAAGGGTACTTTTTAAAATTAGAAATTTTATATAAATTTAATTATAAAAATAAAGTATATTCTCGCTATCTATTATGAGCAAATAAAAAAATTAAAAAAATTTCCTCTGTTTGGTTGCTAACCGGAATGTATTCTAGTTTGATGATTTGCCAAAGTCTTTATTTGACTAGTCTCAAAAAAATTAAGCTGTTATTTGTATATCTATTTTGGAAATCCTACCTTTTTAATAGGGATGTTCAAGGCCGGCTCCGTCCCGATCGGCCCGTTCCGGTCCCGGTCTTATTGGGATGGGACGAATCCGTCCCGAAATTTTTCGGAACGGGACGGGAGGACAGGGGTCGTCCCGTCCCGGTTCTTTTTTTTTTTTTTAATTTTTTAATTTTTTATCATATTTATATAATATCATTTTTTCATATTTTTTTAAGATTTGAGACTATTGTATGGAATTATGAATATATTTATTTAGAGTTTTTATATTTGTAATGATTTGAGATTATTGATGATTAGAATTTTATAGTTTTTTATTGTGTTAAA
Organism: Neltuma alba; assembly: GCF_004799145.2. Lineage (NCBI taxonomy): Eukaryota > Viridiplantae > Streptophyta > Magnoliopsida > Fabales > Fabaceae > Neltuma > Neltuma alba. The sequence goes on from NW_021633696.1 coordinate 20,337, forward strand.
AGCTTTTGTTTAGAGTTTTTAATGACTATTATATGTAATATTTTGAGTTTTCATTTAAGAGTGGCCAAACAAATAAAAAAGAAAATAAAAAGATGTTTTTATAAGATTTAAGCTTAAAAAAATATAATTAAAAAATCAAATTTTTTTAAAAAATTAAAAAATTAAAAAAAAATATTTTCGGGACGTTCCGGTCCTGTCCTAACCGGGAGTGGGACAACCTCGGGACGGCCAGGACAAGGGACAGAAAATCTGTCCCGTTACTGTTTATTGGGACGGAATCGGGACGGGCCTGTCTTGGTCCCGATCCGTCCCGTGAGCAGCCCTACTTTTTAAAGAGAAAAAAAAATTTAATGAACTGAGACTTCTGGTTCTAGACCTGCTTAGAAAAAATTAAGCAGTTTCCATTAGTCTCGAGCTTAAGAATGGATTATAAATTAATAATTCTGGTGTTCGAAACATGCAGACAAAAATGTATACTTTTTGTTTTGTCATGTAGGTGCAAATGGGAGATAGGAAGATGTAATACATCAAATCAAATTAACACTAAAGACCTTTTGAGTTACTCTCTCATATTAGACTAATGCAATGAAAATAAATATGGTCCCATAAGTGAAATTACCCCTCATAAAGTGACAAAGAACCATTCTCATCACTAATAAAATATTCACTTTTGAGGTGAATGAATGATTGATTCCTTTTCATGAGAGGAAAAAAAAAAAACTTCATAATTACAACTAGTTCTGTATGGAATCATATTGCATACATTAATAATCATGGTGGACACGTGGTTTCAACACAGACACATGGAATATTGAATGTATCTTAGTTTTCCGTCTAATGGTCGATTCCTACAATTTAATATATTAATGTATGCAATAAACTTTGTAATAAATAAATCGTTTTATTTACAAATTATAAATTGTATGACCATTGGCATTAAAGCATTCCTAGCTGACACCATTTTACAACCCGTGCATTAAAACGTGTTCAGCAGCTCTTCTTCTTAAAGCCATCAAAATCCTTTGCAAGTTTTCTGAATAATGGCATCAAAAGCGTCAAGATTATCGCAAAAGGTAAAATAGAAATGAGTCGATTTTTCTAAAATTTGTTATCTTTTTATTTACGTATTCAAACTGGAGACCTCATAGTTAAGCCAAAATCACACAAAATTTACGTCTTAGGATTAAGCTTTTTATTAAAGAAAAATGAATCACATGGAGTTATTGTTTGAAATTAATTTTGTTAAGCTTCATAACTTTTTAGTTCTTATTTCAAACTAGAGGGGCGTCGCTGTTGAAATATATTTTTCCAGTTTTTGAAATTATTTTTCAGTTGGATTTTTGTTGCTAAGGGACATAAAAGAAGCTTATTGAGCATTTTGGGCTTATTCGATAGTTATATTGGGCCTATGATTTACTTGGTCAAGGCCCATTAAGAGTATGAGTTGTATATATAGAGTTAGGTCCAGTTGTACTATACAATATACGTTTCGTAATGAATAAAACAGAGAATTTATTCCGCTGTGTGCTTCTCTTATTCTTATCATGGCATCCAATTCAATTTATTCGTTGTACTATACAATATACGTTATCATGAGAAATTATCACGTGTTTCCCCAAGCTTCACACTGGAGCAGTATAAATGTTTACTAGAATTACTGAAGAAAGGCTTAGAAGCTAATGCACATGCACTCAATGGTATAGGTTTGCCTATTTTGATCTCTTCTACTTTAAATCACAGTAAATGGGTTCTAGATTCAGGAGCAACAACTCATATGGTTAGTGACCTTAGGTTGCTAGATAGCTACAGATTGTATAATGGACCAGTTAAAACCATTAAAATCCCTAAGGGAGACAAATTTTCTGTAACACATATAGGTGATGTTAAGTTCCCTAATGGAATTGAATTAAAAGATATGTTATATGCTACTGAACTCCAATTCAATTTAATTTCTGTTTTCAGAGTCACTAAAGAATTATTGTGTGTTGTGTCCTTTTACCCTGATAAATGCATATTGCAGGACCTTCGGGATGGCAGGATGAGGGGGATTGGTAGAGTAGTCCATGGATTATATTTATTGGAATTAGAGAAGGAATATACTTGTGTGAATCTTGCTGACAATGATTGTTGTTCTGTGAATTATGTTGATTTGTGGCTTTTACATAAGAGGCTAGGACATACTCCTGTCAATGTAACGAGACATATGGATATTGTAAAGGACAAGTTAATGAAAATGAATAAAGGATGTGATGTTTGTTTTCAGTCCAAATAGACTAAACTCCCTTTACCTTCTAATTGTATTAGAACTGAGAATTGTTTTGATTTAATTCATATGAACGTATTCATATGGACGTTTAGGGACCTTACAGGGTAACCACACATTCAGGTTTTCAATATTTTCTTACCATTGTAGATGATTTTTCTAGGGCAACATGGATTTTTCTTATGAAACACAAATCTGAATTTATTAAACCATGAGTTGAGAGAGTCTTTAAGGAAAAGGGTGTCATACATGAAACCACTTGCCCTTATACACCAGAACAAAATGGTATTGTAGAAAGAAAGCATAGGACACTGATGCAAATAGCAAGAGGCTTGATAATACAATCCAGAATACCAATTAGATTTTGGGGAGAATGTGTCAAAATGGCAACATACCTTGCTAACAAAACACCTAGTAGAATACTAAAATTTAAAACCCCTTATGAGTTAGTTCATGGTCATCTGCTTAACTATGATAATTTGAAGGTTTTTGGCTGTTTGGGATATGCTACTAATCTTGTGAACACAGATAAACTTCGACCTAGATCAATACCATGTGTATTCTTAGGTTATCCAAGCAATCAAAGGGGTTTTAATTTGTTAAGTTTAAAGGATAACAGAATTTTTGTTAGCAGGCATGTTAAATTTCTTGAAGATGTTTTTCCATTTAAGAATACAAGTGGTATTGATCAAGTGGGAGTATCAACTGATATCAAACAAATGTTTTATTTTGATGATTGCATTGATGTACCTAGTCAATCTCCAGATATCATAAGAGAATCTCACTAGGAAGAACATCTTATTCAGGACTGTTCTGCAACTAATAATAATAACCAAACTTTGAATAGTGACTCCACTAGGCATTCTGTTAGAGAAAGAAGGCCACCTATTTAGTCTAAGGATTATGTTTGTAATATGACTCAATTAAATTCTAATAAGAAGTTGAGTAATAAGTCTAGATGCAAATATCCCATAGAGAGCTATATATCATATGATAATATTTCTCCTTCTTATATGTGTTACATTTGTTCCATTGATGCTATAAATGTGCCTACTTGTTATGATGATGCTGTTACTGATCAAAACTAGGCGAATGCTATGAGAAATGAAATAGATGCTTTAGAAGAAAATAATACATGGTACATAGTCCTTTTACCCAAAGACAAAAAGCCTATTGGTTGTAAATGGTTTTATAAGGTAAAGTATAAACTAGATGGGACCATTGACAAATATAAAGCAAGATTGGTGGCTAAAGGTTATAACCAAACCAAGGAAATTGACTATAATGAAACTTTCTCCCCTGTGGTAAAAATGGTTACTGTTAGAACTGTTTTAAAACTAGTTGCTGTTAGTCCTCGTATCAAATGGATGTGAATAACGCTTTCTTGCAGGGAGATCTGGATGAAGAAGTTTATATAACCATGCCCCAAGGATTCAAAAATTGAGGGAATAATATGGTGTGTAAACTAAGAAAATCCCTTTATGGGCTTAAACAAGCCTCAAGGTAGTGGAACTAAAAGTTGTCATTGTCCTTGATAAATGGAGGGTTGTTGCAGAGTAAGCATGATTATTCTTTATATATTAGGCATTTTGATGATGGTTTTGTGATTGTTCTGGTTTATGTGGATGATTTGTTGGCTATTGGTAGTTCTGAACAAAGGATTAAACAAGTAAAAGATTTTCTACATGGCCATTTTAAAATTAAGGATTTGGGGGTCATGAAGTAGTTTGGGCATTGAAGTAGCAAGGTCCAAGAAGGGTATTATGCTGTCACAGAGAAAATATACATTAAATCTTCTTTCAAAAACAGGAATGAGTGGTTCTAAACCTCTCACTTTGCCTATGCCACAACACTTAAAGTTGATAGCTTATGAGGAAGGTAAACATCGAAAAGAGGATATGCTCAAGGAACCAGTGACATATAGGAGACAAATTGGGAAATTGATTTACCTGACTTCAACAAGGCCTGATATCTGCTTTCCTATACAAGTTCTTAGTCAATTCATGCAAACGCCAATGAAGTCACACTGGGCAGCGGCTATAGGAATATTAAGATATTTGAAACATTCACCAGGACTTGGGATCTAGTTGAGCTCAAAGGGAGATTTGAGCTTGACATGTTTTGTGATTCAGATGAGAGTTCATGCCAGACCACATGCAAGTCAGTCACTGGGTATCTCCTTAAGTTGGGAGATACACTCATAGTCTAGAAAACAAAGAAACAAGCGAATGTCTCAAGGTCTTCAGCCATGGTTGAATATAGAACTTTGGGTTCAGCTGTGTCAGAAGTCATTTGGATCAAAGGTTTATTATTAAACTTGGGCATTCCTATATAAGGCCCAGTTGACGTATACTGTGATTGTAAATCAGCGATTCATATTGCACTAATATGGTATTTCATAAGAGGATGAAACATATAGAAATTGGCTACCACTTCGTACAAGAAAAGGTAACAGAAGGGATAGTCAAGCTACAACATGTTTGTTCTGCCAATCAGGAAGTAGATATATTGACTAAAGCAATAGGAAAAGAGACACAGCTATGGTTACTTAGCAAGTTAGGAACTTCAAATGTATTTCAGCCCCAAACTTGAGGGGGAGTCTTGAGCATTCTAGGCTTATTAGATAGTTATATTGGGCCTATGATTTACTTGGTCAAGGCCCATTAGGAGTATGAGTTGTATAATAGAGTTAGGTCTAGTTGTACTATACAATATACGTTTCATAATGAATAAAATAGAGAATTTATTTCACTGTGTGTTTCTCTGATTCTTATCAGAGCTCTTTTATAACAATCTATGGAAAGTTGCACTGTTTACAGGTGTATTGATATTAAACTTATGTTGGGGGATTTACTTAAATTTTGATCTAATAATTTTCAAATCAAACCCTTTTAAATATGAGACTTTTTAAGCCTAGTCGAGGCATCCCACATTTTGAGGCAACTTGAAATAATGGATTTTATTCAACGAAAAATAAAACATTGTAGGTTTTGCTAAGATTTTTATTTATAATCATTATCATTACGAAATGCTTTAAAAAAATTGCAATGATAATGATCTCTTCAGGTCTCTGTGGCGTAGAAAGTGGGTTATGTGTTTGTGTCTCTTTATATATACATACAAAAATAAATACTCTTCTTGCCACATACAGTATATGAAATCTGTTAAAAATTCGAAGCTACATTATTTACGTGTATTTTTAAGTCAATTGTGGTATTTTCGTCTGGGTAAACTAAAATGATTTTACATAAATAACGTCCTTAATATATAATACATCCCATTATTGTGAAGAGTAGGGACAATCCACATACACATGCTTCTTCCCATTTATAACGTCGTTTTGGACTCGTGCTCTCTATATATGACCTAAAAGACTGACCATAAATAAAACCATGTAATGAAAATGAAAATATGGCCCAGAAAGTATCACATTTATTGCATTAATGTATTGTAAGGGGTTACTTTATGAGCTGTACAATATAAAGGACAATGATCCTTGATGTGTGATAAGGGATTTCAGGGTCAAACTTTTAATGATCACAAACTAACGTATTTTTCTTAGCTCATTTATTGCATCACTTTTTTTTGAGAACCGCTTTAATGTTTGAAAAGTCTACTAAGCCAAGTGTTTAATGAGTAGTGCTCTTTAAATAAACTTTGTTTGACCAATAATGATTGCATTAATAAGGAATGAAATAGAAAATAAATAATTTGATATCTTCTTGAATAATGAAAATGACATGATTTACGAAATATGTGGGGAAAAAAACTTTTTGCGACATTTGTAAAATGTCATTTAGGTAGAAGCATGTGAAATTTGTAAAATATTACATGGCCCTTTGGTCATTTAGATAATTAACTTGGGCATAAATTAAGGAAGAAGCATAAAAGTGCCACTTACAACACCACTCTGTCATGAGAAACATGTTACATAAAGATTGAAACAATTTAACAAATGATTTTATTTATTCTTGATTAATTTATAATTAAATGTTTACTTAAGTGTGCTTTTTTAAGATTATTAATTTTATATAATTTAATTATATAAAATAAAGCCTATTCTCGTCATCTACCATGACCAAGTATAATTTATGCTCAACTTTTTGTTTGGTTGTTAATCGAAATATATTCTGATTGGAAAAATAATTTGTAGGTTCTTTGATTTTGAATTAATTCCCTAAATTTTTGTTTCTTTTTATGGGATCCTTCAACTTTCTACCATCATTTCCCTTGGTCCTTCTGTTGAATAAATGCTAACGGCGTTAAAAATTTCGGATATGGAGCACTGACCACTGCATCTTCTCTTGCCTTTCTTGTCTCCTTCGTCGCCCCTGTTCAGAGAATATGCATGGGTCACCACAATGTTCCCAAGGCCTCCATAAACAGAAAATATAGAAAACGAGAAATAACTCCTAGACGAGGGGCATCTTCCATCAATGAATCATAATAAAAACCAAAGCAAGTTGGACCGAGCTTATCCCTCTTATATCTCACACCCCAAACTTATCCTCTTTTCTTCATTTCCTCAATCAAATTTACTAAAATATGCTAACAGGTTACCATTTCGTGACAATTATATAAAATCTAATTATTATTGTGAGAACTCAAATAAAAAGAGATATAGAAGAAGGACCTTACATGTGGCATGATTGTTGTATATATGCACTGTATGTGTATAGGTCTCCCCTGTTTTAGTAATAGGAAAACAGAGCTATTTTGAGGCACGATATCTACAAGTGATGGAAAAATTGAACATGGCTACAGCCACTGCTTTTCAAATTTCTGTATTGAGGAGAATTAGAAATTAAAGGCGGGTTGTCTTTATTGTATTATTTCCAGAAGAGAGTATCTTCCATCTCCCACACTTTCTGCTAGAATATCATAATCAAACCCCGAAGCTCCAACAGCAGCAAATAAATCACTACTCCATTTAGTTGACGGTTCGAATAGGTCCTACGCACATCTAAAGTAGTTAATTTCATTAATATTCATTAAACTAAAATGTCCACAAACCCCAGAAAGTTAAGATTAGATTGGAACATGATTCAACAATAAATATTGTCTGATAATGCTGGATGGTTCCAAACAGGGGTCAAGCTAAATGATGAAGAGGCTGGATGGTAAAGAATAATATGTCCAAGGAGGGAAGAATGCTTGGTCAGACAGCTATGGTGGGAAGGGAGAGGAGCAGATGCGTGGGTGAGTGATTCCTACTGGCAATATTTAACGGTGTGAGTAGATGATTAACAGCAAGGACTAACACATTTAACAATAAAAAAATTAAAAGATCTAATAAAAAAGAAAAAAATCTTAAGGACCTAATTCAAAATCAATCAAAACTATAAGGATTTGCATATTAATTATCCGTATTCTGATTTAGTGTTTTGCCAATTTTTGTTTGACTAACCTCGAGAAAGTTGTGCTATGATTTATATATTCTTTTTGAAAATCTTACTTCTTTAAAGAGAAAAAATTACTGAATTGTGATTCCTGATTCTAATTCTATTTTTGGGATAAGGGGGTTTGTCTGATATCTAAGTCTTTGTTTGATGATAAATAAATTAAATAATATATTAAGATAATTAATGGAATCGTCTTTTTGGTTGAATTAATGCAACCATTTTGTAGGTGAATACGTATGATATGATAGTTCTAAAAAATGTTACCCCTTTCTGACTTCAAAATAAATTAAAGTTTTTTCTGCCAACAAAATGTAAATTAAAGTTATTGGAGTAAACAGACAAATAAAATGAAACGAAATTTTTTTCCATTTAGTATATAATTATATTATAAATGGCTAACTTATACATTTGTTCCTTTAATTTTATATAAGATTTCAATTTGATCTCTTAACTTTAAAAAAGATACATTTGATCTTTTAACCCTCAGATTGTTAAGTTCAAATGATGATTTTTTGTAATAATTATGATTGTTTTAAAAATTAAACTTAATATATTACTACCTCCGGTCCTAATTATAAGACCCAGTTGACTTATTTGAGGAGATTAAGGAAGTAAGTTAAGTTAGTTATTTGTAATAAATAAGTGTTGTCATTCCTAAAATATCCTTGCTAATTAAGTATATTGGCTAGAACTATCATTATTAGAAGGATTATCTTGGAAAAAAATGCATAAATATGAGAGACAAAATAAATTGGGGTCTTATAATTAGGACCAAACAAAAAGTCAAACGGTCTTAAATAAGAACCGGATTTAGTAGTAGTTTTAAGAATATTTTATTAACATTTAAAATGTCAACATCATCATTTTTGTTAACAGGTACAGTTTAGTAGTATTAAAAGACTAAAAATATACTTTTTAAAGTTAAAGGACCAAATTAAAACTTTCTATAAAATAAAAAAACTAAATATATACTTTAATAGATTGATTGTGTAGTAACACATCATATAAATTAATATTACGCAACTCTTCTGCTTTTAGACATGAGAATTACGCACTGCGTTGCTTTTAATTCTTTCCATGTAAATGACGTGACTATCAATATAATTCATCACAATATTTTATATATATATATATATATATATATGAAGCGGCGTTATTTATGTGTATTTTTAGGTAGTAATTTTCTTTGAACCAAGATTAATTATTACCAAAATAAAATATTTATATAAGAGGAAATATTTAGAAGCATTGTATGTTTTCTTTTACCAATGTTCTTTTAGGGTACTTTCTCATATTAGACTAAATCAATGAAAATGAAAATGTGATCCCAGAAGAGAAATTACAATTCATAAAGCAACAAAAAAGAATTATTCTCCTCACTATATAATATAGTGATAATAAAAATATGGTCTGGATAACAAACTATTTGTGGGTCAAAATTTCTCCTCTTCACTAATGTAACTATCTTTCTCTTTCATTGCATCAACTTCATTTTATAGGTGAATATGTATGATAGTTCTGAAAAAAATGATACTTTAGATATACAAAATAAGTTAAAGTTTTTTTTGCCAACAAAAAGTAAATTAAAGTTATTGGAGTAAATAAAGGTATGATAGGAAGAGTATTATAAACAGACAAATAAAATGAAATGAAAATTTTTTGAAAAATATATATATTTTAAAGCACAGACTAGATGAGTTTTACAGGGGGAAGAACAGGATGACGCTTAAAGAATGAACACTAAAAGGTGACTAAGAGAAAACACTTGATTCAAATTCATACCCGTTTGGTTTGTTTCCAAATACATAATAAGGTATCAAAAATTACAAACTAAAGTGCATATTCTTACTTCTTTTTCCTTTTCGTAAATATTTAAATTATAGATTGACTGTGGCGTGAATGGATCATATAACATTAAATGTTATGCAGCTCTTCTCTGCTTTTAGACGAAACAATTATGCACGGCTAGCGTTACCTCTAATTCATCCCTTTTAATATTGTGATATGTTTGCTTCCTTTTAAATCTCCGACTGTACTTCCATTTTTTTTTAGCTAGACTTTCGATATGCATCATAAAATATGTTAGTGGGTGATATATAAAAATTTAACTTAATAAAATAAATGAACGAATAAAATTGTGGAATTGAGTTTGGAAGATTTCACCAAAAGAGAATGACATAGGAGTTTATATTGGTTCGGTCTCAACCACTTGACCTACATTCAGTCCTCAGAGTGCCTATGAGATTTCCACTAATTCCTCAAGATTGAATGGGCTCTTGGTGCCTCAGTACAACAATTGAGTCACTCTCAATCACTCCCCTTTTATTACTCGTAAGGTTATAACCCCTCAAGAGTCAACACTCTTGAGTAACTCACAAATTTAAGCAAAAAAAATTTTGAACTCTCTCATAGACTATATATTCTAAGCACTCAAGTTCGGTACAGAAAACAAAGTATTGAATACAACACGTGTCACATCCCAGATTTTGGGTCTAGAAGTACTGAAATTAGGCTGAATTAAGAGGCTACCAGACCCTTTATGGCAGGAGTCCCAGACATTCCCTGGAAGGATACAAGGATTCCTAGGGACTAAATCGTAGAGAGAAAGCTTCTGGAACTAAGAAAAAGAGAAAGTTAGATACTCAAAAGAAGTCTCGAGGCCTAGGAATGAGAAATAGAGATGAATATAGGCCAATAGTTATGTTGAAAGCCTCAATGAGCTGAATTTTGAGGTTAAGCCAAACCAGGGGCAAAATTATAATTTTGCAAAGTTTGGGCTGGTAAGGGCAAAAATGGAAATTATGCTCGAAAATCCCAGAAAATGGGAAATGGTATGTTAAGGCCCGAAGACTTCAGAAAAATTCCAGAAAAATGAGAATAAGGTCCAGAGGCTTGTATGAGGCTAAAAATGATGAAAATGCCCCTAGAAGGAATTTGTGGAATTCCCAGGGTTTTGACTGATTTGGACTATTTTTAAAAATGAATTATTTAAAGTATAGGGAGGCCTCATATAATTGGAAGAAAATGGGAGAAAATACTTGATGAATTATCACAGGTTTTAAAAATAATTCCATCCCTAGAAAGCGAAGATGTTGGCTTTAATGGAATTTAAAGCCTATTTAAATACTATCCGGAGAAAGTCAAAGTCAAATGTCTAGAGGTTGACTTTTGAATTAAGAAAAATTAGAGCAATTCCCTATGATGAATAAATAGTATTGGTACCCGAAGATAGATTTTCAGAGTTGTAGATCGGTAGAAAGAATTTGGTCAAGATCACTCCGAAATAAATATTATTAATTATTTTAATTATTTTCATGGAAGAACAAAGGAAGAGCATCACTCTCTCTCTAGGCATGTTATATAATGCCATGTGAATTTATTTGAGATGAGAAAATAGTACTAGAACATGCCCTAATGATTCCGAGTAAGTGTAAGTCAGGGCCCGAAAAAGTATCATATATGGTGCAAAATGGCAAGATAAGTGGAGGAATGCCTAGGGGTGGTGTTTTGCACGAATTTTATATTAATTTTCTCCCTATTTTAATGCCTTAACGATGAAGGAATATGGAGGAGACAAGTGTACGATTAGATAGGAAAAGAAAGTATTACGTGTACGGCTGGATGCAAGACATGTGTACGGTCGGATACAAGACACGTAGACGGTTGGATTAAAAACATATAGATTGATGATGTAAACATGATGTCATCATGATGAGGTAAGCATGATGTCATAGGACACTTGTCATCACAAGATTAAAAGAGAAAATGGATGGTCTAGATCAAGCCACATATTTTTAAGATCAACAGCCCAGATTCAGTCTTATTTTCTATAAATACCCCTCCCTCCCTCTCATTTCGTCCTAAGCCATGAAAACCTTGGGGAAGCTTTGGAAAAATGGTTTCTAGAGAGAGAAAGAAGAGGGAGAAAGAAAGGCCAAGGGTCCCATGTAAGATCAAGCTCTAAAACAAGGTATCTTTATGGTTTTCGATGTAGTTTTCACTACTCTTGTTGTTGTTGAGCTTAGTTATGGATTTTAATGATTTTTGGGAGCTTGAAACCCTTAGGGGAGGTGCTACACCAAATTGTTAAGTGTGAGGGAGGATGAGATTGATGTTAGAATAATGTTTAGAGGCTTGAAAGAAACACGAATCAAGTGGTTTTATGCTAAAATTGGTTGAATTTCATGATTGTGTAACTTGAGGAAATATTTCAGCCAGACCTGATTCTTGTGCCTAAGATGTGATTTTGATGATTTTGATACTTCCAATGTGTTTAAAATAAAAAATTGTGTAGGGATAAGATGAAAGAATGAAGTTGGAAGCATTGGAATCAAAACTGGAAATTAAGTGGTAGATTTCAGTTTTGGCCTAAAACCAGGGGAAGGAATTGGATTTTGATGAATTTAAGCTCATATTTGGATTCTTTGGGAAAAATTGTGTAGGATTGGTCTAAGAGAACAATTTTAACAAAGTTAGAACACTACATTATAAATTAAGGAAAAAGGGATTAAGTTTAAGGACATAAGTCTTCCATATTGTGTAATTCTTGGTCCTAATGAGTAATATGACTCTTGTGGCTGTGATTAGGACCTTGAGGCATCCAAGAGAACGTTTCCATGGGCTTGGATGAAATGAGAGAGAGGGGAGGGGTATTTATAGAAAATAAGACTGAATCTGAGCCGTTGATCTTTAAAATGTGTGGCTTGATCTGGACCATCCATTTTCTCTTTTAATCTTATGGTGACAGGTGTCCCATGATATCATGCTTACATCATCTTGATGATATCATGCTTACATCATCAATCCACATGCTTGTAATCCAACCGTACACTTGCTTTGCATTCGACCATACATGTGTCATACATCCAGTTGTACACGTAATATCTTCTTTTCCCATCACACCATACACTTGTCTCTTCCGTTTTCCTTCATCATTAAGGCATTAAACTAGGAAGAAAATTAATATAAAATTCGTGCAAAATACCACCCTTAGGCATTCCTCCATCTATCTTGTCATTCTGCACTGTATAGGGTACATTTTCGGGCCCTGACTTACCCGGGACCATTGGGACATGTTCTGGTACCATTTTTCTCTTCTCAAATAAATTCACATGGCATTATATAACATGTCCAAAGATAGAGTGATGCTCTTTCCTTGTTCTTCCATTAAAATAATTAATCATATTTATTTCAGAGTGAACTTGACCGAATTCTTTCTACTGATCCACAACTCCGAGAATCTATCTCCAGGTACCAATACTATCTATTCATCATAAGGAATTCCTCAATTTTTCTTAAGTCAAAAGTCAACATCTAGACATTTGACTTTGACTTTCCCCGGATAGTATGTAAATAAGCTTTAAATTCCATTAAAGCCAACCTCTTCGCTTTCTGGGGACGGAATTATTTTTAAAACCTGTGATAATTCCCCAAGTATTTCTCCCCATTTTCTTCCAATCATCTGAGGCCTCCCTATACTTTAAATAATTCATTTTCAATAATATTCAAAATCAGTCAAAACCCTGGGAATTCCACAAATTCCTTCTAGGGGCATTTTCATCATTTTTAGCATCATACAGCCTTCTGAACCTTATAACTATTTTTTTAAAAATTTTTCTGAAGTATTCAAACTTTAACCTATTATTTTTATTTTTTGGGATTTTTCTGGGATTTTCGGGCACTTTTACTCTTATCAGCCCAAAACTTTATAAAATTACAATTTTGCCTCTTGTTGGCTTAACCACAAAATCACTTCATTAAGGCCTCCAACATAACTATTGGCTTACATTCATCTCTATTTCTCATTTCTACGTCTCAAGACTTCTTCTAAGTCTCTAACTTTCTTTTTTCTCAGTCCCAAAAAGCTTTCTCTTTGCGATTTAGTTTCTAGGAATCCCTCTATCCTTCTAGAGAATCTCTAAGACTCCTGCCATAAAGGGTCTGGTAGCCTCCCAATTCAGTCTAATTTCAGTACTTTTAGGTCCAAAATCCGTGATGTGACATAATTTATGGGATTACTCTGTAACTTATACAATGCAATGATAATAAAGATATGGTCTTTGATGTGATAGTAGACTATTTGTTAGGACAAAGCTTCTCCTCGTCACATAATTTTCTTTCTCTTTCGTTACATCAACTTCTTTTGGGGACAACTTAATATTTGAAAAGTCTACCTTACCATGTGTTTGTGTGTTTGAGATGAGTGGATCAGTCCTTTTCTTAAAAAGAAAATAATTTCATAATTAAAATTAGTCATATTAAATTACATTTAAACTTTATGAAATATAATTTCTTTCACATATTTAATTCTACAGCATAAATCAATTAAACTAAACTAAACTAAACAAAATACGTGTTTTTCTAAGGGTCTGTTTGGGGAGCACCCCAAACCATGGTTTGGGGAAAATGCTACCCAAACAACCTCATAAAAAATACAAACCTTGGTTTCATCTGAAACCATGGTTTCACCGGGTGAAACCATGGTTTCACCAGAAGCTGATATTATTCGCTTGTGGAAAAAAATCGGGGACAGCTAATGGTCATTCCAAAAACACCCCAGAGATCCTTCTCTTCTCTTCGCTGGCCGACACTCCTCCTCTTCATCTTCGTATTATTAGCTTGCTACTCAGCTCGAACATTGCTACTCAGCTCAAGGTCGACCCTCAGCAGAAGCTATTATTCACTTTTGGAAAAAAATTTGGGACGGCTCCGGTAGGCAATTTCCCAGATCCTTCTCTTCTTCGCTGGCTGACACTCCTCCTCTTCGCCGAACGATCGGACTCAGCTCGAAGCTCGACCCTTCGCCCCTTATCATCAGCTCGTCTCTTCGCCGCTTCATCATTAGGTCGCGTCTTCGGCCGTGCTTCATCGCCAGCTCGCCTCTTCGCCAGCTCGACTGTTCGCCGTCGCTGCTCTGAAACTCGACACCGGTGAGATCGTCCTGGCCTCGCGAAAACAGGGGTGGTCGTGCGTTTCTCGGCTCGCCAAAACCAAAGGAAGCGTTGGGTAGTCCGATCCATCCATCCTCTGTCTCCAATCTTCGTTCTTCAGTTCGCCTGGTGAGCTCTCTCTGGTGATTGCCCAAAATTTTGTTCGTATTTCCTCCATTCATTGATCTATCAGCTTCTTGCTTATGGTTCTGGTTCGGTGGTTCTGGTTCGGTGGTTCTGATATGCCTAGTGGATCCAAGCGATGCCGTCTGTAATTCCATACTCTGTCATAATTGTTGTCTGGATATTCCTTGGTCTTCCTTTGCGTCATTCGGCGGATTTTGATCAATGGTTTTTCTGGGGATTATTGCCCAAGATCTTGTTCGTTTTTGCCATGGATTGTTTCGGGGTTTATCGTGTTTTTGGATTTCTTTAATTGAGCTTCTTGTGCTGGGAATGTAATCTCGTTATTTTATGGGTTTAATTAGGGGCTGTTTTAATCCATCTGATTTTATGAAACGAAGAGGGAACAAATTCTGGTAATCAATGTCTGGTTCTGGAGGCAGGGGACGTATATGGATGAGAAAGTCTGGCAATTGTTATATAAATTCAATGCAATTTGTTTTTCCTGTTGTTGCTTGGGATCGTTTTTTCTGTCCAGATTTCCCCCGGAGAAGAAGCTGTGAAGTCGAGACTTTGGTTTTTTTTTTTTTTTGCTGTGGATAGTACTTGTGATAATGAACATTATTTGTTAAGAGTTGATCTGATTTGGGATGAGATAAGAATTGTATTGTTCTGTATTGTTGTATTAAGGATTTTGATAAACTTATGGCCAACTTTTGAGAGTGAGGAAAATGAAATCACAACTGAAATCCATGTATATATATTGAAGGAAGTGATTTGTATTTTGGTCAGAGGTTTATGTTGATAGTTTTTTTTATTTTCGGTTGACAAATCTGATAAGGATATAATTTTAAAAAATATTATGAAAGGCTTGTGCAACATGTTATTTTTTAAAAACAATAATGTGCTTTATAATGTTATTTAATTAACATGTTATTTTGGACGTTTTAAAAGTTTTAGTATTTTGAAGTAAAAACAGATAATGAAGTTTAGAAAGGAGGGGGTGTATTTTTTCCAACCATGTAAAATTAGAATTTTCTTGTGTTTGTTAATTTTGTCACACTTGGTTTGGTAGGAAGGAATTGAGATTTAAAATGTGATCAACTTTTTCACCTATTACAGTAGACAATATGATTTTTGTTATTTCAATTGATTTTGAGTTGATTAACCTGTGATGACTGAAAAGCTATAATTGTGCTATAGCATAATGGGTAAGAATACGGTGAAAGCTTCCTGGGACCTACGAACCACAAAAGTGTTTATTGACCTCTGCATTGAACTTGTGCAACAAGGGGAAAGAAAAGGTACTAGCTTAACAAAGAAAGCTTGGGATATTCTTGGTGATAACTTTACTACCAAAACTGGAAGAGTGTATGAAAAAGGTCAATTTAAGAATAAATATGATTCCCTACGAAAGGAGTGGCAGACATGGGATAAGCTGCTTCGTGAGACAGGATTGGGATGGGATACTGAAAGGAATACTGTCAGTGCAACTGATGATTGGTGGGAGAGAAAAATAAGGGTAATTATTGAACCTTTTGATCTTACATTTTCTCTACTTGTTAATGTTTTGTGTATATTTACTGTTTTTGGAATATTTTATGATATTATTGGTGTCTAATGTGCAGGAAGTTCCAAACTACGAAAAATTCAGAGAAAGAGGACTTCAATTTAGGGATCAATTGACTCAACTATTTGGAAGTGTGGCTGCAATTGGACCACAAGCATGGGCACCTTCTTCCATGACACTTCCAAGTGAAGGAACACCGAATGAAGATTTGGAAGAAGGGTCCGGAGATAGTGATGAAATTTTAGGCGCACCAACTGGTATAAGTGGGAAATTTAACACAGTGAACTTCAATGATAATAGTGGAGGTAGTGGAGGCAACACTGAATTGAGGCAGGATACCAGTGGTGGGGGTACAAGCAGAGGTAGGAGTCGACCTAGTAGCTCACTGGGGGTCAGAAGGAAGAGTGAAGTCAAGAAGAAACGCACATCTCCCTCTATGAAAATAGCGGATGCAATTAGCAAGATTGCTGAAACAAATATTTCTGAGGCTGAGCGTGGAAATGAGGTCATTTCACGAGCAGAAGCTAGAAAGTTGGAAGAAGAAGCGCGTGCTTATGAAATTTCAATTAGGGGAGTCCTGTCTCACCTGAAAACAATTCCTGAAGTTGTCAGTGATCCTGATTTCTTTAGACGGTGCACACAACTCCTTATGGAACGGCCGGAGACACAGGAAATGTATGCAGCTCTGAAGGATCAGAAGGAACAACTTCTACCTATTTTGGAGTTTTACACTAGGGATTTATGACTTGCTTATTATATTAGACAGTTCCATATGTGTATGTTTTATGTGACCAGTGATTGTTATATGAATCAGACAACTCTGTAACTTTTATAAATGTTTCGTAATTTCTACGTAGGAATTCTAAACTTTATGTGTATGTGCACAGGATAAAACGAATATGGATGATGAAACTAAACATGTGGAAGAGCATGCTAAGGACGGAAAAAAAGGGTTAACAAAGTTGCAGCATTGGTTGGTGCATACGCTACTTTGAACTTGTGTAAGGAGCCTCGACATACAAGTGCTTATACAGGCTGCATATGGGTAAGGGATGTTTTAGATGGCAACTCCAGTCGTTGTTATAACATGTTTAGGATGGAACGGGATGTGTTCTTAAGTCTGGTGGAACAATTGCAACAACATGGTCTAAAAGAAACTAAAAATATAGGGATACATGAATCAGTTGCAATGTTTTTACATACCGTTGGGCATGCACTTAGTAGCAGAATGCAGCAAGAAAGATTTCAACATTCAGGGGAGACAATTAGTAGACATTTTCATAATGTCCTAATGGCATGCTGTAGACTTGCCATGTCTAATATCAAACCAAAAGATCCAACATTCCGGCATGTTCATACAAAAATTCGGTTTGGTAAATACTGGCCTTTTTTTAAACATGCTATTGGAGCAATTGATGGCACACATGTTTCCTGCATTGTCAGTGCAACAGATCAAACTAAATTTATCTCTAGGAAAGGAATAGTGTCACAAAATGTCATGGTGGTTTGTGATTGGGACATGTGTTTTACTTTTGTCTTCGCCGGATGGGAAGGTAGCGCACATGATGCTTGGATATTTGATCATGCCCTCACAACTCCTTCAATGAACTTTCCCCATCCACCTGAAGGTATTTTTTTATTTCCTATATTTTTTTATATTTAGCTTAACAATAGAAACATAATTTACAATAATTTCATTTTTTATATAGGAAAATATTATTTGGTGGATGCTGGATACCCAACACCGAATGGATATCTCGGGCCATACAGACGGGAGCGTTACCATTTGCCTGATTTTTGAAGGACATCTGGGTTTGAAAATGACAATGAGATCTTTAATTATTTCCATTCAAGTTTAAGGAGTACAATTGAAAGAACTTTCGAGTTTGGAAAAAAAGTTCGCAATCTTACAAAACATGCCATCTTATGATTTTGAAACACAAGTTAAAATCGTTTGTGCAACGATGGCTATACATAATTTTATTAGAACGACATCTATTACTGATCCTGGATTCGTTCAGTTGGAAGAAGAAGGTACTTATGCAGAAGATGATGATGATGGGGTTAGATTTTCACGTATACATTCATCAATTCAATCTTCATCTTACATGGCTCAGGTTCGTGACAGCATAAGAGACGAACTTGTTAATTCAATACGAGGATAGTAGTCATGTCTTATTTATTTCCTTTTATCATAGATTGTAATATGTAGTTAAAAACAAAACCTATTACAAATGCTTTGTATCGATGCATCATCTTAATGATTATGACACTTCTTTATTTATATTTCTCTTATTAATATTATGCCTTATATTCTCAAGCTAATTATTACTTACTTGAATAATTAATAAATTATTTTAAGACGTGTTTATTCTATTTTATCAAACAATATCATCCCATTTTATGTTTATAATCTTCATGAAAAATACATGACTTTCTGTTTGCAACAAAATAATTCATCTTCTCTAAAAATATTTTTCACTCTTATATTTATGAATATATATGTGTGGTGACAATTAATTAATTAATTGTATTAAACATCAGAGGTTATTATACATGTAGTATGTTATTACAAAAAGTAGTTGTGAAAAAATGTTATGGGATTTCACGTTTACAATCTTTAAACAAAATTAATATTTTTCTGTTATAAAAAAATCATTTTTCTATAAACATATTTAATATTATGTTTTATAAATATATGTACACATATTAATTATGTATTAATTATATTATCTTATATATTATTAATTATGTTAGTAAAAAAATTTTCATTAACAATTTTATTTCTTCAAATCAAAATAAATCATAAAATCTATCCTTTATATAATTATCATATTAACTTATACCCTTTTTGGTAATTTCCATATGTAAAAAGCACTTCTGGTAATAACTATCCAAACACTCTCACTTCTCAGAATCACTTTTTCTCAGAATCTATTCTCCACAGAATCTATTCTCCAGAATCACTTTTCCAAACCACGGTTTGAAGTCATCCAAACACACCCTAAGCTATATAATCTGTTCTACCAAAATTTTCAAATTTTCGAACTGAATAAGTCATATAAGTTTCAATATCATTCATATATTTATTGCTGTTAACTCATGTTATGGACCGTAGCTCTTATAAAATTTGATTGGATATATATCAAATTCGGAAAGCTATAGAATATAAAGATAACATTTGAAAATTAAGAGAATAACATTATTTGATTTTAAAAAAAATAAAAAAATAAATTAAACTTTAAGGGAAATGATAAAAACAAATATACGTTTCTAGGGAGAGGCGTCTCTCCACTTCTCTCTCCCTCTATTTCCCTCTACTTCCCATCCCAACTATAAGTGCCTGTTTAGGTGGCCTCAAAAACCATGGTTTGGGCGGAATGTCACCCAAATAGCATCAATTTTGGGCCAATAACCTGAAACTATGGTTTGGGCCGAAACTATAGTTCTGGAATCTAAAACCATGGTTTCAAGAGAAGTGAATCCATTGTGCTTCTGGCTCAAATTGAAGAGTATGATTGTGCCTGTCAGAATAGATCTCAACAATAATATGACTTTAACATCCCTCAATTATTTTTTATAAACATATTTAATCTTATATCTTATAAATATATAGACATATTAATTATTTATTAATTACATTATCTTATGTATTATTAATTATGTTGGTAAAAATATATTATTAACAATTTTATTGCTTTAAATTAAAATAGATCATAAAATCTATCTTTTATGTAATTATCATATTAACTTATACTTTTTTTAGTAATTTGTATATATAAAAAGTATTTCTGATAACAACTATCCAAACACTCTCACTTCTTATAATCACTTTTTCACAAAATCTATTATCCCTAGAATTTATTTTCTAGAAACTATTCTTCAAACTATGGTTTGGTTTCATCCAAACACCTCTTAAGATTACAATTTTAACAATCTTGATTTTATATTTTCTAAAACTAGAGATGAAATTTTAAGTTGTTTTAATAAATAAATAAAATTAAAACTAGTAAATTTTAGCAATGATGATTTAAAACAGCAATAAAAAATATCTTATTTATAAATTTATAAAATATAAAATCTGGATCGTTTAATTTACAATTTAATAATTGAAATAAAAAGTGGATGGAAATGGAGAGGAAAAGAAGTGAAGAGGCCCCTTTCCCCAAGTTTATATTGGCAGAATAACATGCTTCATTTAACAAAAAACTAGGCATGTTATTTGAATAAGGTCATTAACTACGGGAGAAGGGTCTAGATTTCATATTCTATAAAATAACGAATAAAATATTAATTTTAAAAAAAATAAAATCAAACTACTAAATTGAGCCATGATAATTTAAAACAATAATAATTATTTTTATATTATGTATTATATATCTTGTCATTTAGAAAAATAACACTTGTCATTTGACATATAATTTTAAGTAATTTATAATTTTTATTTTAAAAGCACCCAATCAAATAAATATTGTAAATAATATTTAATATTTAAATATTTTATACGTTTAAAGTAATTAAGTATTTCATTTTAAGTATTTGAAAAAAATTAAAACTATCTGTTTAAATTGTAGGTGTTATTATTCAAATGATATATAATAAAGAATATAAAAAGGTTTATATGAAAATACCGCTAACTTTAATATTAAATTTAACCGCAGGGGACCACCAAACCGTTTGGTTTAGTGGTATGGTGGGTGTGTGCGGGTGTATGCGTAGGGGTTCGATCCCCTCTCTTGTAACCGGAAAAAAAAAACAAATTTAACCGCAGGGGTTAATAATTAAAACATGAAACATTATAGTCTTTAATTTAAACTTTTAAAAGCAAGGGAGGTACGTAATTAACTCAAAGTTTAGAGGAGGCTGTTTCTTAAAGATTATAATTATTTAGAAAGACTAAAAAAACAGAATATAAATATACAAATACTAAAATGCCCCTAATCACATCCCTTACATTTCTCAAACCGCATTTTAATAATTTGACGGTTTCGTATTGAAAAAATTATGACAGTTACTATTAAATGTAGTATAATAGAAAAAGTGATAGTTTTAATTATTTTAAAAATTAGTTTAAGTAGTTTCTGAAAATAAGGAAATGATGAAAACATATAGATGCTGCAAAAGATAAAAATTATTTTTATGATCTTAATTAAAATAATTTTTATTTTCCATAAAATATCTCAACATCCATAACTTATTATGAAAATTTTGAACAAACTTAAACTAATTTATTTTGTAAGTTTAAAAAACAAGCTTTTGCATTAATTTGACTCCTTCTAATTTTATTGTCATAAAAAAGGAAAAATTAAAATCGTATATAAAATTTGCTTCTTTAATGAAAAGAACGAATGAGAGACACACACATGAATATTAAGGATGTGGGAAGCACAACTCATTAAAACGGATGGACGGTCGAATCGTAGGGATGGAATTTGAGTGTGTAACATCCTAAGTTTGATCGGGTTTTAATGGCCTCTTTTGGGTTGATTTTGAGGATAGATTAGCAATTTAATCTTGATCTGGGTGTTTGGGTTGAATTTGAGGTTTGTTGGAGGAATAGGTGAACGTACCCCCCTCAGGGTATGTTCGCAACTTCGCCGCGGCGCACCGGGAGTTTCAGAGGGGAGTGTCTTCTCGGGAAGGCTTGGCCGCGGCGAAGTCTAGGGGACGCCGCGGCGAAGTTGTTCTGGTGAGCGAGGCTTCCCTTTCGGGAAGGTTTCGCCGCGGCGAAGGTAAGGGCACGCTGCGGCGAAGTTCTTCTGGGTGAGCGAGAGTTTCCTCTCTGGAAGCTTTCGCCGCGGCGAAGTTTGGAGTTCGCCGCGGCGAAGTCAGGTTTTCAGGCGAGTAATCCCTCTCGGGATTAGTTCGCCGCGGCGAAGATGGAGTTCGCCGCGGCGAAAGGTCGCGATTCTATATAGTCGCTGGAGGGTCCAGTGTTGCGAAAATTAGAAAATCTGAAGGAGGAGAGAGGAGCTCTGCTAGGGTTTCGGTTTTAAGGCTTGGGAAAGACATTTCTAAGGATCCATTACCTCAAGTAAGTGATTTTAACCTCTAATCTTCTTTCTTTCTTGGAATTACTTGGAATTTCTGAGGATTTTTGGTGGAACCCTAGGATTTTCTAGGTTGTGATGGAACTGAGGTTTTTGACCGATTGTTTCGAGTTTAATTGATTGCATTGGGTTAGTTTAAGTATTTAATCGGTGTAGTTTCCTTGGATTTAAAGAATCTTGAATTTTTGGAGCTAGGGTTTATGGAATTGGATGATTTGGGATTGAGGATGATAATGTAGAGATTGATTTTGAGTTTTGTGAATTGGGTTATGCTAAGGAGGGTTAAATTGGATGTTTAATCGGTTTAGATTTGTTGTTGGAACCTTAATTGCTCAAATGGGATGTTTGGGTGTAGAATTCCTATAGTGGGTCCTGGAGGTTTGAACTATAATTGATGCTTCGAAGGAGATTCGATGTTTTAATAGACTTTGAGGACTTTGGAGTGTTGTTTTGATAGATATACCCTTTGAGTTGGGTAGAGTTTTGATGGGAGATAGGAATTTTGTGTCCCCAAGTGTTGTTTTGGCCACATTATTAGTTTGAAAGCTAATATATGATGGTTGTGTGTTTGTGTGCTTGTGTAGACCGGTTGTGAGTCTTGGTGGTGCACGGGGCCACATCATTGGTTTGTTGTTCCTTGCTCAGGCGAGAGGTAACCACTTTCCAATCCTTAGTACTTGCTTCTGTGGTATTGTGAGTAAATTTGTGTTTTGTGCTCCAAATAGTAATTGTGTTCAAACTATATGTTGTATATAAAAATGGAAAACCGTCTTGTGGGGTTTGGATTTATGATGAATGAATTTGTGGTATTGTGAAAGATATGCCACTGAATGAGGTTAATTGTGAAATGATTATTACTCTCGATTATGATTTGAGCATGATGCATTAATTGGGAAATTTGGTGAGAGTTTGATAGTTACTACCACGTGGTAAGGCCTCCATTAATGCATGATGGTTGGCTCTTTACGTCCCCCATAGTGAGGGATAGGCCTTCGGGCTCATTACGTCCCCCAGAGTGAGGGATAGGCCTTTATGGCTCCTTACGTCCCCCATAGTGAGGGATAGGCCGGGTTCGGCTCCTGAAAATCCCCCAAAGTGAGGGATTTGGTTGATGGGATTGCATCATTGCACTTGCATAAATTGTTGTGGCTATCATTATGTATTATTTGTGAACTGCCCCACTTGACACCTCACGAGCACCTATTTAGTAGTACCTAGTATTGGAAAGGCTGGTTACTGGGACTTTGTCTCACCCCGTGGTTTACAATGTTTTTAGGTGAAGGTTTTAGGCGTGTGCCTTCGGGAAGAGACGCGGAGGCTTGAGCTTGGTTAGCTTTAGGCCTCTAGCTTTATTTATGTATGGATAGTTGTATATTGCCACAGCTAGGGTTTTCTTGAAATATTCTGATTCCCGGCCTTATTGTAAATTGGAGAATACATTATCTACTCGTTTTGTTGGCCGGAGGCCATTGCTATTGTTTTATGGAACTTTGTTATATGGTTGAAAACGAATTGGATGAGCTGATTTTGATGTGTGTGTTACCCGGGCCGGAGGCTCGGAGGCCCAGTGATTGTGATTGAATGATGATAGTTGCATGCAACTGCGTTTGAGATGGAACCAAGTTTTAAATGTTAATTTTCTAAAATTACGCAATTTCTTTCTACTATGGTAGTTGTTGTACATCTTTCCTTTTTCTACCATAGTAGTGGTCTTATGAAGAGTATTGATGTTTTTGGAAAAGGGTCTTACAGAGTGAACATTAGTATATATGATTATTACATAAAAACGTATATATGATTAATTTGTAGAATTTTTATAAAGTATAGATTAAATTTTAAAATATTGAAAATAGATGATAACCGAATATTAATATTCCCCCTGTTTTTTAGCCAATAATCCCTTATCAAAACTTGAGATGTGGGAATTTTGTTATGGGCAATTGAAGAAAATGAAAATGTGGTCCGATCACATTTCATAAAGTAATGAAAAATCATTCTTATTATAAACGTATATTTTGGGTTACTTTGTAATCTATATAATAAAATGATAATAAAAATATGGTTCATAATGTGATAACGGACTGTTTTGTTTGGTTAAATTTTTTCTTCATCACTAATGTAATTTTCTTTCTCTTTCGTTGCATCAACTTTTTTTAAAGACAACTTAATGTTTGCATGGTTAACCATTAATACACACACCAGTATTATTTTTTGTACTCACATTTTTACTATTTTCTTTACTCTCAAATTTAGATTTCATACATAGTGGTTTTAAGAAAGGAATAATTGTCTTACCCAAAAAATAAAAATATACATATAAATAAACTAAATGCATAAATACTGTTGAAGGAACAATATATCCACATAAGCTTCTTTTCAATAATGAAAGTGTGCTCCTAGATTAATAAAGGAACATTTATGTCATTTCTTTTGAATTTTAAAATTTTAATCGCGGTTTACTTCCTTCTTTATCATTTTGAAGTATTAGGTCTAAATTGAAAAATACTAATTTCAGGATTTTTTTTTCTAGAATTTTGCGTACATCACTAAACAAAGTTTACTACTAGAATACGGCTCACATTTCAAAGCATGTTTAAACCATAACTTTGTTCGAACATCAGCCAAAAACTTGGAATTCATTTGGGTACATATTAAGTCATATTCTCAAAATAAACCAACCTTAATTCTGTTAGGATCGATCTTATCCTTCAATATAATTTTTCAAATTTTTTTCTTTAAAATTGCATAAGGTAATTCCTATTAGTATCAAGCTTAAGAATTGAAACATCCTACCTTTAACCTCTTAGAGTACGCGTTTGGAAGCGTTATGGTTCAAGCGATTCACGAAACAAGCCCGTAGATTGAACTTTGCAATTCATTCTCGGGTTACTGTTTACTGGTTAGATTCCAAATTTTCAGTCCAACTTTGAGCAATCATAACTCTTAGCACGCACATCCGTTTTAAGTGATCTATCACTTGTTTTAAAGATCAGAATGTTTACTTTACTCATGTCAAATTTTATGAGCAGAGTCAATTATTTGCCGTACTTCTACTTTGTCACTATTTTGTTACTCAAGTAGGGATAGCTTATCCCTTGACTTACACTAACAGTTCATGATTAAGACTTTCCATACACAATACCATTCTATTCATCATACACTAACCATTCCCATACATCATCATAGCTAATTACATAAGCCAACATCATCATTTATCATCATATACCATCAATGGCACATTTACCATATACATTCGTATATATAGTGTACGACGAAATACAACAAATTTCCCTAAATCTTTTTTTCTTTCCTTGCTTCCACTTCATGTATCATTCGCTTGATCATATCACCTATTATGATTGGTTAAGGGAGGGTGAGATTCGGGAGAACCTCAGTAGCAAACAATGACCACCCCAAACATACATGGCAAGTTTAGCATTTATAACATGCTTGCAACTTAACATCTTTATAACATAATGACATGTTTAGAAATCATCATGTATTTATCATAAAACACATAGGCCTATGACATATTTCAAACAAATTCACAATCACAACATATGAGTTCATAAAATCATATAACATAGAAACATGTCATACATGCAAGCAAGTACCAAGCATAAAAGAGTAAGGTCAACTTCGCTACCTTGTGCCCTTAAGCTTTCTTTTTTCTCCTTTTTGCTTCCAACCATTAAGGTTGCTTACTCAACCACATCTAAACCTTCTCTTGGATGTCTCAAGGTCCTAATCACAGCCACAAGGGTCACATTACTCATTAGGACCAAGAATTACACAATATGGAAGACTTACGTCCTTAAACTTAATCCCTTTTTCCTTAATTTATAATGTAGTGTTCTAGCTTTGTAAAAATTGTTCCCTTAGGCCAATCCTACACAATTTTGCACAAAGAATCCAAATATGAGCTTAGATTCATCAAAATCCAATTCCTTCCCCTGGTTCTAGGCCAAAAACAAAATCTGCCACTTAATTTTCAGTTTTGATTCCAATGCTTCCAACTCCATTCTTTCATCTTATTCCTTAACAATTTTTCATTTTAAAAACATTAGAAGCATCAAAATCATCAAAATCACATCCTAGGCAAAGAACCAAGTCTGGCCGAAATATTTCCTCAAGTTATATAATCATGAAATTCAACTAATTTTAGCATAAACCCACTTGATTCGTGTTTCTTTCAAGCCTTTAAACATTATTCTAACATCAATTTCATCCTCCCTCACACTTAACCATTTCGTGCAGCACCTCCCCCAAGGGTTTCAAGCTCCCAAAAATCATTAAAATCCATAACCAAGCTCAACAACAACAAGAGTAGTGAAAACTACATCAAAAATTATGAACATACCTTGTTTTAGGGCTTGATCTTGCATATGACCACTTGGCCTGTCTTTCTCCCTCTTCTTTCTCTCTGTAGAAACCATTTTGTCAGAGCTTTCCCATGGGTACAAGGAGTTTGGACAAAATGGAGGGGTGGGGAGGTGTATTTATACAGAACCAGACTAAATCTAGACTGTTGATCTTACAATTGTGTGGCTTGATCTTGAACGTCCATTTTCTTTTTTAATCTTGCGGTGACAAGTGTCTTATGACATCATGCCTACCTCATCATGATGACATCATGCTTACATCATCGAGCCACATGTCCCCAATCAAACCGTACACGTGTCTTACATCCGACCATACACGTGTCTTGCATCCAGCCATACACGTAATATCTTCTTTTCCCATCTAACCGTACACTTGTCTCTTCAATTTTCCTTCATCATTAAGGCATTAAAATAGGAAGGAAATTAATATAAAATTCGTGTAAAATACCACCCTTAGGCATTCCTCCACCTATCTTGCCATTCTGCGCCGTATAAGGTACTTTTTGGGATTCTGACTTTCCTGGGACCACTAGGACATGTTATGGCACTATTTTCTCACCTCAAATAAATCCACATGGTATTATATAACATGCCCAAAGATAGAGTGATGCTCTTTCCTTATTCTTCCATTAAAATAATTAATAATATTTATTTCGAAGTGATCTTGACCGAATTCTTTCTACCGGTCAACAACTCCAAGAATCTATCTCTAGGTACCAATACTATTTATTCATCATAGGGAATTCCTCTAATTTTTCTTAAGTCAAAAGTCAAACTCTAAACATTTGACTTTGACTTGCCCCGGATAGTATGTAAATAGGCTTTAAATTCTATTAAAGCCAACCTTTTCGCTTTTTGGGGAAGGAATTATTTTTAAAACCTGTGATAATTCCTCAAGTAATTTTCTCCATTTTCTTCCAATTATATGAGGCCTCCTTATACTTTAAATAATTCATTTTCAATGATATTCAAAATCAGACAAAACCCTGGGAATTCCACAATTTCCTCCAAGGGCATTTTCGTCATTTTTAGCCTCATACAGGCCTCTGAACCTTATTCTTATTTTTCTAGAAGTGTTCAGGCCTTAACATACCATTTCTCATTTTCTAGGATTTTTCTGGTATTGTCGGGCATAATTTCTATTTTCACCTTTATAACCCAAAACTTTGTAAAATTACAATTATGCCCCTGGTTTGGCTTAACCTCAAAATTCACCTCATTGAGGCCTCCAACATAACCTTTGGCCTGCATTTATCTCTATTTCTCATTCTTGGGCTCTGAGACTTCTTCTGAGTCTCTAATTTCCTCTTTTCTCAGTCTCAGAAAACTTTCCTTTTACGATTTAGTCCCTAGAAATCCCTCTGTCCCTCCAGGGAACCTCTAGGACCTCTGCCAAAAAAGGTTTGGTAGTCTACCTAATTCAGACTAATTTTATTACTTCTAGACCCAAAATCTGGGATGTTACAAGAATGGATTATTAGATTGATGATTCTGCTCCTTGAAATATCAGACAAAAAGCAGTACTTTGAAAAATGCTTGTTCTTAACCTTTTTCCTTTTAGTAAATATTTGTATTATAGATTGTTTGTGTATTGAATGTATCTTATAACGTTAATATTATTCAACCTTTGCTTTTAGACGTAAGAATTGTACACCGCGTTGCTTTTAATTCTTTTCACGTAAATAACGTGATTATGTTTTACTTCCTTTTAAATTTATTGTATAGACATATCTTCTTTTTAACTAGACTGTCAATATACACCAAAATATTACATATATAGACACAGGCAAACACACACACACACACACACACACACACACACACACACACATAAAGTGGTATTATTTACATGTATCTTTTTGAGACGGAATACATACAATCAAATTATTAAGACTAAAGACTTTTTGAATTACTCTCTCAAATTAGACTGAATCAATGAAAATGAAAATGTGGTCCAAGAAAAAAAATTTCATTTCATAAAGTGATAAAGAATCTTTCTTATCACTAACGTATATTTTGGGTTACTTTGTGGGTTATACAATACAGTCGTAATAAAAATATGATCTTGATGTAATAACATACTATTTGTAGAGTCAAAATTTCTCCTCATCATGAATGTAATTTTCTTCCTCTTTTGTTACATCAACTTCTTTTTGGGGATAACTTAGTGTGTGAACACTCAACCAATAATATATATATACTAGTAATTGTTTTTCAAACTAACATTTTTATTATTTGTTATACTCGCAAATTTTTTATCAAATGATAATTTCCTATCAAATTAAGACTAATGCAATGAAAATGAAAAGGTGTGTGGTCTAATAACTGAAATTACACTTGATAAAATGAAAAAGCTTGTTCTCATCACTAACATATATTTTGGGATACATTGTGGCCTTACAATATGGTGATAATAAAAACATGGTTTTTGATATTATAATACCCCACATGTAGGGTGAAAAATTCTCCTCATTACTTAATTGTCTTTCACTTTCATTGCATCGACGTAACATTTGAAAAGTCTATCATGCAATGTGCCTACCCTTTTGAGGTGGATGGGTGAATGAGTCCTTTACATTAAAAAAAAAAATATATTCAGTTATTGAGTTTGCAGAAATATTGTTCTATTTATTTTGGCATTTTTTTTTAAAATCCGCATAATCTGTTTATATATCTATTTTTAGCTTGCCAAACGTATCATTAGTTCACGCCCCTCCCTACAATTTATAAATCAAAGTATCAATAAATTCAATCTCTGGTTACATATTCATCTATTAATAATATTAAAAAACCATGCAAATATTTAAAATGCGCAGAGAGCGAGAGAGATTACAGTTTAAGGACCTTGGGTATTTTTATAAATGCACAAAATATCAAAGATATAAAACAGATATCTTTATGTGCTGGCCAAATAAAAACTGTATAATATCTATAATTTATGTTGTTAAATTAAATTTTTAACTTTTTAAAATTACGACATTATTTTCAAAATGAAAAAAATTTCTCAAGTCCCTATGCCAATGATTAATCTGCCTTTTAGCCGAACTCAAATATTATCATGAGAGATGCCTTTTTGCCATTTGGGCATGGCATTGTGTTTATGTGCCTTACCTTTTCTTGGCAACGGAGGGAGAGAGGACGTGTGATGAAAAGAGAAACCTGTCTAATTATTAAGAGACAGGGAGGAAAATTTCCTTTGGTCTACTGAAAAAATGGGAGAAATCAAAACATATTAACCGTGGAGCTTCCATATTTAATTTTCTGCAAGACATGTAATGCTAGTATAGTACTCTTCATATAAGTAAAGGAACAATGTATCCACACAAACTTCTTCTTACTAACATAGTTTTGCGGTATTCTCTCTTACGTACTAAGAAGTGAAATTAAATTACATTTTATAAGGTGACAAAACTTATTCTTATCACTAATGTATATTTTGGACTACTCTATGACCTATACAACGTCGTAGTAATAAAAATGTTGTCCTTAATGTGATAACAAACCACTTGTAGGGTTGAAGTTTTTCCTCATCACTAACTTAATTTTCTTTCTTTTTCATTGCATCAATTTTTTTTTTTGGAGATAATTTATCGTTTGAAAAGTCAATGCATGTGCCTATACTTTTGAGGAGAATGAATGAGTCATTTTTATTTTAGAAAAAGTAACTTCATAATTAAATTTAGTTATATGAATTTATTGTTCGCAATCAATTTTTCTAATCTCTAATTTCTAGATTAGGTAAGAAGAAACATTATCGACACAAGGTTTCAACAAAGACTCGAAATACTGACTCCATCATAGCCTTCGATCTCATGTTTGCTTTCTATAATTTAATATATTAATATTCACAGTTGTCCAAAAAATATATATAAATTTACGCAATAAAGTTTGTAATAATAAATTGCGCTATTTACAAATTAGGAATAATATAACAATTAAAGCATTTCTCTAGTTGTCCATCTTACAAACCATGCATCGAAACATATCGAGCATCTCTTCCTTTTTCAAACCATGCCATTTTTAGCAAGTTTTCGAAATAATAGTAGGAAAAAGCTTCCATATAATTGGCAAAATGTAAAATAGAAATAGTCATTTCTGAAAAATCTGTTATCTTTTTTTTTTCCCGGTAGGCAAAATCACACAAAATGTCCATGCTGATATAGTACTCTTCATATAAAATCTCTCATTCTCCACAATCTCTCTTTATTTCACAATCTCATCTCATACTGATATAATATATCTGTGACTTTAAAAGCTCCACTTAGGCTTGAAAGACCAACTTCATGCTTATCAAAAACTAAAATTCATGACAAGTTCAGTGAAATAAATGACAAGTTTAGTAAAGCGAACGACAATTTCTGATAAGCAATTCATCGAAATTTAAGTTTCTGTGTTAAAATGACATAATTTTTAGATTTTTTTAGCAGATGACAATTTTTGATAAGCAATTTATGATAAGTTCAGTAAGGTGAATGACAAGTTTAGTATGGCAAACGACAGCTTCTGATAAATAATTCATAGAAATTTAAGATTCTGTATTAAAATGACAATTTGCACAATTCCTTGGTCAATAACAAGTTTAGCAAGACAAATGACAACTTTTGATAAGCAATTCATAAGAATTTAAGTTTCTGTATTAAAATGACATAATTTCCAAATTTCTTTAGCAGATGACAAGTTCTGATAAGCAATTCATGACAAATTCAGTAAGGTGAATGACAATTTTAGTAAGCCGAACGATAACTTCTGATAAGTAATTCATAGGAATTTAAGATTCTATGTTAAAATAACAAGTTGCATAATTCCTCAGCAAATGACAACTTCTAATAAGTAATTCATAGGAATTTAGGTTCTTGTTTTAACATGATAAAATTTTCAGATTTCTTTAGCAGATGACAAGTTTTGATAAGCAATTCATGATAAGTTCAGTAAAACGAATGATAAGTTTACTAAGGTGAATGACAACTTCTGATAAGCAATTCATAGAAATTTAAGTTTCTGTGTTAAAATAACAGAATTTTCACAATTCCTTGCCGAATGACAAGTTTGGCAAGACAAATGATAACTTCTGATATGCAATTCATAAGAATTTAAGTTTTTGTGTTAAAATGATAGAATTTTTAGATTTTTTTAACAGATGACAAGTTCTTATAAATAATTCATGATAAGTTCAGCAAAATGAATGACAAGTTTAGTAAAGCAAATAACAACTTCTGATAAGCAATTTGAAACATCCTACCTTTAATTCCTTAGAGTATGCATTTGAAAGCGTTATGATTTAAGTGATTCACAAAACAAGCTCGTACATTGAACTTTATGATTAGTTCTTGGGTTACTGTTTACTGATTAAATTTTAGATTTTTGGTCCAACTTTGAAAAATCATAACTAAATGTAGAAAAATCGTATTGAGGTGGTTCAAAATTCTATTTAAAGCTCCTCCAGTTCTCTACACAGAAAAATATCATTTTGGTCTCGAACCTTGCCAATTCGTATAGTTTATTTATTGAAATTTACTGTTTATTTGGTCAAAACTGTACTTTCTGGTTCCTTTGTCCTAACTTGATTGAGCATAACTCTTAGCACATACATCCATTTCAAGTGATCTATCACTTGTTTTCAAGCTTAGGATGTGTGATCTAATTATGCCAAGTTCCATAGGCAGAATCAATCATTTACCTCACTTCCACTTTGTTGCCAATTCGTGGCTTATTTAGGGACCTTCTATTCCCTTATCTCAATTCGATATTTTCTAATAAATTCTTTCCTTATGATTTGCCATGCTATTTTTGCACATAACATTACCATTCATCTTCTCACTTCATATTACATGCCATAAGCATTTATAAATATAATACAGGATACATAGCATAATGGAACATCAATCCACATTATGGGTTACATAACATGACATGTTATGATAACATGGTAACTCTTCCTTCCTTCCATCAATTTTGCCTCCTTACTTCTTGACTTCTTCTTCATGCTCTTTATACCTATTAGGGGTTGTTAAGGGAGGGTGAGATTCGAGAGAACTACCCATAAGCATGCAAGACATAATGCACATGTATGACATGTTACAACATTAGAATATGAATGCCATGGAAAGTAAGCTAAAGCATTTCATGCTTTCATAACATATTGCCAAGACAAAACACAACATAAATTTGCAAACATTTCATCATAGCTTAGTCACATCATGGCAACACAACCACATCATGCAAGCATACATATCAAGCACACATTATAGGTAAGTTCACTACCTTGTAACATGGCTTTCCTCTTGCTTTTCCTTTAGCTCTCTTATTCTTTCAAGCACATGAGCCTTCGGTTAGTGTGCGCAAACATCCTCTAGGATGTCTCAAGGTCCTAAACCAATCAATACATTACACAAAACATTAATTAGAACCAAGACACCAATCTACCCTTACTTGGTTCTTTCTTGGATATACTTTAAACTTAACTTTTGAGTTTCAATTCCAATCTTTCTAAAATCATTTCCACATGCTATTCCCACATAATTTTGCATGTAGAATCTATTTCCAAGCTCAAAACAATCAAAATCCAACTCCTTCCCCCTTAAACAAAATTTGGCCGAACACTATGGGTTAGGAATCCAAAATTTCCATTTTCAATTCTAATACTTCCAAACATGTTTTCTCCATATATCCCTACACAAAATCATCATTTAAACTCATAGGAAGCATAAAAAATCATCAAAATCCAATCCGGACACCTAGAATCAGTCAGAACTGAAATATTACATAAGTTATGGGGAAGTTGGATTTTTTACAAAAACAACTCAAAACCACTTAATTCTTGTTGTTTTCAAACCCTTAAACGATTACCTAACATCAATATCATCATATCCTAATCCAATCAAATTCGTGTAGCACCTTAGCCTAGGTTTTCAACCATCAAAAACTCAACCAAACCAACATTCAATCTCAAGAATAGCAAGGGGATCAAAAACCACATCAAAAACCATGAACATACCTTGTTTTAGAGTTGATCTTGCATGAGACCACTTGACCTTTCTTTCTCCCTCTTCTTTCTCTCACTAGAAACCATTTTACTAGAGTTTTCTCATAGGTATTGGACAAAAATGAGGGGTGGGGAGGGGGTATTTATAGAAAACAAAACTGAATTTGGACCATTGATCTTAAAAATATATGGCTTAATTTGGACCGTCCATTTTCTCTTTTAATCTTATGATGACAAGTGTCCCATGACATCATGCTTACCCCATCATGATGACATTATGCTTACATCTACATGCTTTTAATCTGACCGTACACGTGTCTTGCATCCAGCCGTACACATAATACATTTTTTCTCATCTAACTATACACTTGTCTCCTCCATATTCCTTCATTATTAAGGCATTAAAATAGGGAAGAAATTGATATAAAATTCATGCAAAATACAACCCTTAGGCATTCCTCCACCTATCTTGCTATTCTGCATCGTATAGGGTACTTTTTAGGGTCCTGACTTTCTCGGGACCATCGGGATATGTTATGGCACTATTTTTTCACCTCAAATAAATCCACATGGCATTATATAAGATGCCCAAAGAGAGAGTGAGGCTCTTCCCTTGTTCTTCCATTAAAATAATTAAATAATTAATAATATTTATTTCAGAGTGATCTTGACCGAATTTTTTCTATTGGTCCGCAACTCCAAGAATCTATCTTTGGGTACCAATACTATTTATTCATCATAGGGAATTCCTCTAATTTTTCTTAAGTCAAAAGTCAATCTCTAAACATTTGACTTTGACTTTCCCCGGATAGTACATAAATAGGCTTTAAATTCCATTAAAGCCAACCTCTTCACTTTCTGAGGAGGGAATTATTTTTAAAACCTGTGATAATTCCTCAAGTAATTTTCTCCATTTTCTTCCAATTATATGAGGCCTCCTTATACTTTAAATAATTCATTTTCAATGATATTCAAAATCAGACAAAACCCTGGAAATTCCACAATTTCCTCCAAGGGCATTTTCATCATTTTTAGCCTCATATAGGCCTCTGAACCTTATTGTCATTTTTCTAGAATTTTTCTAAGATATTTAGGCCTTAGCCTACCATTTCCCATTTTTTGGGATTTTCTGGCATAATTTTTATTTTTGCCCTTACCAGCCTAAAACTTTGCAAAATTATGATTTTGTTCCTAGTTTGACTTAACCTCAAAATTCACCTCATTGAAGCCTCCAACATAGCCTTTAGCCTATATTTATCTCTATTTCTGATTTCTGGGTCTCGAGACTTCACTAGAATCTCTGACCTTCTCTTTTCTTAGTCCCAAAAAACTTTCCCTTTGCAATTTAGTCCCTAGGAATCCTTCTATCCTTCTAGGAAATCTCTGGGACCTCTGTCAAAAAGGGTCTAGTAGTTTACCCATTTCAAGCTAATTCTGGTATTTCTAGGGTCAAAAGTCAGAATGTGACACAATTCATACAAATTTAAGATTCTGTGTTAAAATCACAGTTTCTGCAATTAGCCATTTGAATTCAAAAGAGTGGTAGAAAATCATGTTTGAAAAATATTATGAAGTTACCAACAAAAAATAGGAAAATCACGTTTGCATTCAAATAATTTTATATCATAGCTCAATCATTTACATATGAAAATTAAAACTAATAACCTCTTTGATTATCAAATAGTAACAGCAAGCTCAAAATTGCTATCCATTTCAGTGGCAGCTTCAACATTTATAAGGAACTTACACTAAAATCCATGTTTTCCAAAACTTTCATGATGATTGTCGCATTACTACTTGCCAACCCTTTCTCATCCTTACCGTTGACGTCACTACCTTCTGACCCCACTGTAAACATCGCCACTCCTTCTCCTCTGATCCCAATTCCCAACTCCTTGTAAATCCCTTAAATCCCAAAAGCCTCCTCCATAATCCTTAAAACCCTCTTCCAATCCTACCCTAATGCACCATCACAATTCCAAGTACTATAAACCTATCAAAGATGGTGTTATTACATCGATCAGTGAAGGTAAAGCCACTAGCAAAGAGAAGGACGAAGAGAGAGAGGAAAAGAAGAAGGAAAGGGAAAGAGAACTAGAGAGGAAGAGAAAAAAAGAAGCGCATTTTGGACATTTCATCATCATTTCATATTGGCAATATAGGAGTGGGTCTTCTGAAGCCATTTTTTATATTGAGGAACCCATTTAGCAATTTCACATATTGGGAGGTCATTATTTTAGTTTTTGGTCTTTCTAAATAATTATAATTTTTAAGATCCTCCTTGATAAATACCACTCCCTTTAGGTCCTTTATTTCAATTTTTCAATTAATATCTTTATTTTTGTATAGGGGTATTGCAATTTACTTATTACTTCTTTTGGTAAGGGGACTTTAAGTCTTCGATTGCAAATCTCTGCAGTTTGGGTTGTGATTCTTCAAAGATGCAGTTTGTTTGATTAAATGGAAAATTATTCATATGAACCACATTAGAAAATTAAATATATAGAGGCCTTCAGAAATTCACTTTTTTCTTTACAAATTTTACATTTTACAAATTGATTTACTTATAAGTATGAAATTTTACCTTGTAAATATCAATTTTTTTGCCTGATTTTCTTACATGAAATTTATGCCTAATTTTTCATTGATGACAAATAACAATCGCCATTATTTATTGGGAAGACATTTTTACAAGTAGTTACAATTCTACTTCAAAATTTTCAACATCCCACTAGTAGCACCAACAATAGTAATAGTAGTAGTCATGATAGTAGTGGTAGTAGTTGTAGTGATTGACAAATAACAATCACCATTATTTATTGGGAAGACATTTTTACGAGTAGTTACAATACTACTTCAAAATTTTCAACATCCCACTAGTGGCAGCAACAATAGTAATAGTAGTAGTCATGATAGTAGTGGTAGTGGTTGTAGTGGTTGACAAATAACAATCGCCATTATTTATTGGGAAGACATTTTTACAAGTAGTTACAATACTACTTCAAAATTTTCAACATCCCACTAGTAGTAGCAACAATAGTAATAGTAGTAGTTATGATAGTAGTGGTAGTGATTATAGTGGTTATAGTGGTAGTAGTGATTGTAGTGGTTGTAGTGGTAGTAGTGGTAGTGGTGATAGTGGTAGTGGTAGTAATAATAGTTGTGAACACATTTTTTCCCTGCAAAAATGCTACTTTTTTTGAGTTCAATATGTATATGCTTTGGGAATTTTAAAAACACACGGTGATAGTATGTGCGCGCGTTGCTAACAGATATTTTAGATATGTGTATGTAATATCTATGGATCAATTTTAAGTCCATCTTTTACAATGTTATTGCAACCAACATTCAGCTACCACATTGATATTAAATTAAATAACATAAATGGAAATTCCAATCAAAATATTGAAATTTTTAAGCAAAGAATTTACAGAAAATATCTTGCGCTTTATCTTTTTTAGTGACAAAAATATCTTGTCGTAAGACCCTTTTACGCAGGCAACAACATATTCAGACCCCTTCTAGTAAGGCTAGGTCAGTTTTTCAAAAAAGAAAAGAAGATATTTAAAGAATGAACAATGAAATATAACCAAAAAAATTATTTTATATATTAAAATTGACATACATTTGTTTGGTCTCCAAATACAAAAGGTAATCAAATATGACTAAAACATGCTGCTTCAACGAAAAATAAAACATCGTTCGTTTCTATTAGATATTGTTTTGGTTGTTTTTTTAGCATCACACAATGTTATTTTTTCTTGTAGAAGAAAAATAATTTTTTACAAAATAATTTGATATTAAAATATATGATGTTAATGTCAATATAATTTTTCATTATGATATTTAATTTGATTGTAATCATGATACATTTTGATATAAGAATAAGGGTGTTTTAATCATTCATATATTTACTCATTTTCTTTCCTTCCTATTTTTGATTGTCTATCCAAACAGGAGGGGTGATAATATTTTTTTCTCCCATTTCCTCTTCTCCCCATTTTCTCTCTTTCCATTTTCTTTCTTTCTTCCCATCCAAATGGAGAGTAACCGCTAGAATGATTTTCATTTCAACAATAAAATTCAAACCCCTTGCTCCGTTAACGTATGTGCCATCCTATATTCATATAAACTAAACCAAATTTAATTTTGTTAGGATGTTATCCCTCAATATAATATTTCAAAATGCTTAAAAAAAATTGCGGATAATGTTCCCTTCAAGTCTGTGGTGTAGAAATTGTATCATCATCGAGTGTCTGTGTCTTTTAAAATATACATACAAAAATACATGCTCTTTTTTGCCATATACAATATATGAAATCTGGAAAAAAAATTAAATTATGAACTATTCATGTGTTTTTGAAGTCAATTGTTGTATTTTCCTTTGGGTAAACTAAAACGGTATTACCGAATTAAAATTACAAACACACACGCACATGTGAGTTGTTTCGTGTGAAATGGAATGTGACTTTGAGGTCTAATTACAAGTCAAGCAGTCCATCTACCAATGCTTCCATCTAATGAATTAAAGATTGTAGACTTTTGATAGATATGCTGTGAATGGTAAGGACAATATGTCGATGCATGCTTCTTCTCAATAGTAATTAATGTCCTTTTGGAGGTATCATATATATATATATGGCCTACAAGATTGACCATAAATGAAATAATGCCAAGAAAATGAAAATGTGGCCCAAGAAGTGGAATTATATTTTCTGAAGAGACGACAAAGTTACGCTCTTCTCATTACTCATAACCTATTTTATGGGGTTACTTTATAACCTATATAATGAAAATGATAATGAAAATGTGGTCCTTAATTATGTGATAACAGACCACTTATAGGATCAAAACTTTTCTTCATCACTGACGTAATCTTCTTAGCTCCCTTATTTAATCAACTTGTTTTGGGAACAACTTTAATGTGTGAATAGTCTACCGTACCAATTTCATTTATGCTCAACTATTTGTTGGGTTATTAACATGGATATATTTTGATTTAGTGTTTGGTCAATGTCTTTGTTTGGCTAGCCTTAAAGAAATTCAGCTTTTACTTGTATATCCATTTTGGAGATCTTAATTTTTTTATAGGGTAAGGGTGCATCAAGTATCCTAAAGTATTTTGTGGTTTGTCCAGTACTTTAAAATATTTTCTAGGTGCATCTAGACTCCAACATTCTAAAGTATTTCTAAGTACAATTTTACACTTAGCTTTTATTTATAAATTTATTTTTGTGGATGTATTTTCATTTTGAAAATTCCCTAATTAAAATAAATTGAAGGCTCAATTTAATAAAATAGATTATACGCTCGTTGAACAATTGCAAATTGAGACTACATCGAAATTAATATTTTAAAAAAATAATATTGGTTTACAGTCATAATACTAAAACTGTACGTAACATATTTTTATTTATATTGTTGTGACAAAAGATACTATATTCTCTGTTTTTTTTTTAGCAACAAGAATATCTTCTCATCCTTATACCCATTTTTTCTACGCTACTTTTTCAGACCCCATTAAAGCACCAGAGTCCAGATTATAGATCAGTTACGCCAGAAGGAAAAAGAAAGAAAAAGAATAAGACGATCAGGAAAGAATGAACAATAAAAATTAACCCAAAAAAAAAACACGTTATTCAAAGTTGTACCTGTTTGGTTGGTTTCCAAATACATAACAAGTTATTAAAGAAGACAAAAACATACCTCCTCAAGTAAAAATTAAAGATTGCCGGTTTTGTTACATTTTTAAATTAGTTATATCGTCCACAAAATATTTTCATCACAATGTTGGCAAAAAGAATTTTAATAAATTTAATCATAATATGTCAGTACACATCAAACTTTAAGGGGTGTTTAAGTCATATTTTTTTGCCACATACTTTAAAAATCCTGCCATAAGCATATCTTCGAAGGCTTCTGACAATACCGCAAAAAGTGCTTTCTTAACTTCTTTTCCTCTTAGTAAATATTTAACCTTTAGATTGATTATGTAGTGAATGAATCATATAACTTTAACATTATGCAACTCTTCTCGGCTTTTAGACATAACAATTTTGCACAGCTAGCATTGCTTTGAATTCTTTTCATGCTAATTCTGTGATATGTTTTGCTTCCTTTCAAAACTATTGTACATGCATTATTTCCTCTTTTTTTTTATTAGACAATCACTATGCAACATCAATATATATATAGTATTTATATATAGCGGTATTATTTAGGTGTATTATTGACGTAAACTAAGGGGTATTTTAATTTTAAACCAAGATGATACTACTAAAATAAAATATTCATATACGAGGAGATAATTAGAGGCAGCTTCTTATGAAATGGAGAGTAAGACTGAGGTATGCACCAATCAAATTTAGACCTTTTTTTTTTTTTACCAGAATCAAATTTAGACATTGGATATATATGTTTGTGGAGGGATAATGTATCCACGAAAGCTTCTCACTATCGTTCTTTTGGAGTATTTTCTCTTATCAGACTAATGCAATGAAAATGAAATTACATTTTGTAAAGCAACAAATCTTGTTCCCATCACTAATGTACATTTTGATTACTTTGTAGTCTATATAATACTGTGTGATAATGAAAATATGGTCTTTGCTATGATAATGAACCACTTGTGGGGTTAGAACTTCTCCTCATTGCTAACTCAATTTTCTTTCTCTTTCGTTCCATTTGGGACAACTTAATGTTTGAAAAGCCTATGCTTTTGAGATAGATCCGTGGATGAGTGAGTCCTTTTCATTAAAAAAAAAATAACTTCATAAATATTTAGTTATTGAGCTTGTGGAAATATTATTCTTGTTATGAATATAATAATATCTATATGGATGTCCATATATCTCCCATTATCTCCTAATATCTCCTATAATCTCCAATATCTCCCATTATCTCTATATCCCACAATTATCTTCTATTATTATGTAATTTGTAGATTCTATTAAAGATGTAAAGCTATGTCTATAAATAAAGATCATGTATCATGTATTTAGCAACCCTTGAATGGAATGAGAAATATTCTCTCTTGTTGATCCTCTCTTCTTCTTTGCTATTCTTCTCTATTTCTTCTTTATTTATAACACGTTATCAGCAGGAAGCTCTAACCAAGGTACGTATGACATACCTTTGATTCTTAGCATGACTTTAAGAGTATCATCTCTATGATTTTTTTTCCTAAAGTATCGTTTGCTTTATTCAAATGAAAATATCTTGAACATTGTATATATGGTGTTTCAAAGTATTTGTATCTATAATCGATCTTCTAGGGTAATCTCAGCCATTATATGGGTAAGTCACATCCATTATGTTTTTTGATAGTTGCAAGATCTTTAGATATGGACTAAAGATCAATTTAAACCTCCAAAAAGTGATGAATAAACACTTGGTTCAAAAGTGCCATATCTTATTGTCACTAAGGCCCTTATAAGTCTATCTAGCCACACAAAACCTGATATATCATTTGCTAATTAGCATGATATAGTTTTTTTAATCAATATGAAGATGTTGGAATGAAGTTAAAAACATTTTTTGTTACTTTAAGGGTACTGTGAAGGTAATATTATTTTATCTGAAGGTATCCAAGACTAATTTTACTGGCTATTAGATAGAGTATTCTTATTTGATCCTCATGTCAAGGGATCACAGTATAACCCATGTATGGGTAAACCATAAAAAGACTATTTGTCTCATGATTTTCAGAAGATTATAGAATTAATATTTGACGTTTTTATTTCACTACAATATTTGGAAGGCTTGTTTGTTATATTAGACTTTGCAGGCTCGAAAATATCATCTAATGTTGCCAAGAGGGGGAGTTGATACACGCTGTACTCTTTTTTTCTTGTCTATGGTTTTGTCCCACTGGGTTTTCTTAGCAAAGTTTTTAACAAGGCAGCATTGCATAGTATATCACTGAATGATATACTCTTTTTCTTCTGCTAGGTTTTTGTCCCACAGGGTTTTTCCTAATTAAAATTTTTTAATGAGACACATTCATATATACTAGACATCCAAGGGGAGTGTTGTGAATATAATAATATCTTTGTAGATGTCCATGTATCTCCCATTTTCTCCTAATATCTTCAATTATCTCTATATCCCACAATTATCTTCTATTATTATGTAATATGTAGATTCTATAAAAAATGTAAAGCTATGCCTATAAATAGAAGCAATGTATTATGTATTTAGCAACCTTTGCATGGAATGAGAAATACTCTTTCTCGTTGATCCTCTCTTCTTCTTTATTATTCTTCTCTATTTCTTCTTTACTTGTAACAGTTTTGTTTATTTTGAGATTTTTTTTAAAAAAAAATCCATATAATCTATTCATATATTTATTTTTGGCTTGCCTAAATTATCATAATTCATGACTCTATAAAATTTATATATCAAATTATCAATAAATTCAATTTAATTACATATTCATCTATTAATAATGTTTAAAAAAAAACCTTTAGAATATTCAAAATTCAGAGGGAGGGAGGTAGGGGGAAGAGTTCCTCAACGTTTAAAGACTTCGGCTATATTCATAAATGCACAAAGTATGAAAGATAAAAAGTGATATTTATGTGCTGGCCACATAAAACCTGTGACATCTATGATTTGTATTGTTAAACTAAATTTTAAATTTTTGAAAGTTAAACACTAACTTCAAAATGAAAAAAAAAAAACTCAAGTCCCCACACTAATAATTAATCTTCTATTTATGTGGGTGTCTTGACTTGGCAACAGAGGGAGAGAGAGGG
Organism: Neltuma alba; assembly: GCF_004799145.2. Classification (NCBI taxonomy): domain Eukaryota; kingdom Viridiplantae; phylum Streptophyta; class Magnoliopsida; order Fabales; family Fabaceae; genus Neltuma; species Neltuma alba. The sequence continues at coordinate 62,794 of NW_021633696.1, forward strand.
AGTGCAATGAAAAGAGGAATCAACGTTTTTGTCTGTCTAATTATTAAAAGATAGAGAGAGATTTCTTTTGGTTTACTGAGAAAAATAAAATTGTTGGCTTTATATATTTATAGAGTAACTAAATAAGTTCTTAACCAATTAGGCGTCGATATAGAGGTCGATGATTCAGATTTTCCCAGTGTATCCCAATATACATAAAGTTGTATTATTTACTTGCATTTTTAAGTGTTATTTTTCTTTGGACCAAGATGATATCAACAAAATAAAATATCCATACAAGAGGAGATATTTAGAAGTAGTTTCTTACCAAATGGAGTGTGATGTCTTTGACGCGTATGTTTCTTCTTACCGACGTTCTTTTGGAACTCTCATATTAGACCAAATCAATGAAAATAAAAATGTGGTCTTCCATGTGATACCAGACTACTTGTAGATTAAAATTTATCCTTCTCACTGATGTCATTTTCTTTCTTTTTCTATTTTCTTTTGTGGATGACTTAATGCTTGAAAAGTCAACCACTAATATAAATATTTACACACACATTAGTAGTTAATAATTTGTATACTAACATTTTTATTATTTGCTCTACTCGCAAATCTTTTATCAAATGATAATTTTAATATTCATATGTATTAAAATATGCAGTAGTTTCCTTGAATAATTAGCTGCAAGCTTATAAAAATATGCGTAAATTGATTAATTGAATTGACCACATGTAATGGGAAAGAGGAATAATACAAAACACAAATTTCTTTCATCAATTTAGATTTCATGCCTGGTGGTTAATTTGAAGAAAAGAATAACTGTCTCACCCAAAAATTAAAAACAATAGAAAAGAAAATGCAAAAATATTGAAGTAACAATGTATCCATGTACGCAAGCTTCTTTTCAATAATAAAAGTGCGGTCCCAGAAATGAAATTGTTCAACACGCAGTGAAATTAAAGGGCAAAGCTTCTCCTTATTTCATAGCCTGCCACACGCGACCACAAGCAAAATAATTAATTTTTAGTTGAATTTCTTCTAACCTTATCACGAAAGATGTCCTTTTCCAACTAGGCAATTTGTTTGATTTGGAATCAAAGAAGTATAAAACGCCGTGTATGTTAATTCCTGGATGCAGAATACTTGAGATTTTGACAAGTCTGATATGCTACACATAATGGGAAGACCTTCTTCCTTTGTTTTCCTCTTCTTACTCCATTCCTTCATGGCCTCCTTAGCTTGGAGTGATACAAATATCACTACCGACAAATCTGCACTTCTTGCCTTTAAATCCTTTATCATTTCAGATCCACACAATTTCTTAGCTAATTGGTCTGTCTCTTCTTCTCCATGCAGCTGGATTGGTATCACATGCAATACTCGTCATGGAAGAGTCCACTCCTTGAATCTTGGTGGCATGGATCTTAAGGGTACCATATCTCCACAACTAGGAAATCTCTCGTTCCTTGTTGAACTTGACCTTAGTGACAATGATTTTCATGATCAAATACCAAACGAGCTAGTTAAATTGCGTAGATTGGAACTACTCAATTTGAGCTACAATGACTTTCATGGACAAGTTCCAGTATGGATAGAAGATTTATCTTCACTTGAGCAATTACATCTTCAAAATAACAGTCTTAGTGGATTTATTCCACCATCTATATTTAATCTGACACTACTAGACACCTTGGATTGGAATGATAATTTACTTCAAGGGACCATTCCACTCGAAGTGGGAAGACTTGAGCGATTGAAGATTTTACGTCTTGCGGGTAACAAGCTTTCAGGAAACATTCCCCAAACAATTTCCAACTTATCTTCACTTGAGTTATTGAGTTTGTCTTATAACAGTTTGTCAGGTATGTCCTTGATTATTTCTAATATTTATATTTGTTTTTGTTTTAAAGTAGCGTATTTGGTTAGCATAATCTTATCCTAGTTCTCTTGATTGTTTTTAATTTTTAATTTTTTTGTTATTTTTATGAATTTTTTTAATTTTGCCAACATTTTTCTATTATTTTTTAAAGGGAAAAAACCACTCATCATCAAAATCATGAAACGGTTTATACAGTCACGCCACAAGTGTCATAACATATATATCTAATAATGGGCTTGTCATAAGTTTTTGAAAATATGTGCTTATTATTCTGCCATTAAAAAGTTTTAAATGGTTTTTTCAAGTTGAGTAAACCTTAGAACAAAATATTTGGAACATTTAATTTTGAATGGGATAATCTAATTTTTATTTTTATTAATAATTATTGTTGTTTAAAAAAGTTTTAGAGTTAACAGAAATAATTTTTCTGGGAGTCTCCCAAAAAACGGGTTTTGATAGGAATGATGAAAAGGAAGGACCGATTGGATTTCAATATATTTCTTAATGTCAATCACCATGAGTCCATCCAATGGATTTAATCAATGGCTATTGGCCTTGATGAAGAAAAAGGGTTATACTTTTTAAATAATAATTGTAGTTGTGGTTTATCATTTAGAATATATTTTTGTTATTTTTCAAAAAATGTGCAACTCTTACTGTATTTTAATATATATATATATATATATATTGTCTCATGTATATAATAACTTGTCACACTAAAAAAAAAACTTTGTTATTGAGATTGGAGATCTTTCTCAACTAAAATTATTGTATCTTATCTTTATGAAAAGTAAAAATACAATATATGTGGGAATCAGCTTAGTGATTTAATTACGTGGTTGCATTAAATTATATTCCAATATTTCACAAGATATTGCTGAATAATGATTTTGCTAAATTGCTTTTAAAGACATGGAATATGATGCTTTCCTTCAATCACAAAGTGAATATGAATAAAATTAAAATGGTATACTTTTCAGAATCTATGAGTACCATGTGTGCTGATGCATCTAATACTGTGCTTTTTCTTCTTTTTTTTTTTAACTCTTTGGAATAGAAATAAATTTGAACTCTGATTTGCTTCCCATCCTTTAGTTCATATTATAAGTTTCACACACATGTAAATGTGAGGTCATAAGTTGCTTAAAAAATCTCTAAAAAATATTGGATCTAAAAAACATGGAAAATAACGTGAGAAGGATGATGACAAATTTTCTTAAATTTTCCATCACTTTGGATCCATATAATTTCTTGGCTTATTTGTCTTTACCAGTTTGTTAGATATGTTTTAGAGAAATCCGGGCTTGTCTCGATTGTTTTTTTTAAAAAAAAAAAATATTTCTGTGCATTTCTTTTTTTTCCAGTATTTTTCTATTCTGTTTTAAATAAAAAAATTGTCAACCAATTTTTAAAATGGATAGTGAAGTCATAAACCATGGGCAAAAGAATATTGTTATAAACTTACAATATCAGTCCAAACGGATCTAAAAGCTCATAATCAGTCTTCGAAAATAAATGTTTATTATTTCGTTATTAAAAATTTTCTGAAGTTTTTTTTCCCCCAAAAATGAGTAAGCCTTGCAAAAAGCATATTCGGAACATTTAATTTTTATTTAAACAATCTAAATTGTGTATCATATTTATTTTTAAAAAATTGTGTAGTTAACAAAAATAGTTTTTCTTGGAGTCTCATGATGGAAAGCATGGGCTAATTGAATTTCGATGTATGTCTTGGTTTGTTTCTATAATCAGTTAATCGAAGAAACCCATAATCTTATCAGAATTCATGTGTAATGGGCCTTGTGGAATAACCCAATATAGTCATCATTTTTTTTTTCAGTAAATCACAAATCAGAACAGAAGATTTGTTTCTCTGGAATAGAAATAAATGTGAACTGAGATTTTGTTCTCCGTCAGTTAGTTCATGTCATAAGTTTCACACACATGTAAAGGTGGGGTCATAACTTGCTTAAAATTAAAATCTTCATAAATTGGTAAAATATTGAATCATTAAACAGGAAGCCCCATAAAAAATAACCTGACAAGGATGATAAAAAAGGGTTAGCTAGGATTTCAATGTTTTTTCTAGCTTCTAATTTTTCATTTTCCTCTATACTTTCTTTTTAATTGCAAATTTTTTAATTTTTTCTTTTCTAATGTGGAGACAATCCATTCGAATTTATCAAAGCGAGTCTCACATTGATCCAAGAAAAAAACAACATACTGAAAAATAATTTATATTTATATTTATATTTATATGTCATTCAAGGATGGCGGCTCTTTTAAAATGATTAAGATGATGATTCAATGCTCTGAAAATGATTTTAGATAAATAATCGTAGCAGTATTAACAAATTAGCTCAACCTCCATACTTAGGGTCACAGCACGATATTAAAACTTCCATTGATGATATCTTATCTCTTTATGGGGTCTTTAGTAATTAGCTGTTTATACATATTTAGGGATATTTTTAAAACCAACTAATTTTTTTTAATAATTCTGCAAAGCGAAACATGGAAAAAAAATCTAGCGTTTGTTTTTCTCTTGTTAATTGGGTAGAGACGAACATTATTCTACTGATAAATCTGTACTTTTTACTCTTAAATCTTCTATCACTTTGGATCCATATAATTCCTTAGCTCATCTGTCTTTTAACAGTTTGTTAGGTATTTTTAGAGAAATTCTGGCTTGTCTCAATTGTTTTTTTTTAATTTTTTAATATTTTTATGCATTTCTTCTTATTTTTTTTCAGAATTTTTCTATTCTTTTTTAATTAAAAATTCATCATCCAATTTTTAAAATGGTTGGGGAAAAGAATATTAGTCCAAAAGGATCTAAAGGTTCCTCATCAATGTTTGAAAATAAATGTAGTCATTAAAAGTTTCTGAAGGATTTATTTTTTCAAAATAGGTTTGCCTTAGAAGAAACATACTTGGAACATTTAATTTTGTTTTGGATAATCTAAATGAATAATTTTATTTTTAAAAAAATTTTGTAGTTTGAAAGAACTATTTTTCTGGGAGTCTCATGATGAAAAACGAAGGTCAATGGGATTTCCATGTGTCCCTTAGTTTGTTTTCTTAACTTTTATTGGAGGAACTCAATATGAATTAATGAATCCACAAAATCCGAAAAGACAACAAAATGAAGGGAAGTAGAAAACATAGAGTAATGGGCCTTGTGAAACAGCCCATTATGTTTTCTGACATTAAGCTGTCCAAATTTCTCAACAAATCACATGTCCAAATTATTTGGTCTATGGTCAATAGCCCAGCCAAATGAAAAGCGTTATTCCTTTTTATAAATAATAATTGTAGTTGTGTTTTATCATTTAGAATCAATTTGTGTTATTTCTCAGAAACGTGCAAAGTCTTACCATATGTGTTTTGAAAAATACAAATTTGTCTTATGTGCATAATAACTTATTAAAAATCGTTACTGACATTATTCTTTTTGTTTCCCCTCTAATATTTGAAGGGGGCATCCCAAGTGAGATTGGGGATCTTTCACAATTGAAGACATTGTATCTTGGAAATAATCAACTTGCTGGTTCAATACCATCTTCATTATTCAACAATTCAGTGTTGCAAGACTTTGAACTTGGAATAAATAATTTATCTGGCAGTCTCCCAATAAATGTGTGTGTTGGGCTTCCAAAGCTACAAATATTTTATGTGAATGGAAATGACTTGTCTGGCCAAATACCCTCCACTTGGCATCAATGCATAGAATTATTAGAGTTACAATTGGATGATAACAAATTCAACAGAGGAAACATACCAATTGACATTGGAAATCTGACCAAACTTCAGTGGCTATCTCTTTTCAACAGCAACTTGCAAGGTAAGAGTTTTCATTATTATATGATTGTCTTAAATTTTGATAAGTCATGAATTTGCGTTACAAATTTAATGAATAATACTTTTATTAGATTACTTCTAAAGACATGGAACTTGATTCTTTCTCTTCATCCCAAAATGAAATACTGCATCATTGAAAAATAAACTAATCAGCATTTGCACCAATCACATTCCTTCTGTTCTTATTTTTCACTTTCTCCTGCGTTTTCTTATATGTGTCGATAACATATGTTCTTATGACATGTAAATGGAATATATCTTAAATAAAATTAGAAAAATATTATCTACTAATACTATAGAATGATAAAACATTATAAATAGTATAAAAGCTGAATCTTATATGTAATCTTATATATAATATGCTTGTTCTATAATGCTTGCAAAATGTTTTAGCTGAAATTGCTTTAAGAGTGATGAAGATTCTAGTATACATGATATGTTTTACACAATCCATTTTTCTTAACTAATTGACATCAGGAAAAGTTATGTCGTTGCACACAGGGTTTAAAAAACTCAAATGCAAAATATAAATAATTTGCTTCTTCATTTAAAATTGGTGAAATTAATTGCGTTATCTGCCTCTAGCATTTCTTCTTTACAAGAAATTTTAATTTCGAATTATTTGATATTAGAAAAGTCCCTTTTAAATTGCTTTCCAATAAAAACTAAATTATTTCCTAATAATTTTAAAGCCTCTAATTAACACAACTCCATGCATATCCATAATGAGGTTTAAATATAAATAATAATTTACAATCCCAACATATTAAAAGATCAAATTATGAATTGATAGTAGCCTATTATTTTGGTTTTGGTTGAAGATAGTAGCCTATTATTTTTAAGGCAAGTTCTCGACTTGTTATATTTGAGTATTACTTGAGGTTCTTTGGTTATATTTAAGGCAAGTTCTCGACTTGTTTTTAGACATGCCAGAGTTAGTAATATATGAAAATTTTTCTATGGTAGGACAAGTTTAATACTAAAAACAGAAAAGGTTTCAGTTGTGTTTTTTCTTATTTATTAGTAGTACAATAAACATTTATTTAAATAAACTAAGTATAAAATATCAATTGTGAATAATTATAAAGAATTCAATTTAAAAAATTTAAACGCGATAATAATTCAATAAACACAAGTTCAACCGTAGTTGAGAAAAAAAGCTCATAAAAAAGAGAGCTTATAAGATGTTTTAAATAGTCTGATAAATAATTAAACTGTTTTATTTTAAGTCATTCATATTGAAGTGGAAGCATTCAGTACATTCAATTCTTTATAAAATTAAATAAAGCTTTTCACAAAAAAAAAAAATTCCACTAATAGTTTCTTAATAATTTTTTTAATTTGAAATTTAAAAGAAGTATGAAAAATCAACATGAGGGAGAAAGTAGGTGGGATTGCACCCAAAAAAAATGCGGACTCTCACGCGCAAAAAAAAAAAATCCTTCATGCAGAGATAAATTGCTGAAAAGTATTCTAATGTCTTATGCCGTACATGATTAGTTGACAATGCATAAAAATTATAGTTAAACTTAATGCACTCATTTGCAATATTAAAAGGAAAGAAATTTGATGGTTAGAGGAAATTTGCTTTTCCCTTTTAATATTTATGAATTTTCTTTTTTATTTAATGTATATTATATGCAAACAATATTACAATGCCAAAATAAAGAAAAGGTAAGGTCATGGGCTGATGGGACCACTTGATATCTAAAGCATCATTTATATACTCTGATCAATAAAATGGCTCCAGGAATCATTTCTTCGTTACAACAATTTGCAAGGTTATAGTTTTAATTATATGATTTGTCTTAGACCGTGTTGTGTGTTTTTGTTTTTTTGTTTTTGATCTCTCAAATGAAAAATGATTTTAAAATGAGATTCTACTTTTCTTTTCTTTTTTCATTCATAACAGAAATCTTTGGAAAGAGAAATAAAATATAATTTGGATCATTAAAAAAAAATTGGGGAAGCCCTGTAAGAACTGGTCTGGAAAAACTTTGTGGACTATTAATATATGATATGGTGTAATAATCTTTAGGGGTACCTCCCAATTTTTACCCAGCAAAAATGTCTTTAAAAAGAAAAATAAAATTTAATTTTGGATCAGTAGAATAAGTATGTGTTCGCTATCAACATAATGTTTGTTTTTATTTGATGAAAGGAATTGTACTTGAAAAGATTTCCTAATACTTCTAATTCTCTCATCAACATATACATAACTCGTATCTTATCCACTTCTAAATTGAAACAGGTGAAATTATATCCTTAATTTTATGCTTTATCTTCAAAATGTGTAGCTAAAAATATTTAAATTCCTTAAAGAAAAACTAAAATTTCTGCCCTTTTTTTGCCTATGATGAATTCATCCTCAGATTTTAAAGTTAGAGCCTTTTTAAAGACTTTGGATGTTCATTTTACAGTTAGATAAGATTAATTTCATAGTCTCTGATGTGCAGCAATTGGCCATTAATATTGAAAGAGTCCCCTTTAAACTACGGTCCAACAAAAATTAAATTATTTTATATTAACTTTAAGCATCTAATTACTAAAATTCCATGTATTATTTATTTGCTTGTGTACGTGTGAATTTATTAGGAACATCCTTGCCATACTATCAACTAATGAACAAATATTTTGTATTTATTTATAGGCGAAATTCCTTCATTTCTTTGGAACATGCCATCATTAAAACATATTTACCTTGACGACAATCATTTAAGGGGTGATTTGTCTGAAGAAATATGTCATCAACTCCCTTTACTTGAAGTCTTTAGTGTTTCTGGTAATCAATTAGAGGGAAGCATTCCACAATCAATAAGTAACTGCACATCTTTGAAAGAATTATATTTGGATGGTAACTCATTTGCAGGTATGCACTTATTTATTTGTGTATTTTTTTTCTTTTTAATATTTTTCTCTCAAATGAGATTTTGTTTTTCTCTAAAATCCGAATCATGGACGTCGTGCAATTTGCAACAGAGAAAAATGAAATCCTCACATATGCTATTGATGACAAACTCCAAACCACCCAATACTTTTTTATCAAGATTTTTTTCTGTCTTTTAATTACTTTAATTTTATTTTTTTCTCTTGTATTAATATTTAAATAATATTAAAATACAGATAAGTTTGGAGTTGGTTTTACTTATTTATTATATATATAAATTGTAACAGTTCAACATTGTTTAATTGAAATTAAAATTATAATATTTTAAAAATTTACAACGTACTAATTAAAAAATGTACAATAAACAAAAATTATTTAGATATGTATAAAAGATCAATTACAAATTATACAATAAATGAAACTCATAAAATGCTTGTTCATCCAAATTTAAATGCAACATACATACCTATTACATGCCAGTAACTTTTTTAGATTTTATCTGTTTCCTAACAACTTTAATTTTATATTTTTTCCCTCTCTATTGTGGAGTACATTTTTTTTATCTGTTATGCTTCTTTTTCAATTTCTTATTTTTCAAATTCATTAATTTCAAATTAAATACTTATTCAATAATTACAGTATAAAAACTTTTATTTTTCAAAAGCAATACTAGTCATTTCAGACATTTCCTCAAAATTTCATATTTACAATATGAGATTAGATTCTTTATTTATTATTTTTCAAATTAAGGGTCTTAAATCACAATTTCATATATTGGGGTTTTTATTTGTCTTTTTTTTTTTATAATGTTTTATTTGCCATTTTTCCTTCGTACAATCCCAAAATAACGGAAAGATAGAATCATGACCTCATCAACTGAGCTGATGGGCCCACTTCAAAAACAGAATTTCTTAAGTACTCAGCGTATAATGTGCCCACTTGCCCACATGCAATTTTTTATTTTTCAAATTTATTAATTTCAAATTAAATGATTCTTACCAACAAAAAATTAAATAATTTTGATATTTTTTATTTTAAAATTTTTTTAAAAGTTGATATTAATGTAAAGAATAATTTTTATTTTGTATTTTACTCTTCCGAATTGAAATGAGTATTACTTGAAATTCTTTTGTTATATTTAAGGCAAGTTCTCCACTTATCTGTAGGATGGGATAAGTTTAATACTAAAAACAGAAAAATTTGCAGGTGCGTTTTTCCTTATTTATCACAATAAAAAAGAAATTTATTTAAATAAAATAATTATAAAATATCAATTGTGAATAATTATAAAGTGGAATTATTCGGTACGTTCAATTGATAATAATTATCTTCAACATAAAACTCTCCACTAATAACTTCTTAATCATTATTTTATTTTAAAATTAAAAGAAGTATGAAAAATCAACATGAGGGAGAAAGCATGGGAGATTACATAAAAAAATGTCGATTCATTAAACATTATTGTGGAACTTTTTTGTTCAGCAAAGTTTTACTCAATAATTTCTCTCTAAAACTGCGCAAAAGAAATTTCTTCATCAGAGACAAATTGCTGAAAAAGCAGTCTAATGCTTTACGCCGTACATGATTAATTGGCAATGCATAAAAGTTATATAGTTAAACTTAATGTGCTCATTTGCAATATTAAAAGGTGAGAAATTTGATGGTTAGACGAAATTTGCCTTTTCCCTTGTTAATATTTATGCATGGATTAATCAGTATAACACAATGTTCAAGTTTCTAGAAATTAGTACGTAAGACAAGTGAAGTTTCTTTATTATTTGTGTATATTATATGCAAACAATATTACAATGCCCAAATAAAGAAAAGGTAAGATCGTGACTGATGGGACCACTTGCTATATTTAAAATGTGAAAAACAATTTTTTTTTAATTTTAGTCTTAATCTACCACATCATTTGTATACTTTGATTAATAAAATGGCTTCATATATACTTTGTCCAGGAATCATTCCAAGTGAGATTGGTAATTTGACAAACCTCCAAGTCCTTAATCTTGGTGAGAACATTTTGCAAGGTAAGAATGTTAGTTATATGATTGTCTTAGATCGTGTGTGTGTTTTTGTTTTTTGTTTTGTTTTTGTTTTCATCTCTGGAATGAAAAATAATTTTAAAATGAGATTTTGCTTTTCATTTTTTTCATTCATGTTAAAGAATCATGAAAAGCTTACTAAAGAGTTTACGCTGATAATAGAAATCCTTGAAAAAAGAAATAAAATATAATTTTGGATCATTAAAAAAAATATTAAAATACAGATAAGTTTGGGGTTGGCTTTACTTATTTATTATATCTATAAATGGTAACAATTCAACATAAATTATAATATTTTAAAAAAATTATAACGTACTAATTAAAAAATGTACAATAAAAAAATTATTTAGATATGTATAGAAGATGAATTACAAATTATACAATAAATGAAACTCATAAAATGCTTGTTCATCCAAATTTAAATGCAACTTACATGCCTATTATATGCCAGTACCTTTTTTAGATTTTATCTGTTTCCTAACAACTTTAATTTTATATTTTTCCCCCTCTCTATTGTAGAGTATATTTATTTATCTGTTATGCTTCTTTTTCAATTTCTTATTTTTCAAATTCATTAATTTCAAATTAAACACTTATTCAATAATTACAGTATAAAAACTTTTATTTTTTTAAAAGCAATACTAGTCATTTTCAGACATTTCATTAAAATTTCATATTTTCAATATAGGATCAGGTCTTTATTTATCATTTTTTAAATTAAGGGTTCTAAATCACAATTTCACATATTGGGGGTTTTTATTTGCCATTTTTTCTTTTGATAATGTTTTATTTGCCATTTTTCCTTCATACAATCCCAAAATAACGGAAAGATAGGATCATGACCTCATCAACTGAGCTGATGGGCCCACTTCAAAAACAGAATTTGTCAAGTACTCAGCGTATAATGTGCCCACTTGTCCACATGTAATTTTTTATTTTTCAAATTTATTAATTTCAAACTAAATGATTCTTACCAACAAAAAATTAAATAATTTTGATATTTTTTATTTTAAAATTTTTTAAAAGAGTTGAAATTAATGTAAAGAATAATTTTTCTTTTGTATTTTACTCTTCCAAATCGAAATGAGTATTACTTGAAATTCTTTTGTTATATTTAACGCAAGTTCTCGACTTATTTGTAGGATGGGATAAGTTTAATACTAAAAACAGAAAAGTTTGCAGGTGTCTTTTTCCTTATTCATTACAATAAAAAAAAATTTATTTAAATAAAATAATTATAAAATATCAATTGTGAATAATTATAAAGTGGAATTATTCAGTACGTTCAATTGATAATAATTATCTTCAACATAAAACCCTCCACTAATAACTTCTTAATCATTATTTTATTTTAAAATTAAAAGAAGTATGAAAAATCAACATCAGGGAGAAAGCATGGGAGATTACATAAAAAAAAATGTCGATTCATTAAACAGAGCAAAGTATACTTAATAATTTCTCACTGAAACTGTACAAAACAAATTCCTTCATTAGAGATAAATTGCTGAAAGAGTTGTCTAACGCTTTATGCCGTACATGATTAATTAGCAATGCATAAAAGTTATATAATAAACTTAATGTACTCGTTTGCAATATTAAAAGGTAAGAAATTTGATGGTTAGAGGAAATTTGCCTTTTTCCTTTTTAATATTTATGCATGGATCAATAGTATAGCACACATATTCAAGTTTTTGAAATTAGTACGTAAGACACGTGAAGTTTATTTATTATTTGTGTATATTATATGCAAACAATATTACAATGTCAAAATAAAGAAAAGGTAAGATCATGGACTGATGGGACCACTTGCTATATTTAAAATGTGAAAAAACAATTTTTTTTTAAATTTTAGTCTTAATCTACCACATCATTTGTATACTTTGATCAATAAAATGGCTTCATATGTACTTTGTCCAGGAATCCTTCCAAGTGAGATTGGAAATTTGACAAACCTCGAAATTCTTGATCTGAACTACAACAATTTGCAAGGTAATAGTTTTAGTTATATGATTGTCTTAGATCGTGTGTGTATGTGTCTTTGTTTTTGTTTTTGTTTTTGTTTTCATCTCTTAAATAAAAAATAATTTTAATTTGCTTTTCATTTCTTTCATTCATGTTAAAGAATCATGAGAAGCTTACTAAAGATTTTGTATTCATAATAGAAATCCTTGAAAAGAGAAATAAAATATAATTTTAGATCATTAAAAAAATTAGAGAAACCCTATAAAAACTGGTCTGAAAAACTTTGTGGACTATCAATATGTGATGTGGTATAGTAATTAATTTTTGCCCCAGCAAAAATGTCTTTAAAAAGAGAAATAAAATTTAATTTTGGATCATAGAATAAGTATGTGTTGGCTATCAATATAATGCTTGTTTCTATTTGATGATAGGACTTGTACTTGAAAAGATTTCATAATATTTCTAATTCTCTCATCAACATTTACGTAACTCTCGTATCTTATCTACTTTTATATTAAAACGGGTAAAATTTCATCTTTAATTTTATGCTTTATCTCCAAAATTTGTAACTAAAAGTATTTTAATTCCTTAAAGAAAAACTTAAATTTCAGCCCTTTTTTTTTTGCCTATGATGAATTCGTCTTCACATCTTAAAGTTAGAGCCTGTTTAAATAGTTCAATAACTATAATACAAAATATAAATAATTTGGATGTTCATTTTAGATTAGGTGAGATTAATTCTATAGTCTCTGATCTTCAGCAATTCTTCTTTGAAAGAAATTTAACATCCAATTGGTCATTAATGTTGGAAGAGTCCTTTTAAACTATGGTCCAACAAAAAATAAATTATTTTCTATTAATTCTAAGCATCTAATTACCAAAATTCCACGTATTATTTAAATGCTTGTGTACGGATGGATTTATTAGGAACATGCTTGCCATAATATCTAGTAATTAACAAATATTTTGTATTTATTTATAGGCGAAATTCCTTCATTTCTTTGGAATATGCCGTCATTAAAACATATTGGCCTTGGCATCAATCATTTAAAGGGTAATTTGTCTGAAGAAATGTGTAATCAACTCCCTTTACTTGAAGTCTTTAGTGTTGCTGTTAATCAATTAGAGGGAAGCATTCCACAATCAATAAGCAACTGCACATCCTTGAAAGAATTATATTTGGATGGTAACTCATTTACAGGTATGCACTTACTTGAGTGTTTTCTTTCCTTTTTAATATGTTTCTCTAAAATGAGATATTATTTTTCTCAAAAATCGCAATCACGAATAGATGGATGTCGTGAAATTTGTAACAAAGAAAAACAAAATCCTCACATATACTCTTTGATGACAACACTCCGAACCATACGATACTTTTTTATCAAAATTTTTTTCTGTTTCTTAATTACTTTAATTTAATTTTTTTTCTCATCTTAATATTTAAAGAATATTAAAATACAGATGAGTTTGGAATTGTTTTTACTTATTTATTATGTATATATAAGTTGCAACAATTCAACATTGTTTAATTGAAATTAAAATTATAGTATTTCAAAAAAAATTACTACGTAGTAATTAAAAAATGTACAATAAACAAAAATTATTTAGATACGTATAAAAGATCAATTACAAATTATACAATAAATGTAACTCATAATATGCTTGTCCAACCAAGTTTAAATGCAACATACATCCTTATTATATGCCAGTCCTTTTTTCCAGGTTTTGTGTTTCCTAACAACTTTAATTTTATATTTTTTTCCCATAGAGTACATTTTTTTCCTCTGTTATGCTTCTTTTTCAATTTTTTATTTTTCAAATTCGTTCATTTCAAATTAAATACTTATTCAATAATTAACAGTACAAAAAATTTTATTTTTCAAAAGAAATACCAGTCATTTCACCTCCAGTGTAATTTATGATTTTTCTTAATTTTTTTCATTTCTAAATTTTACAAAGACTTGAACAAATTAAAAAAAAATTTCTTGGTACATTTTACTCTTTTGGTTGAAATGAGTATTACTTGAAATTATTTTTAATATATTTAACGTAAGTTTTAGAATTTTTCGTAAACATACCATTTTTAATAATATTTGATAATTTCTTCTTTTCTATACACACGCAAACACATGGTAACAGCTCTATCATTTAATTAAAATCAAAATTATATTGACATTTTTCTAAAAGAATCACAGCATATGAATTAAAAATTTGAAATAAACAAAAGATTTTTTTAAAATAGATATAAAAATCAATTGCAAATTATAATATAGAAATCAAATAAAAATTTAAATATAACTCAAACTGATGAAGAATAATATGAGATATTTTAATTGTTCAACAAATAGAAGAACTGGTCTGCATGTTGTGAAATTAAACAAAGCTTTTCAATCTAAAGTTTTCACATGTCAACTTCCAGGAGGGATAAACTGCCGAATAAGTAGTTTAATGCTATAAGCAACACATGATTTATTGGCAATGCGCAAATAACTAATAGCCGAAGCCAAAGCAAACACTCAAGAAAATCCTAGCATACAACCCAACATACCAGTAGAACAACAAAACAACACTTAACAAAGAACAACAAGCAACAAGTAGTTAGACAACACCAGATAACGAGTCACAATTAGAAAGCTCAAGATCATGCTGCAGAATATTAAATAGTAAGGGTGGTTCAGAAAACCATCCTTGTGGTACCATTCCTTTCAAAGCCTCTGCTGCTAAATAATCAGTAGGTTACCGCCATTGTGAGAAACCAAAGACAGAGACCAATTATGCACAATCAATGAGATTTTAAAGGAATTATATTTGAATATTAACTCGTTTTACTTTTGTATGTCCTTTTTTTCAAAGATTTTATCTATCTCTTAATTACTCTAAGTATTTAGCCAATACCAGTCCTAGAAAGCTCAAAATCATGCCGCAGAATATGAAACAAAAAGGGTGGTGGTTCAGAAAACCATCCTTTTGGTACTACTCCTTTTAAAACCTCTGCTGCTAAACAGTCAGCAGCTCTATTGCCCTTGCCAAAACCAAAGACAAAGACAACTTTGAATAGCTGCTTAGCATGACATCTTCACAGCTCAACTCGCATCCCCTGAATTATGAAGCTCTCAATCTGTGAAACAGCTCTTGACAATCAGTGTCAACTATCACCTTCTTTTCTTCCCACCTCTCACTGCAATTCAAAGCTTCCAGGATTGCCAAGGTTTTGCAATAAGAGCTGAATATGCCTTAACCTTCATTCCCAAACCACCAACAAACACACCATTCTCATCTCTTCCCAACAACCCTATAGAAGCAGCCATATCAAATAACTTGAAAGAAGCATCCATGTTCAACTTGATTGCTCCATTCTCAGGTGCCCTCCAAATTCTCGCTCTTTCAACACCATTGCCCTCCATCTTATGTCTCCCCCTTTGTTTTTGAGCCTCATCATAATCTCTAACTAGCCTTAACACCCTTGCTACACATCTAATAGCATCCAAAAATATGCCTGCGCCCAGCTTTCCAAATTTTCCAGCAGGTGGTAGCAAAAGAGTGATACTAAAATCATCATGTCCCATCTTTTGATTCATCGATTCCTCCATCCACCTGGCCATACCACACATCCTTGATTTATTGAATCTTAGTGACAAAGGTGACCCAAACCAACATCTCTCAGCCCATAGACGTAAAAATAAAGCATGCTTAATTGATTCCACCTGACATCTACAAATATCAGGTAGGTGTACTAGAGTATTTTCTTCTAAAAAGAGCTTCCTTGATGGCCAAAGCTCCACTCACTACTTTCCACATAAAATGAGCTGCCTCAGGAGGGATCTTCAGCTTCCACAATTGATTCCACAGCTGTTTAGATACCTCCTGGATCTCTCAATCTTCCACCGTCTTCTCTGCCTAAAGTTAGCTACCCTATACCCCAACTTCAGAGAATAATTACCATCTCTACTTATCATCCAAAGACACTTATCTGCCAAATTTGATCCAGCAGTATTAAAAGAGTTAATGAGAGCTTTATCTTCATCACTGAATCAATCTTTCATTGCTTCAAAGCACCAAGAATTATTCCTGATTAAGCTCTTCACAGTCAAACTCTTTTTTTCTTCATCCAAATCTCTGGAAGCCAATGCATACCCATTAGCATCAGGAATCCAATTGTCAACAAAAACTCTGATCCTCTCTCCAGTCCCTACTCTCCAACAGAGATCTTTTTTTAATTAAATCTCTTCCTTCTAAAATGTTAGACAACCTGAAGAGGATCTCTAACCTTGCTTTGCTTGCGAAAAGTCACTATCCGAAAAATACAAACCCTTTAAAATCCTACACCATAAAGCATCTGTATTTTGAACCAACCTCCATGTAGTATTAGCAAGGAGAGCTTTGTTAAACAACTCTAGATTCCTAAAACCCATTCCACCTTCACTTTTTGAAAGGCTTAGCGAACTCCAAGATTTCTAGTGTATTCTACCTTCTTGTTCCCTCTGACCCTACCAGAACCTTGCCATCATGCTATCCAATTCAACACAAACCTTCTTTGAAAATCTGAAACAGGAGATAGGAAACACAGGTACTGTGTACTGCCTTAATCATCACTTCCCTCCCAGAAAACATCAACAACTTTTGTTTCTGTCTCTGTAATTTCAAACTAAACTTGTTTTTAACAAACAAAAGAGCCTCTGACTTTGACTTTCCCATATCATTGGCATTCCCAGATATTTACTAGGACTATCACTAGTTGCTTTAAAGATCCAAACCTCATATACTTCCCTCTTAAAATCCTCGCTTGTGTTCTTTGAGAAAAACAAACAGGACTTATCAAAATTGATTGCTAGTCCTGAAGCCTTACAATAGCAATCTAATATGCCTTTCAATATTTTACAATTCTGCTTTCTTGCATTCACAAAAAATAAAGCATCACCATCAAAAAAAGTAGTGAGACACCATTGGACACTTTCTTGTGAAGAAAAATGTGTTAGTCACCTTAAGTCCACTTCAAAATAAACCGATTAATGTAATATAGTTCAAAATCTGGGTCGTTTTCACTTTAGGGAGCCTTTAGAGAAATTCCTAAGTAGCTAAGTATGCAAAACTATAAAAATTGACTTGGAAAAGGATTGTCTTTTTTTTTAACCAAGTATTTGGCAAAAATTAAAATGCAAAAAGAGTAAAATATTTTTGGGTTTTTAGTTTATAAAATGGTAGGAGTGAAATGAAATATGCAAACTAACAAGCGATAACAATGAAATGGCAATCCTCTAGCACAACAGTTTAGACAATCATTACTTCAATTAATTTGGGAGTTAGCTAGCTTCAAAAGAATCCAAGAGCCACCCTTTAGACTTGATTTAATGAGAATAATCAATACCAAGCCACCTTGAGTATTAAATTTCCAAGATTAAACTGATTAAGCAAAGCTAGCAAGAGAGAATCAAAGACAGCAATTAGTACTTTTGATCCAATAACCACGCGACCTTGAATTATCACGACATATTCACAATAATTTCAATGAATAAACTTATTCCAGCTCTTAAATTTCAGAATTCAAACCTCACAGTCCCAAGCATTAATCCATCGATACCATACACGCACACATACACAAGCATGCGATTATTTTATGCCATTCTTATCTAAACACAAAATCGGTCATCTAAATTCAAGAACCCCTTTTTATGATAATCAATATAATAGAGAAGAAACAAGAGATTCTCGGTCTCGCCAATCAAAAGTCAGAACAGAACAAACGCATGCACACCACAAAATTCCTACTTAAGCGTTATTCTACTCCTATAAAGCATCTCTTAAATCTGTCGATGTTTCCCCCTTCCCCTCAACAACAACTTACGGTCACTGTAACTCTCCAAGTAGTATTCTAACGATGAGAAAGAGGGTAGGAGGAGCATTAGAAGGTTTACCTTGGTTGGATCCTAGCTTATATGCGTCGAATCTTCCTCTTTCCCTTTCTCTCTTCCTCCTTGTCTCTTCTGCCACCAAATCGCACCCTCTCTGCCCCTCTCTTTTCATGTTTGTGCGCGAGTGGAGTGAGGGCAAAGTGTGCTCTCTATAGAGAAGAAGCAGGGATGTCATGGCAAAGGAAATTTTGAATTTACCCACGAGTTGGGCTTCTAATTGGAATGTGCCCCACATAACTTTCAACCCACGGGTAATGAGTTAACTATTTCTTTTTCCCTTTTTTATTTGATATTTCCTTATTAAACAGCTCTCAAAAATTAATCTGAACACATTATATGAACTTTTCTCCTCATTTAACTTTCTTAACTCATAAAATAGTTGTCCTAAAATTTTTAGACTAAAAATCAACCTTTAACCATTTTTCTTGAATTGCTCAAGAAAATAACTCTTTAATTTAGGAAATTAGCTTTTAAATTATTTCTAACCTCTTTGGAAAATAAAATCTTCCATAAACCTTTTTATTTCCCAAAATGATCATCTATAAATTTTCCATAATTATTCTTATCTATTTTTAATAATTATTCCTTTCTTGATTTTCTCGCCCGAAAATAGGTTTTATGGAATAATTATTTTTTTGAGGCCTTAAATAATTCTTTAAGCCTCCTAAACATCTTAGTAATTGCTAGCTTTAAAATTAGGGATATTACACTCCACATAAAATTCCTCCTCCATTCTGCACGTCTCTTTAATTCTGCTAATCTTTTCTTTCTTCATCTTTTTTTCCATTAGGAAGGTTATAGAAGGTCTGTGTTTAAAAAAAATTTTCCTTTAACTTCTCAACTATCAAGGCTCTTTCCAGACCTTGATAGCTCCATGCTAGGATTTTCATGGCCCCTTGATAGCTGTTTTAGGCCAACCACCAAGATCTTAAGCACAATTCATCATACTTTGACTCAAAAGCTTCTCCACCGTCTCCGTTTCAATTAAACCAGGGCCTCCTTGACTCCTCCCTCCCCTTCTCCTGCCTCCCTTCTCATTTGGTGTTTAATCAAATTAATACTACCACAACCTCTTTTGTTTTTGATAGTTTGTTTGTTTTTCACAGATTCATTAGGATTACTCTCAAAACACAACTTAATTTCTTCTCTTACTCGATTGCAATCCACTTCCTCCACTAATCCTATCTTCAACTTTACCTTCTTCAAACTAGCAATAACCTCTGACATTGGAGAGGCATCTCCATCAACCACAATTGCTTTCAAAAGATCCCCCCTACTCTTCACTTCCACACTCCGTGCCTTCATATTATTAGAGTTACATTTCAGAACACTACCAGTTATCTTTGCTTCCTTCAACTTCTCCAAATCAATCCTTCTTTTTGCCAACTCAACTTTTTAACTATTCCCGTTACACTCCTGTGGCCTCTCAGTCACATTTGAATTCATACAGCTCATATTTTCCTCTTCAACTAGTGAGTTCTCCTTTCTTTGTAAAGCTCCTCTCACTTCACAGTCCTTCTCCCCTACAAACTTCCCCAGAACATCCTTCCCTTTCCTCCTGACATCAATTTGAAATTCAGTAATTACAGGAGAATCTCTTCTTGCAAAAGCTTCATCATATTCCTCCGATCCTTCTCTTCAAACTCTAATAGCATCATCTATATTTTTGGCAGTTTGCACACTCAACCAACTGCCAAATTTCCTCTCGGAGCTCAAGCCTTTCTCACTCAACAACACGACTTCTAAAGTCATGCCTAATTCTACCATATAGGATCTTTATCTGGTTTAGGCGTTCACATTCTAGTAACTAGAGGTCTCGTCAGATCTACCAAGACTCTGACTCGTAAGAAGCTACGGATGAATGAGTCATTCTTTCTTGTATCTTCTACCATCACAATGTCACAAATCAGCGATCGGAGAGTTACAGCATTCTCAACATCCATAGCTCCGTGTGGTAAGTCATGGAACTGAAACCAAAAAGGGCACTTCTCAAAGTCAACCTCGCTAATTACCATATCCTCTTCCCAAGGGTGAACATTAAGCAAAACACCTTGTATCGACCATGGCCTTCCATTTAGAATACGCATATAATCCGATCTGTGTTTGAATTCAAATATGAACATATGCTTATCAACATCCAATATCTCCATATCGTCATTCTTGATCAGATTCCAGCCCTTTCTGATCATATGAATCGTTGTGATCGATTCTATTCAAATTCTTCTCAGTTGCCAATTTCCCCACCAATGCACCTCCATTAATCTTCCTTTGCTCTTCTTTCCTCCATATCAATTTCACCTCCATCTCACCCTCCTTCTGACACAAACCACTCGTACTGCCTTCCACCATTGCAAAAACTCACATACACATCCACCAGAAACTCCTTAAGCCTTCACCAAGCCCTCTCAAATTTGCGTCACAACAATGCGTCATAACATAACTCAAACTAAAGAACGAAAACACAAGATGTTTTTACTAGTCAGTCAAGCAATTAAATCTCATCATTTGAATTTAGTCGGTTTTAAGAGAAACTGTTCCATGGTCAATTATATGTGAAGTTAAGTAAAGCTTTTACAATAAAATTTTTTCTTATATTAAGTTTTGAATAATTATTAAATATGAAATTAGAAAAATACACACAATGGTGTGTGCGTAGATGGGTGTGCCCAAAATCAACATTTGCACTTGTTTTCTCTCTTTATTCCAGAGTACATTCTTTATCTCTTTAACTTCTATTTTTATTTTTTATTTTTAAATTCATTAATTTAAATTAAATATTTATTCAACAATTACAGTAAGCAATTTTTATTTTTTAAAAATATACAAGTCATTTCGCAGTAATTTTAATTATGATTTTCTTAATTTTTCTTATTTCAAAATTTTCACAAAGTTTTAAACAAACAAAAAACAATTTATTTCCATATTTTACTCTTTCGGGGTTGAAATGATATCGCTTGAACTATTTCAATATATTTATCGTAAGTTTTAGAATTAATTTTAAACATACCATTGTTAATAATATTTGATAGCTTTTGTATAATAGGGTAAGTTTAATGTTAAAGTAAACACAAATTTGGAGCCTGTACGTGAGCACATGCGCGCAAATGCATGTATGGTAACAATCTATCATTTAATTAGAATTAAAATTATATTGATATTTTTTTAAAAAACCACAGCATAAGAATTAAAAATTTTCAATAAACAAAAAATTATTTAAATAAGTATAAAAATCAATTAAAATTATAATATAAAAATTAAATAAAAAATTTAAATATAACTCAAACTGATGAACAATAATACGAGATATTATTTTCAATTGTTTCAACAAGCAAATTTCTTCATTTAAATTCATTTTTGTCTAATTGGGCAAAAAATTCGTTTTTTGTTTAAAGAAGACTTATTCTACCCGTTGTGAAATTAAATAAATATTTTCAAATTAGCTCTGTTGAGTAAAGTATAAACAATACTTTTTTTTAATTCGACTGTACCAACACAAATTCTAAGAGAGATAAATTAGTGAAAAAGCATATTAAAATGATATTGTTATAATCATGATATTGTTGTCTTATTTTATTATTTCTTCTTTTTTTAATCATTTTCCTGAATAGAATAAATCTAAAATGACATTTTCTTTTCCACAAAATATATTATTTAAGTACTCTGTACCATATGATTTGTACTCTGTTCATTAAAAAAGCTAAACATCCTATATATGCGCCGCACATGTTACGCATACGCCGTAGCATACCCCGTACCTTAATTAAAGAATATATCCTTTTACTGTTTAATTTTCTTTTGTAATTTTTTTTCAATTGTTTCTTTTCTATTTCGTAAATTCATTAATATCCTATCAAATCATTATTCAATTACATGGAAGTCATGGTTTCCATCAATTTTTTTATGACCACGTTTTGTACATAAAGCACAGGCTAACTCGATAAACTTAATGTGTCAAACTGGACCCTATATCATTCGAAAGGACCTACTCCTTTTAATATATTCAACATTCACCTATATCATTCAATATATTTTTCCATGTTATCTGCAAACAATATTACCTGTTTCGGTTTCTTTTTACAAATCAGTTTTTTTTTTTCAGGTTTTATACCCAAGGACATAGGCAATCTTGTTAGACTTGAAATCATAGATTTGGGATCAAATTATTTGAGTGGACCTATTCCTTTCAGTATATTCACCATTTCAACATTGAAATGGTTAGAACTTACCGATAATTCCCTCTCTAGCCTTCTCCCATCATATTTAGGGATTGGCCTTCCCAACTTGGAGACCTTATGGCTGGATAGCAATGAACTAAGTGGACAAATTCCAAAAAGCATATCAAATGTTTCCAAGCTCAAAACGTTAGATTTGTCAGTGAATAAATTAAATGGAGCTATACCCAATGTCATTGGAAATTTAAAAAACTTGTTCAACTTAGCTTTGCATGGGAATGATTTGACTGGGTTGATTCCAGACACAATTAGCAACTTACATAACCTTCAACGTTTAAGTCTCAGCAACAACAAATTACAAGGTTCCATTATAAATGAACTTTGCCAACTCAAAAATCTAAGTGAGTTGTATCTTGACAACAACATGTTTTCTGGAGCAATACCAAGATGTCTCGGGAGTCCTTCTTTGCGGAAGTTGAATTTTAGCTTCAACAAATTGATGTCTCATATACCCTTTTCTCTTTGGAGTCTCAAAGATATCTTGGTTTTAGACATATCGTCCAATGCATTGAGTGGATCAATATCACAAGAGTTATCAAACTTTAGAGCAATTATACTATTGAACTTGTCAAGAAATCAACTTTCAGGAAGCATCCCTACAACTATGGGTAGCTTGCAAACCTTGATAACTCTATCTTTGGCTAACAACAAACTACAAGGGTCTATTCCTAAGTCATTTAGTAGCATGATAAGCATAGAATCTATGGATCTTTCCCATAATTATTTATCTGGTATGATTCCAAAGTCCTTAGAGTCATTACTCAATCTTAGATACATTAATTTTTCCTACAATTTGTTGGATGGAGAAATTCCAAGTGGTGGTCCTTTTCAAAATTTTACTGCTCAATCTTTTATGATGAATAAAGATCTTTGTGGAAAGTCCCAACTACAAGTCCACCCTTGTAGGAGAGGAAATAAGCACATGTCAAATAAAGTGATGCTGGTGATAAAATGCTCAATGCCTATCATGGTTGTCATTTTGGTTGTTATAGGCGTTCTCTTTCTAAAACATAACAGAGATGATGCTAACTATGCAACCAAAAGGGATTTAACAAATTTGGATGCGGCAGCTAGGATATCCTATTATGAGCTTCTACAGGGAACAAATAGATTTGATGAGAGTAATCTTCTTGGCTTTGGAAGTTTTGGATCAGTATACAAAGCAATTCTTCCAAATAAAAAGATAGTTGCTGTCAAAGTATTTAACATAGACATGGAAGAAGCATTCAGAAGTTTTGATATTGAATGTGTTGCCCTATGCAATTTACGCCACCGGAATCTTATTAAGATTATTAGTTGTTGCTCAAATGATGCTTTCAGGTCTCTAATCATGGAATTCATGTCAAATGGAAGTCTTGATAGATGGTTGTACTCTCATAACTACTGTTTAGATATCCTTGAAAGGTTGAATATAATGGTTGATGTGGCATCTGCATTAGAGTATCTTCATCATGGTACTTCTACTCCAATTGTTCATTGTGACATAAAACCAAGCAATGTTTTGTTGGATGAAGATATGGTGGCTCATGTTAGTGATTTTGGCATAGCTAAACTATTAGGTGAAGGACAATTGGAAACTTATACTAAAACATTGGCTACAGTTGGCTATATAGCACCAGGTAATAGTTTAATAATAATATTTTAGTTCAATTATGTTATTTTTTTTAATTATTCTATGTGAAATTTTATATTATACAATCAGTAACATAAATTTTCCATTCCTATCTACAAAAATATGTATTAGCTATATAAGTAAAGTTTAACGGCAATCCTTATGTTCTCTTTTGACGCATAGAGTATGGATCAAAAGGAGCGGTTTCTTTCAAAGGAGATGTATATAGTTATGGTATCATGCTAATGGAGATGTTTACAAGGAAGAAGCCAACCGATGAAATGTTTGTTGAAAGTCTTGGTTTGAAAGATTGGGTTAGCAAATCAACACCACATTCAATCATCAATATTCTAGATGTCAATTTGCTACATGAAGCAAATCCAAATATCAACAATATATTGCCGCATATGTCATCAATTTTTGAGTTGGCATTAAGCTGTTGCACTGAATTACCTGAAGCACGAATTTTGATGAATGATGTTGTGGTCTCATTGAAAAAGATAAGGTCATATTTATGTTCAATGTCAGAGATGCACCACTAGTTGAATAATCTTTATATGGAAGTTTTAGTTACTGTTTCTTTTATCCTTTGGTTTATTTTGTCTATGAAACATGTCATATGTTAACATGGCCATGATTTATATGTTTGTTATATTAATATGTGAAGTCACTACATTTTTTATGTCTTGAGTTATTTTTCTTTTTCTTACATTATTTTATTCATTACAATTGTATTTGATTCATTTATTTTGTTCTTTTAAGAAAAAGGATTATTATTCAAAATCTTGAATAAACTTATGAGAAAATTTACATAGTTGATAAGGGTTTTCTGCTTTCTGTAAGTAACGTGCAAATGTGAACATTATATTTTGCAATGTTTTTGGGTTTCAAGGAGTCTAGATTATTTGAATTACAAGATTTTGAAGAAGGGATCCCTCTTCCTCCATAGAAATGGTTATTGGGCTTCTTTTTTTTTTTTTTTTTTCATTCATGCAAGCATTCAAAACTTGAGAAATGAACAAAGCATTAATTTTTTTCCTAATCTTCTCTTGTCCGTCAAGCTTTAAAATGGAGCAAGAGTTCATGTGTGGCATATTAATTTGTATATTATACCTCTTGTATCTAAAAATTTAGTATTTATTCTTATTAGATGTATGATGGTCCCATACGAGTAGTGTTTAAAGGATTAATCACAACTATGTAAGCATGAAGTGAGTCTATCTAAGTAATTTAATTAAGCTATTTTTGGTGTAAGGAACAAGTCTAATAATTTGCAACACAATCTATTTCAACAGTTTCTTGGTAGATATATATCACGCATAGGGCTCCCAAAGATTTTATGTAATCCCTTATAAGATATTATATCTCTATATGATAAATGCTAGCTCATCAAATTTAAATTATGACTGTGCAATTAAAAGATGACAAATCATACTTCCATTTTAATATTTTTAATATAATATTTATATTCGTAAAAGTAAAAAAATTGAAATAAAATAACTCTATTTAATTGAACATCTATTACTTAAGTTTGATGAGCATGCATTTTCCGTTAACAGTGTTAAGATCGAAGGACCAAA
Source organism: Neltuma alba (assembly GCF_004799145.2). Lineage (NCBI taxonomy): Eukaryota > Viridiplantae > Streptophyta > Magnoliopsida > Fabales > Fabaceae > Neltuma > Neltuma alba. Next base: position 88,749 of record NW_021633696.1, read on the forward strand.
AATGCAGTTTATAAGCTTAAGAGACTAAAATGAAATTTGATGTAAACATAAAAGACAAAACATATATTTTAGCCTAATTTTTAATATTTAATTTTTTTTCCTGGTAAACCATTATTACGTAGTATTTTGTATTAATTGAAACTTAACTTACGAAGGGCACTTGTGGGACTCCCAAAAGCTTGACTTGGGAATAGGACGTGAAAGACTCATGCCTCCATGTGCTCTCTTTTAAAAGATAAAAAAAAAAAAAAAGATAGATAGTCTTTAATACAAATATACACGTCCAAAATAAAATATGGAAAATTACCAATGAGACCTTTTTTTTTTACCAGCACAATGAGACTTGTTTATACAAAAAAGAATCATGTGAATTTATGAAAATACTCTTATACTCTTTGGGACTCTATTGTAATACATTCTCGTGTAAAATGACAAATATGCTATTATACCCACCGTTGGTGAATAAATCAATAATTAAAAAATGTATGAATTAACTTATAAATCTAAGAGTGTGCGTTAAAGTATTAATATTGTAAGAAAGCAATTTGTAAATGTAAGAAGCTTGATTAAGAAATTTGAAAGATTTACTAATTACTAGCAAATCGCTAAGGCTAAACTTGTAAATATTAATATTTAAATGAATTTTTTAAAAAAAATTATTAAAAATAGTTATTTAATATTTTAACTTTTAGTTTCTGTTGTGACTCAATTTCTAAAATTTACCTCAACATGACTCGGTTATTGAAATTTTGTCTCTTATAATTTTGTCCTTACCAAGTTTAGGTCACTAAATATTTGCCTACATGGCATTCTTGTCAACATATATCTATGATTATGTGTTAAAAGGATTGGAATTTTTTTTTAAAGAAAAAGAGTCACTCCTCATTTAGGGGAAAAAAATTAAAGAAAGAAATCCGAAAGGGAAAAACAAAAAGAACAAACCATTTCTGGATTGGGACTGAGAGGAATTACGCTTTCAGATTAATCTCCTAACCAATCCGTTGCTCCTGCTTTATTGGCCGAAGCAACAACGCAATTCTTGGAACAATTCATCTCTCCTCAGTAGCAGCCAGAGAGCGTCCTGTTTTATTTTCGTTTCCTTTGTTTTCCTTTTTCAGAGTGACTGTTTTTTTCAAAAAAAATTCCAATTACTTTAACACAATCCAACATGTATGTTGAGAAGGATGCCATGTAAGCAATATTCAATGGACTAAACTCGGCAAGGAAGAAATTATTAGACAGACCAAATTTGAGTAACTAAGTCGCCACAAATTAAATTTGAAGAATTAAATTACAATTAAGTTAAAAATTAAAAAATTAAAAACTAATTTTTTCAAAATTAATTTTTAACTCAGACCAGGGATCGATCAATATTCACCATTGGCCCGCCAATCCTAGTCAAAATCAATGAAACGGGGTGAGTCTAAGAGCACTTTCGTCATTTCATATGAGAATGTACTTACCGTAGAGTCCCAACGAATATAAGAGTATTCCATATTTTTCCCATTTTATTTCGGAGCAAATGATGGCATGAGTCTTTCACGTCCCACTCTCAAATCAAGCTTTTGTGAGTCCCACATGTGGGCTTTGAAAGTTAAGTTTCAATTTATAATTACTACATAAAATCGTTTATCAGGGAAAAAATTACACGTTAAAATGTGCACGTGATCGTAGAATTCCTCAAACAATTAAATATATATGGTAGTACCTTACATCCATACACACAGTGTCTCAATTTAATAGATAGACTAATAATGGATTTTAAGTCTTCTTTTGAACTAAACTAGACGGGTGAAGAAAATAGGGAAACTTAAAGGAATAAGTCTATAGTTTTGCAAAATTTTCAACATGCCCCTGAGCGGCAGTAATGATGATGTTGACCGTGATAATAACAAATATTTAACATTAATGGTTCAATAATAATAATGAAAAGTCCAATCAAAATGTTGAAATTGTTAAGTTTATAGAAAATACTATCTTTTTTTGGCCATCGAGTTTATAGAAAATATGTTGTGCTTTGTTCTTAAACTCGTAAAAGTATCTTCTCATAATAAGACCCCTGTTTTACGCAATATCTTCAGAGCCTTTCTAGTCAGATTAGGTAGATATAAAATCTACCCCTGCTTAGGTAGATATAAAATCATAGTTTTAAAAGTATTTTTACGGTATACGAAAAAATATGTAAAAGAGTTTGTCTCCATTTACTGAAAAATATTTTTCAAAAGTACTTTTGTAGTTAGACAAACATCCCCTAAATCAATTTTTGTATATATTAAAATTTATATACATATAATATTTTTCCTGATAAACCATTATTAAATATGTTGTGTTTTCTCTTTTGTTTTTTGCCAACGATTCAGATTCAGATTCTGAGTCTAAAAAGTTACAAATAATAAGGCTGTATTGATAACCTCAATTAAATAGCCAACTATTTTGATATAATTCCTAAAAGATTATTAACTATTAAAGCGTTCAATAATGTTAAACAGAAAACAACAAATAACTTCTTCTCAATCAGATTTTTTAAAAATGATACACTGGATGGTCTTGAAGACAGTATATGAGAAAATACATAATTTTTGATAGTACAATATCTTAATTATTTCATATTTAATAACTTTGGCACAATATTCATTACTTAATAATCAATTATTTTATAGAATAAATGTATGAAAACGCATAATAGACAGTGTTTTTTCATCCAAAATATCACTCACGTTAAATTCTAGACGTAAAGATAATAAAATTACTATCATATAAATAAAATATGTAATACGCAATGCTCCGTGCAATGCATGTGGGGGAAGACCCTAGTTTCTCTTTATTAGAGATATTAAATGAGTGTTGCCAAAAATTTCAAATTAAAACTATTATGTAATTTCTTTTTTTTTTTTTAAGACTCGGTACGTATGCACACCTTTGTTTTTACTTCCTCTGATTCAAAATATAAACATCAGATAACTAAGTCACACAATTTAAAAAGTTAGTTAAAATTAGTTAAAGACAATAAATATATAAAAAAATATAATTTATTTTTCTGAAATATCCTTATTTATAGAGAGGGTAAATGGGAGAGAGAATGAGTTGAAAAAAATAGACAAGAGACACATATAATTAATTAGGGTTAAAAATATTTTAAAAATGCATTAAATGCTTATACAAATCCAAAATGATGCTTATAAAAAGAAAATCAAGCCTCTTCAAAGATTCGACGCTTGTATTTTGCACCAAATGGAATTTTTTTTTAAAAAATATTTATGTCTTGTTTTCTTAATTTGATCTTTATTCTCTTTTGGCCAATCAAGATAATTTGATCTTTATTCGTGTGCATCTCTCTTCTTTCTAAACTTAGTTATCACAAAATAACTAATATTAATTTAAGAAAACAAATAGTTTTAAAATCTTCTAAGAAATGATTTGATACTTGACTAAGCTAATTTTTACTGTGTTTTTTCATATTTTATATACAGGAAAAAGCAGATAATCGCTGAAATTTCTTTCAGGTTTTGCTTTGACTTGAAAACAAATAGTAAACTTGTCAAATCGATTGTGACTCCAAAGAGGTGATATATAAAATACAAATTGGACTTTAATGCACGCAAGAGACAGATTGTGATTTTATAAGTCGAGCACGCCAACTTTTCCCCTATTTCCGAAGATTTATGTTTAGTTTTTTCTTTGATGTCTCCTAGCTAGCATTCTTTTCGGGTAATCTCTAGCTAATGAAAGCAATTGGACATTGTTTCGTGTAAAATGGTGGGTGGCTTTGAGGTCTACTCCAATGAATTAAAGTCTATAGACTTTTGATATATATGTTTGTGGAGAGTAGGGACAATATGTCCACACATGCTTCTTCCAAGTAGTTACGTTATTTTGAAGGTATTATCTATATATGGCCTACAAGACTAAATATAAATGTTTACGTAAGTATACCTTTTTAGAATTACTAATTTTATAAAACTTTATACTATAAAAAAAAAAAGTGTATACTCACAATCCACCATGAACAAGTAAAAAATTAAAGCCGTTTAGTTTAACCCCATTACAGGCCTACAATAGTAATAAGGGTTGTATTATCAACATATGCATATTTGGCTGCTTTTTAGTTTGGTAATAGGATTTACCATAGCAATGATGAGTACCAAAAATATGGTAATATCCATTCATACTCCTTCTTATCAATACTCATTGCCATCCCATTACATATTAAAAGAAGTCTCATTTGGGCTGACACATATAAGGAAAAGCTTGGAATCTGAGCAGCCCAAATTTAATGCTTTTTAAGATAACTAGTAAATGTCAAATTATTAAAAAAATAAATAAATTCAAAATTGCTACACTTTTATCATAACATTTTAAAACTGAAATAAAAATGTTTAAAAAATAATTTTAAAATTTTTTATATATCCGAACCACTGAAATTTCAATCTAATGGTGGAAATAGGTAGCGAAAAGGAATTGAATGGTAAAAGAGAGAAGCCAAGTCCAAAGCCTGAAAGGGAGAACTCTTATCTAAGATTTTGTCTTGAACTAAGCTCACCTGAGTTTATTTTGAATGCCACGATGGATAACCAACAATTCTCAATCAACATTTTGATTCAGATTCTAACTCTGAAACGTTTCAAATAAGGTTAAAATACACAAACTCTCCTAAACTTTGAGTTAGTTTCGTACAACCTCTCTTATCTTAAAAAGTTTAAATTAAAGACCCTAGTATTTAATGTTTTGATTATCAACCTCCCTACAGTTAAAATTACCATCTAAGTTAACGGTTTTTGCCATATCAAGATTCTTTTATATTTTTTATGATATATCATGTCATTTAAAAAACAAAAAGTGTCATTTGACAGGTAAGTTTAAGTAATTTATAATTTTTTTATTTAAAAACAACTCAATCAAATAAGTATTTTAAATAATTTTTAATATTTAAATATTTTATATTTTAAAGTAATTAAGTATTTCATTTTAAATATCTAAAAGAAATTAAAATTACTTATTTAAACCGTAAGTGTTATTTTTTACATGACATGACATATAATAAAAAATACTAAAAAAGTTGACGCGACAAAAACCGTTAGCCGTAACTGTATTAACGAAAGGGTTAATAATAAAAACATAAAACATTATGGTCATTAATTTAAAATTTTAAAGATAAGAGAGGTTATACGCAACTAACCCAAAATTTAGGAGATTTTTTGGTATTTTAGCCTACAAATAATAATGCTGTAATAACTTCAATTAGACAGCCAACTATTAATTCCTAAAAATTATTGACTATTAAACCGTTCAATAATGTTAAATAGGAAAAAAAAAATCCCTGCTTCTCAATCAGCTTTTTAAAAATGATACACAGAATGATCTTGAAAATAATATATGAGAAAATACTTAATGTCTGATAGCACAATAACTTAACCATTTCATATTTAAGAATTTTGACATAATATTCATTATTTCATATTTAATAGAGAATAAATGTATAACCAGACAAATCAATTATCACCATTCATTTTGTAATAGAGAGTGTTTTTGTCCAGAATATCAGACATCACATTCTAGAGGCAAACATAATAAAATTATTATCGCATGAATAAAATATATAATACGCACTGCTCTGTGCATTGCACAGAGAAGACCCTAGTATGCAATGTTTTGCTTTTAAACTCAGCAAGTACGCACACCTTTATTTTTAATTTTTTATAAGTTATTTGTGGCATGCTTCCTTAATTTGATCTTTATTCTTTTTTGGCCAATCAAGAGAATTTTATGTTTATTCTTGCGCATCTTTCTTCTTTCTAAACTTAATTATCACTAAATAACTAATATTGATTTTTTAAAAATGCATAGTTTTAAAATCCCCTAACAATGATTTCATACTTGACTAGATAATTTTTATATTGATAACTTCATATTTTATATTTAGGAAAAAGTAGATAATCTCTAAAGTTTCTTTTTAGGTTTTGCCTTAACTAAAAAAATGATACATGCTTATACAATTTAAAGGATTTCAAAAACTCATCGATTATTACCAATATAGAATTTTAACACATGCGTAAATGAAGTTGTTTCTTGTATGATTCTTGTCAATGGATTGTGATTACAAAGGGGTGTTAAGTAAAGAGATAAAAGATAATGAATGTCATTAATGATGAATAAAGATACAACAACCCTCTTGGGGTTAACCAAATCCTTCTTTAAAGACGGAGAATCAACAACCCAAAACTATTGAGATTAAGAAGGGAGATCCAAGTTATCCTCCTCCCTTTGATGAGAATAAACAACAATAAACAACAATAAACACACATCACATTAGACCTCTTTATATGGAGCTGATCTCAATTAACTAATGACACTCTTATCCTTCTCTAAAAAGGGGTGATATATAAAATACGGATTTGACTTTAATGGACGCGAGACAGATTGTGACTTAATAGTCAAGCACGCCAACTTTTTGCCCATACGAAGACGATATATATGTGTTTGTTTGTTTCTTTGACGTCTCCTAGCTAACGTTCTTTTGGGTAATCTCTAGCTATGGCCTACCAAACTTGACCACAAAATAGAGGTTGTTTCGTTTGAAATGGCGCATGACTTTGAGGTCTCCTCACAAGTCAATAAGTCCATGAGCCTATGAATATTGGGTGATTAATATATTAAAGTTTGTAAACTTTTTATATATATGTTTATGAACGGTGGCCTGCAAGACTGACCATAAACGAAATAACGCAATGAAAATGAAAATGTGTTTCAAGAAGTGAAGTTCATAGGACACTTTTTGTACGCAATATTTTCAGATCCCTCCTCAGGCTAGATCACTTTTCCAAAAAAAAAAGAAAAGCAGAGAGAGAAAAGAAAAGAAAAGATGATCTTTAAAGGATGAAGAAAGAAATATAACAAAATACATGTATTTTATCTATTCAAATTGATATATGTTTGTTTGGTCTCCAAATACAAACAAGGGATCAAATATGACCAGAATATATCTCATAATGCTTCAGCAAAAAATAAAACATTGCAGGTTTTGCTGAGGTTTTAGTTATCATCAATAAAAGTTAATACTAACTTAATCTTATAGGCACATCCTCCCACTGAATGTTTTAAACGAAGTTTAGTTGCGATGTGGCACACTACGACTACAATATATCTCATAGAGTATTCACAAAAGTATTTAAAGATTAACCGCTAAAATGATTTTCATTTCAACAATAAAATAAGCTGCAGGTCCAGCGGAAATTTGGAGGGATGGTTTTGAGATATATGTTTGTGGAGGGATAATGTATCCGCGCAAGCTTCTCGTAATCATACTTTTGGGGTATTCTTTGCATCAGACTCAATGAAAATAAAATTTCACATTGTTCTCATCACTAACGTATATTTTGGATTACTCTGTGGCCCATACAATGCTATAATAATAAAGATATGCTCCTTACTATCATAATACACCACTTGTAGGGTTAAAACTTCTCATTACTAACTAAATCTTTTTCCTCTTTCGTTCCATCAATTTCTTTTGGGACAACTTAATGTTTGAAAAGTCTAACTACCATGTTATGTGGCTACGCTTTTGAGGTGGATCCGTGGATGGGTGAGTCGTTTCCATTATGAACAAACTTCATAATTATTCAGTTATTGAGTTTACCGAAATATTGTTCTGCTTATTTTGGGATTTTTTTTTTCAAAAAGCCGCATAATCTATTTATGTATTTATTTTTAGCCTGCCAAAATTATCATAATCCATGACTCCATACAATTTATATATCAAAGTATCAATAAATTCAATTTAATTACATATCCATCTATTAATAATATTAAAAAGGCTTTAGAATATTCAAAATTCAGAGGGAGGGAAGGGGGAGAGAGAGATATTTATGTGCTGGCCAAACAAAAACTGTGATATCTATAATTTATGTTGTTAAACTAAATTTTAAACTTTTGAAAGTTCAACACTATTTTCAACATGGGGAAAAAAAATCTCAAGTCCCCAAACTAATAATTAATCTGCTTTTTAGCTGAATGGGGCATTGTGTTCGCGTGCCTTGACTTGACTCGGCAACGGAGGGAGAGAGAGGGAGTGCGATAGCAAAAGGAACCAACATTTTCGTCCTTCTAATTTTTAAAACATAGAGAGAGATTTCTTGGATTTACTGAGAAAAATAAAATTGTTGGCTTTATATATTTGTAGAGTAATTAAATAAAATCTTAACCAATTGGGTGTGGATAGAGGTCAGTGATTCAAATTTTCCCAATGTATCCCAAAAAAACTTTAAAAAATATATAATTATGATTATGAGTAGCACTATTATTATTTAAAAATATGATTTTCTATATTTACCAATGGCAATTGTCATTATTTATTGGGTAGACGAAGTTTTTCTTCTTGTTGGCATATTCTTATTTGAAACTTGAGGGTCGTTACTGTTAAAACATATTACCTTCACTCTTTAATATAAGATTTAGTTGACTATATTGAAAAGATTAAGTTAAAAAAAATACTTAATTATAGTATATGTTACATGATCTTTCTAAAATATTTATTTGTATCATTAGGTTATATACTAGTTTATAAGTTAGCCAAATCAGTTTGGAGAAAAACGTCAAATATAAATACTTTAAAATAATTTTTGGGCTTTCTTAATATTTCCCAACTAGTCATCTAGGTCTTATATTAAGGACTGAATGTAGTATTTTTTCAGTTTCTGAAATTATTTTTCTGTTAAATTTTTGTTGCTAAGGGACATAAAATTAAGGAGCTCTTATATAATAATCTGTAAAAAGTCGCATTATTCAGCAACAGCAGTAGCATGGTAGTGGTGGTGGTAGTAGTGGTGGTGGTGGCGGTGGCGGTGGCGGTGGCGGCAGTGATAGTGGCAGTAGTGATGGTGGTGGTGGTGGTAGTGGTAGTGGTGGTAGTAGTGGTGGCAGTGGTGGTCTTGGTAGTAGTGGTGGTTGTGGTAGTGGTCGTGGTGGTGGTGGTTCTGGTAGTGGTGGTGGTGGTAGTAGCGGTGGTGGTGGCGGTGGTAGTGGTAGTAGTGGTAATAGTAGTGGTAGTGGTAGTAGTGGTGGTGGTAGTGGTAGTAATGGTAATGGTGGCGGCGGCGGCGGTTATGAACACATTTTTTTCCTGCAAAGTGCGTAGTAGTAGTAGTTGTAGTAGTAGTTGTTGTTGTTATGAACACATTTTTTTTCCTGTAAAGTAGTAGTAGTAGTAGTAGTTATGAACACATTTTTTTCCTGCAAAGTGCGTAGTAGAAGTAGTACACATTTTTTTCCTGCAAAGTGTGTAGTAGTAGTAGTAGTAGTTATGAACACATTTTTTTCCTGCAAAGTGCGTAGTAGCAGTAGTAGCAGTAGTAGCAGTTATGAACACATTCTTTTTCCTGCAAAGTGCGTAGCAGCAGCAGCAGCAGTGGTGGTGGTGGTGGTGGTGAACACATTTTTTCCCCTGCAAAGTGCATACTGACAAATACTTTAGATATTTTTGGAATTTCAAAACACACTTTGACAATATGTGAGTGCGTACTAACAAATACTTTAGATATGTCAATGCAGTCACTAGCCGCTTGGCCGAGTGGTGTGTGTGTTGGGTGTGTGCGTGCAGGTTCGAGCCTGCTCCCTTGTACCTCAAAAAAAAAAAATGTCAATGCAATATCTACGGATCCGTTTTTTCACTTTATCTTTCACGATATTATTCTGACCAGTATTCAACATTGATATCGAAATTTAATTAACGGTCAATAATATAAATGTGGGAATTCCAATCAGAATATTGAAATTGTTAAGCCAAGTTTGCAGAAAATATCTTGTGCTTTATCTTTTTTAGTGATAAAAATATCGTCATAAGACCCATTTTTTACATATGCAACATTTTTAGACCCCTTCTAGTAAGATTATATCAGTTTTTCAAAAAAGCAATTTTATATATTAAAATTTAAAGGGTATCAGATATGACTAAAGCATGCTGCTTCAACGAAAAAAAAAACATTGTTCGTTTCTACTATAATTATCATTCTTTATAAACTCAATCACATCCTCCCCATAAAATGCATTAAACAAAGCGTGGCTGAGGTGTGGGCTCACTGAGACAAGAATATATCTCTCAGTTAAAAAAAAATTCAAAAATATATTTAATGATTAACCACTAAAATGATTATTAACAATGATATTCAACCCTTATACTTCTATAAGGTATGAGCTATATTCTTATAAAGTAAACTAACCTGAACTAAAATGATTTTATCAAAATAATATCTATAAATACGGGGTGATTAATATATAATACCTCCAATTATTGTGATATATATGAGTGTGTGTGTGTGTGTGTGTGTGTGTGTTTGTGTTTGGGAAGAGTAGGGACAATATGTCCACATACGCATGCTTCTTCCCAGCAGTAACCTTCTTTTGAAGGTACTCTTTATATATGGCCTACAAGACTGACCGTAAAAGAAACAATGCAATGAAAATGAAAATGTGGACCGAGAAGGCGGAATTATACATTCTAAAGAGACAAAGGTTACGTCCTTCTTGTCATTAACATATTTTCTAGGGTTACTCTATGACTCATACAATACAAAGGGATAATGAAAATATGGTTCTCGATATGCGATAATGAACTACTTGTGGGATCAAAGCTTTCACGCATCACTAACATAATTTTCTGCCATGCCATATGTGCCTAATGCTTTTTAAATAAATATGGTTTGACCACTAAGAAGTACATTAAAAAGGAAAAAAGTAGAAAATAAATAATTTAATATCTTCTTGAATTATGAAAATGACACGAATTACAAAATATGTAAAAAAAAAAAACTTTTGTGACATTTGTTGTGAAATATGTAAAATATCAGACCAGTCCTTAGTTATTGAAACTTTAAATAAATAATTTGGGCATAAATTGAGGAAGAAACATAAAATTGCTATATTTAAAACACCATTCTGGAATGAGAAACACGTCATATAAAAGTTGAAACGATTCGACAAACGATATCTTATTTATTCATGATTAATTTATAATTAAATGTTTACTTAAGGGTACTTTTTTAAAATTAGTAATTTTATATAAATTTAATTTTAAAAATAAAGTATATTCTCGTTATCTGCCCTGACCAAGTATAATTTATGCGATCAACTCTTTGTTTGACTATTCTCAAAAAAGTTACGCTATTAATGCAATCATTTTATAGGTGAATATGTATGATATAATAATAAATACAAAAAATTTTCCAAAAAATATAAATGAAAATTTTTTTCCAAAAAAGTTACGCTATTAATGCAAGCATTTTAGTTGCAGCATTTTTCTTTGGACCAAGATGATATCATCAAAATAAAATATGCATGTAAGGGGATATATTTAGTAGTTTCTTATATGAAATGGAGTGCAATGACTTCGAGGTCTAATGCCAAGTTAAACATGCAATGCCTATATTTGCAAAATGGGAGATAGAAAGACCTTTGAGGTGTACGTTTCCTCTTACCAACATTCTTTTGGGTACTCTTCCATATTAGATTGAACTAATGAAAATGAAAATGTGGTCCAATTACACTTTATAAAGTAACAAAGAATCATTCTTATCATAAACATATATTTTGGGATACTCTGTAATCTATACAATATAATAATAATAAAAATATGGTTCATGATATGAGAACGGACTATCTATATGGTCAAATTTTCTCCTCATCATTAGCTTAATTTTCTTTTTCTTTCATTGCATCAACTTCTTTTTGACAACGACTTAATGTTTGAATGGTTAATTAACCCTTAACACACACACACACACACACACACAAACACAACTGTAGTATTTTTTATACTAACATTTTTACTGTGTTCTTTAATCTCAAATTTAGATTTCATGCATGGTGGTTTTAAGAAAGGAATAATTGTCTTACCCAAAAATTAAAAAAATAAAAAACGAAATGCGAAAGTACAATTGAAGGGACAATATATATCCACGCAAGCTTCTTTTCAATAATGAAAGTGTGGTCCTAGACGTGAAATTGTTCAACACGCAATGAAATTAATTAAGGGACTACCTCAGAAGATGAAAGAATGCCTCAAAAAATTAATTAAGGGACAAAACTTCTCATTAACATACATTTTTTCAATAGGATTAACAAATGTGCATTTTTGTCATTTATCTGGAATTTCAAAATTCCAATTTAGATTTACTTCTTTTTCTGTCATTTGAAAATACCAATTTCAAGTTTTTTTCCAGAATTTTGCTTAAATCACTAAACAAAGTTTAGTAATAGAATACGTCTCAGATATCAAAGCATGTTTAAATCATAACTTTGTTCGAACATCAGCAACAAACTTGGAATTCATTTGCGTACATATTAAGTCATACCTTCAAACTTGGATCGATCTTATTCTTCAGTGTAATTTTTCAAAAAATTTTTTAAAATTGCATAAAGCAATTCCAATTAGTCTCGAGATTAAGAATGGATTATTATTAGATTGATGATTCTGCTCCTTGAAATATGCAGACAAAAAGCTGTACTTTTTTCTGCCACACACAAGAATACATACTTTGAAAAGTATTTATTCTTAACCTCTTTTCCTTTTAGTAAATATTTATATTATAGATGATTGCTTGCGTAGTGAATGGATCTTATAACGTTAATATTATTAAACCTTATGCTTTTAGACATAAGAATTGTGCACTGCGTTGCTTTTAATTCTTTTCATGTAAATAACGTGATTATGTTTTACTACCTTTTAAATTTATTGTATATACATTTCCTCTTTTTAACTAGACCATCAATATACAGCAAAATATTACACACACACACATATATAAAGTGGTATTATTTACATGTATCTTTAACAAGTAATTTTATTTTAGCCAAGATGATATCATATTCATATAAGAAGGGATATTCAGAAGCAGTCTCTTATGACATGGGTGTGATGACTTTGAGGTCTACTGCTAAGTCAAGCACGCCATTCATATGTATCTGCAAATGGGAGATAGAAAGATGTAATAGATCCAATCAGATTAAGACTAAAGATCTTTTGAGTTACTCTCTCAAATTAGACTGAATCAATGAAAATGAAAATGCGGTCCAAGAAGAAAGATTAAGGGTGTGTTTGGATGAAACCAAACCGTGGTTTGGAAAATTGATTCTGGAGAATAGATTCTGAGAAAAAGTGATTATGAGAAGTGAGAGTGTTTAGATAGTTATTACCAGAAGCACTTTTTACATGTGAAAATTACCAAAAAGGGTATAAGTTAATATGATAATTATATAAGGGATAGATTTTATGATATATTTTGATTTGAAGAAATAAAATTGTTAATAAAATTTTTTTTACTAACATAACTAATAATATATAAGATAATATAATTAATACATAATTAATATGTGTATATATATTTATAAAACATAATATTAAATATGTTTATAGAAAAATGAATTTTTTTTTTGCTAACAGAAAAATATTAATTTTCTTTAAAGATTTTAAACGTGAAATCCCATAACATTTTTTCGCAACTACTTTTTGTAATAACATACTACATGTATAATAACCTCTGATGTTTAATACAATTAATTAATTAATTGGCACCACATATATATATTCATAAAATATAAGATTAAAAATATTTTTAGAGAAGATGAATTATTTTGTTGCAAACAGAAAATCATGTATTTTTCATGAAGATTATAAACATAAAATAGGACGATATTGTTTGATAAAATAGAATAAACACGTCTTAAAACAATTTATTAATTATTAAAGTAAGTAATAATTAGCTTGAGAATATAAGGTATAATATTAATAAAAGAAATATAAATAAAGAAGTGTCATAATAATTAAGATGATGCATCGATACAAAGCATTTGTAATAGGTTTTGTTTTTAACTACATATTACAATCTATGATAAAAGGAAATAAATAAGACATGACTACTATCCTTGTATTGAATTAACAAGTTCGTCTCTTATACTGTCACGAACCTGAGCCATGTAAGATGAAGATTGAATTGATGAATGTATACGTGAAAATCCAACCCCATCATCATCTTCTTTTGCATAAGTACCTTCTTCTTCCAACTGAATGAATCCAGGATCAGTAATAGATGTCGTTCTAATAAAATTATGTATAGCCATCGTTGCACAAACGATTTTAACTTGTGTTTCATAATCATAGGATGGCATGTTCCGTAAGATTGCGAACTTTTTTTTCCAAACTCCGAAAGTTCTTTCAATTGTACTCCTTAAACTTGAATGTAAATAATTAAAGACCTCATTGTCATTTTCAAACCCAGATGTCCTTCGAAAATCGGGCAGATGGTAACGCTCCTGTGTCTGTATGGGCCGAGATATCCATTTAGTGTTGGGTATTCAGCATCCACCAAATAATATTTTCCTATATAAAAAATGAAATTATTGTAAATTATGTTTCTATTGTTAAGCTAAATATAAATAAAATGTAGGAAATAAAAAAAAATACCTTCAGGTGGATGGGGAAAGTTCATTGAAGGAGTTGTGAGGGCATGATCAAATATCTGAGCATCATGTGCGCTACCTTCCCATCCAGCCAAGACAAAAGTAAAACACATGTCCCAATCACAAACCGCTATGACATTTTGTGACACTGTTCCTTTTCTAGAGATAGATTTAGTTTGATCTGTTGCATTGACAACGCAGGAAACATGTGTGCCATCAATTGCTCCAATAGCATGTTTAAAAAAAGGCCAGTATTTACCAAACCGAATTTTTGTATGAACATGTCGGAATGTTGGATCTTTTGGTTTGATATTAGACATGGCAAGTCTATAGCATGCATTAGGACATTATGAAAATGTTTGCTAATTGTCTCCCCTGAATGTTGAAATCTTTCTTGCGGCATTCTGCTACTAAGTGCATGGCCAACGGTATGTAAAAACATTGCAACTGATTCATGTATCCCTATATTTTTAGTTTCTTTTAGACCATGTTGTTGCAATTGTTCCACCAGACTTAAGAACACACCCTGTTCTATCCTAAACATGTTATAACAATGACTGGAGTTGCCATCTAAAACATCCCTTACCCATAAGCAGCTTGTATAAGCACTTGTATGCCGAGGCTCTTTACACAAGTTCAAAGTAGCGTATGCACCGACCAATACTGCAACTTTGTTAACCCTTTTTTGTGTCCCTTAGCATGCTCTTCTACACATTTAATTTCAGCATCCATATTCATTTTATCCTGTGCACATACACATAAAGTTTAGAATTCTTACGTAGAAATTACGAAACATTTATAAAAGTTACAGGGTTGTCTGATTCATATAACAACCCACTAGTAACATAAAACGATACACATATGGAACTGTCTAATATAATAAACAAGTCATAAATCCCTAGTGTAATACTCCAAAATAGGTAGAAGTTGTTCCTTCTGATCCTTCCGAGCTGCATACATTTCCCATGTCTCCGGCCGTTCCATAAGGAGTTGTGTGCATCGCTTAAAGAAATCAGGATCACTGACAGCTTCAGGAACTACTTTCAGGTGAGACAGGACTCCCCTAATTGAAATCTCATAAGCACGCGCTTCTTCTTCCAACCTTCTAGCTTCTTCTTCCAACCTTCTAGCTTCTACTCGTGAAATGACCTCATTTCTACACTCGGCCTTAGAAATATTTGTTTCAGCAATCTTGCTAAGTGCATCCGCTATTTTCATAGAGGGAGATGTGCATTTCTTCTTGACTTTACTCTTCCTTCTGACCCCCAGTGAGCTACTAGGTTGACTCCTGCCTCTGCTTGTACCCCCACCACTATTATCCTACCTCAATTTAGTGTTGCCTCCACTACCTCCACTATTATCATTGAAATTCACTGTGTTAAATTCCCCACTTATACCAGTTGGTGCGCCTAAAATTTCATCACTATCTCCGGACACTTCTTCCAAATCTTCATTCGGTGTTCCTTCACTTGGAAGTGTCATGGAAGAAGGTGCCCATGCTTGTGGTCCAGTTGCAGCCACACTCTTGAACAGTTGAGTTAATTGATCCCTAAATTGAAGTCCTCTTTCTCTAAATTTTCGTAGTTTGAAACTTCTTGCACATTAGACACCAATAATATCATAAAATATTCAAAAAAACAGTAAATATGCACAAAACGTTAACAGGCAGAGAAAATGTAAGATCAAAAGGTTCAATAATTACCCTTATTTTCCTCTCCCACCAATCATCAGTTGCACTGACAGTATTCCTTTCAGTATCCCATCCCAATCCTATCTCGCGAAGCAGCCTATCCCATGTCTGCCACTCCTTTTGTAGGGAATCATATTTATTCTTAAATTGAGATTTTTCATACACTCTCCCAGTTTTGGCAGTAAACTTATCACCAAGAATATCCCAAGCTTTCTTTGTTAAGCTAGTACCTTTTCTTTCCCCTTGTTGCATAAGTTCAATGCACAGGTCAAGAAACACTTTAGTGGTTCTTAGATCCCAGGAAGCTTTCACCGTATCCTTACCTATTATGCTATAACACAATTACAGCTCTTCAGTCATCATAAGTTAATCAACCCAAAATCATATGAAATAACAAAAATCATATTGTCTACTGCAATAGGTGAAAAAGTTGACCACATTTTAAATCTCAATTCCTTCCTACCAAACCAATCGCAACAAAAATTAACAAACACAAGAAAATTCTAATTTTAAATGGCCAGAAAAAATACACCCATCCTATTCGAAACTTCATTATCTGTTTTTGTTTGAAAATACTAACTTTTAAAACGTCAAAACTAACTAAATAATTATATATATTTTTCCTTTTCTTAACTATTGTACAAAGACGATTGGAAGACAAAATAATAAGAAAAATCATATTTGAACCATCATGTACCATAAATCATATTGTACTCAACTTTTGAAACAACTGTGTATTACGAATAATTTTGAAAAAAATTCGTTCATGTGTGTAATTAATACAAATATTCATGATGAACGTAATTATCGGATTTGTCAACTGAAAATATAAAACACTAGCAATATAAACCTCTAACCAAAATACAAATCACTTCTTTCAATATATACATGGATTTGAGTTGTGATTCTATCTGTCCTCACTCTCAAAAGTTGGCCATAAATTTATCAAATTCCTTAATACAACAATACAGGACAACACATTCCAAATCAGATCAACTCTTAACAAATAATATTAATTAATTTAATTAATCACAAACCTAAAATACTATAAAAAAAAAATACAAAGTCCCAATATATTGTTCGACTTCACAGGCTTCTTCTCGGGGGAATCTGGAAAGGAAAAAGGGATCCCACGCCAAGCAACCAGAGCAAAAAGAATTTGCATTTTATATACCCAGTGGAATTCAATTCGCAGGCTTTCTCGTCTCCAAAACAATATCACCAAATATATCCCCTGCCTCCAGAACCACATTTTGTTTCATACAAAAATCAAACTACTATGAAACCAAAGCAAGCAATAATATCTCATTCCTTTGATCAACATGCCGGTCATGAACAAATTCAAAAACGAAAGTGGGAGGAAGTTTGCAAAACAAATCAGATCCACAACCAGGAAACCAAGCTACAATTCGAAGAGCATAGTAGAACACTACAGCCAAATCATTCCAAAATCTTTCGGTTTACCACAGGGAAAATACGGAAATCCAAGCTCTACACGGCGACCTGACCAACCAAGCTCTACATGGCAACCTGACTGCGTGAACTGAACAACCTTAGATTGGAAACCGAGGATTAAGAGATTGGACAACCCAACGCGACAAATTTAGAGCCTCCATGATCTCATTGGTGTACAAATATCGGAGCAGCGACGGCAAAAGAAGGGGGAAGAGGTGAGCTGATGAAGCTAAGAGACGAGCTGAGTAAAGATCGACGGCGAAATGCAGAGTAGCGACGGCGAAGTCAAGAGTGAAGAGGCGAGCAGCAACGGCGAAGTGAAGAGCGACGGTGAAATTCAGAGTAGCTACACAAGAAGAGCAAACCGGCGAGCAGAGAAAGAGGCGAGCTTCCTCTGATGAAGGCACGAGCAGAGCGAGAGAACCCCAGTCCAAAGTGTCGGCCAGCGCTGCAGAGGGTATTTTTGGGTTAGCCATTGCCTTCAATTATTAGAGCCAGAAGCGAAAATTTCTTGCTTATGGTGAAACCATGGTTTCATCGGTGGAAACCATGGTTTTAGCCTGGACCACATTTTCAATTTTATGCCTGCTTGTTTGGATGATTTCATGTGCAAACCATGGTTTTAGCTTCCAAACCATGGTTTGCTTTGTCATCCAAATAGGGCCTAAATTTCATAAAGTGACAAGGAATTTTTCTCATCACTAAATTATATTTTGGGTTACTTGGTGAGCTATACAATGTAGTGATAATGAAAACATGGTCCTTGAGAAATAACATACTATTTGTAGAGTCAAAATTTCTCCTCATCACTAATATAATTTTGTTTCTCTTTTGTTGCGTCAACTTCTTTTTGGGGGACAACGTAGTGTTTGAAAACTCAACCATTAACATATGTATACTAGTGATATTTTTTAAACTAACATTTTAATTATTTGCTATACTCGCAAATTTTTTATCAAATGATAATTTCCTATCAAATTAAGACTAATGCAATGAAAATGAAAAGGTATGTGTCCAATAATTGAAATTACACTTCATAAAATGAAAAAGGTTGTTCTCATCACTAATATATATTTTGGGATTACTTTGTGGCCTTACAATATAATGATAATGAAAACATGGTTCTTGATATTATAATACCCCACTTGTAAGGTCAAAAATTCTCCTCATTACTAGCTTAATTTTCTTTCTCTTTCATTGCATGGACTTAACATCTGAAAAGTCTACCATGTGCCTACTCTTTTGAGGTGGATGGGTGAATGAGTCCTTTGATTAAACAAAATAATTTTCCAGTTATTGAGTTTGTAGAAATATTGTTCTATTTATTTTGGAATTTGTTTAAAATCTGTATAATCTATTTATATATCTATTTTTAGCTTGTCAAACGTATCATTAGTTCATGCCACTCCCTCCAATTTATAAATCAAAGTATCAATAAATTCAATTTATGGTTACATATTCATCTATTATTAATACTAAAAACAATGCAAATATTTAAAATGCAGAGAGAGAGAGAGAGAGGGAGAGATTACCGTTTAAAGTCTTTGGGTATTTTTATAAAGGAAAAATTAATTTGAGAGTCCTTATAGTTTTACTCCATTTTGAATCAGGTCCCTAAACTTATTTTTCTTTTCATTAAATAATTCATTACTCCCTACCGTTAAATATGAAGCAACACCATTACGATTCTCCGTCCGTGACATTGAAACATCTCCTTCTCTCTCCTTCTGCCATAACTTATGGTTGACCCAGCTCTTCTCTCTCCTCCACTCATTCCTCACCATTATATTGTATTCATTCCCTTCTTCTATGATTTCTTTTTTCACCATATATAATCCTCTCTCTTTTACATATGGTGAAAGCCCAGAAACATGGTGCAATTAAAGTGACAACAACTAAAATTAACAAAAGAAAGAAAACCCATCAGTATCAAAACTCCAAGTGATCAACCCAAAAAAGCTTTCAAGGTTCTCATCATCATCCATATGTACAGAACATATCTTTTAGGAAGATCGATCATGAACTCCACCATTCAACAGCACTCAATATACCTGAACACACATTGTCAAATCTTAAGTTCTACTTCGCAGGAGCTCATCAAGATTCTATCAAAGATATAAAAGTGATATCTTTATGTGCTGGCCAAATAAAAACTGTATAATATCTGTAATTTATGTTGTTAAATTAAATTTTAAACTTTTTAAAGTTAAAACATTATTTTCAAAATCAAAAAAATTTCTCAAGTCTCCATGCTAATAATTAATCTGCATTGCGTTTACGTGCCTTGAGTTTTCTTTTCAACGGAGAGAGAGAGGGCGCGTAATGAAAAGAGAAACAGGCATTTTCGTCTGTCTAGATATTAATTTCTGTTGGTTTACTGGAAAAAAAATTGTTGGCTTTATATATTTATATGGTAACTAACTAAAAATCATAACCACTTAGGTGTGGCCAGAGGTCAATGATTCAATTTTTTCCAATGTATCCCAAAAGATCTTAACAAATTATAATTATAATTATGAATAGCACTATTATTATTTAAAAACATAAGTTTCTATATTAACCAATATTTTTTTGGAAAAATTAGGGGAAAAGACCTAAAATTGACATCTATTGAAAAGGATCTTAAAAATTATAATTATTTAGAAAGACTAAACAGAATATAAATATACAAATACTAAAATGCCCCTAATCACATCCCTTACATTTCTCAAACCGCATCTTAATAATTTGACAGTTTGTATTAAAAAAATTATTTGACAGTTACTATTAAACGTAATGTAATAAAAAATTATAGTTTTAATTATTTTAAAAACTAGTCTGAGTAGTTTCTAAAAATAAGGAAGAGTACTGATAAAAACATATTGACGCAAGAAGATATTATAAAATTTTGAAAAAAATAAAAATTATTTTTATGATATTAATCAAAAAATAACTTTATTTTCCATAGAATATCTCAACATCCATAACTTATTGTGAAAATTTTAAACTAATTGAAACTAATTATTTTTTAAGTTTAAAAAACAATTTTTTGCATTAATTTGACTCCTTCTAATTTTAATGTTGTAGAAAAGAAAAAATAAAAATCATATATAAAATTTGCTTCTTTAATGAAAAGAACGAATGAGACACCCACATGAATATTGAGGATGTGGAAGGCAAAACTCATTAGTCATTAGAACGCCCGGAATGTCGATTCTTAATTATCAAAACTTGAGAGATGTGAGTTTTGTTATGGGCAATTAAGTATATGTATATTTATATTTTAATTTTTTCTCTTTCTAAATAATTATAATTTTTACGATCCTCCGTGATAACTATCACTCTGTTATGAATATTATAACATGTGGATGTCCATCTCCTCTTCCTCTTCCTCTCAACTTCATCATCAACTCCCACTACTTTCACTAGGCATTAATCTTCAACTACTCCATTACCTTTCCACCATGCCTTTAATCTTGTAACTCCCCCCACTCATATTCATGTGGTTTATTGTCCACTATCTATCATTTAAGTACAAATGTAACTTATGTGTAAGACTATGCCTATAAATAAGGCATGCTATTGTATTGTGATGCAAGTGAAACAAGTGAAGGAATACAATATCATTCTCTCGTTTTCTTGTCTACTTCTCTTCTCCAATCTACTTTCATTGTTGGTTAATTTTATAACACGTTATCAGCACGAGACTCTACCATCAGAGTTCATGGCTCCTAGTTGATACACGTTGAGGTTTTGTTCATTGAATGAAGATAGTTTGATCTGAATAGTTTGGTAAGATTTCTCCAATTTATTAAGAGGAAATGGTGGTTTTGTATATTAATCTTATTGATTCATTGGTAGCTGAATATTTTATTTATCGTATTGAGATATGAAAATTTTTATTTTTATTTCTTACTTTTCTTATATTGTTATGATCCTACTATTCTTATACTTCTTGATTTGCTATGAGGTTTATGTTTATCTATAACATTATTCTATATGATTATCATCCTCGATATTAGTGAATTATTGTCTTTGAAAGTAAAATGTTAAATATATAAATAAATGGCTAATAGCCATTGTGCTCTTGATCTTGTAATTAGATGGCCAGAAGCCACATCACGTTTTAATGATTCTTTGATAAAAGACCATCTTGTGATCGTAACAGATGGCATGGTAAGATTGTCACAATTTGATAATCTATATCAAAGTCCTGAATATTGATGATTTAAAAATTAAATGATATAAAAGAACTTCGTAGTTCTGAAAATTTTGTTATAGTCTGGAAGACTAATATTTGAGAAAATTAATGATGTGCTATTGAAGCAAAGAATATATCTATAAGAGTGATAAAGAGTATGGTCACATTGTATCAGTGGAACTGATAAATAAAAGGGCAATAATCTTGGGGTTTGACTATTGAATCATAATAGTAGAATTAGTAATAGCCCTACGATCAATATGATAAAATTATGAACAACTGTTATAATATGATCAGAAGTCATATAGACAAATATGTATCAATTCATTGAAAAGCAAATGTTAAGAAAAAATGGTTGTGGAATCAAAAAGACCATGTGATATTATGAAAATACTGAAACTAATTGTAATGCCTGAAGACAATAAGTTGTGAAAAAAGACAGATGCCCAAAGTATATATAAAAATAGAAAACATATAAGTATATCCCTAGAAGGCTATATGTAGAGTGTTTAATTTTTATCAGTCTTTAAATTTATTGTGATTTGTGAGAAATAATTGTTATAAGAATTTGATATTGTAATATTGATAAGTGTGTGATATAAAACTAAATAGATAAAATAGACCCAAAAGTTACTAGTTATATTTTGTTTATTTATATCTTATTTATATGATCTAATTCAATATTAGTTTTGAATATTTTAAATCTTTATAGTACCTTGATCAATATTGAGCAGTTTTAAACATTAAGTCTTATTTGTACTTTATTTTTTTAAAAAAAATTCATTTTAAATGTTCTTCATTATTTTTGTGTGTTTTCTATGTGTATTGCAAGTTAAATTTGTGATCCTCATAACTATTTGTTATTATGTTAATGATATATTGAAATAGAGTTGTCTTTCATATTTCTCTTAAATTATATAGTTCTTAAAAAAAAACTAGATGCAATAGTATTAATAGAGTTCCAGAAGAACTAATGCTGTTTTTTTCAGTAGACGAAGTATACATGAATTATGAAGTACTTGGGCTTTCAAGCAAAAGATAGGTTATTGACCTTGACCCATCAAATACTCATAACTATTTATGAAATATATGAATAAAAAAATCATGTTTGAATGACTCAATCTTAAAAGGAGACTGTTGGAATACAAGTATGAGTTGATATTGGATTATTTTTCATAAATAGATATCATGAATCATATATTATATTGAAAAGTTTATTATTGGTAACGAAACATGATACAGTAAACCAGAAGTTTACTGATATAATTAGATTTATTGCTGGCATGACTTGTTTGATTATCTTAAACTATATGATGCAACAAATTATTGAAGATTATGTATTGATATCGATTGAAGAACCAGAAGATTCTTCCGAATAGCCAACATTTTTAAGAATTCATATGTGCTGCTTGTTCTCAAAGAAAATTGATTATATAATATCACTAGTTATGTTTTGTTTTCGAATGGATCACTACATTTCTGAAAATATACATGGGCCCATTTAGAAGCACATAAAACATACAAGTATTCAATATTTAATAGATGCATCTATATAAAATGGTAAGAAGTGTGATTGACATTAATTTGCAACCTGAAGTTTGCAAGATTATTTGGATAAATATTTCCAGACTATGTGATTCCCAAAACTTGATTTTAAAGATGCTAGTGAATTTATATATCAAGTTTTTAATATTGAAAAACCTGCTTAACAAATTGATCTAGCAAAATCATTTGTTAATGCCTCCGTGAATAGCTTGATCAATACTTATGAGAACAAATTTTTCATTTTAGTGTTGGCATATTTGATTTAATATATTGCAGCACTTATAGGCATCAAGGCAACAAAATTCTCCCAATAAAATTGGCTTTTGGTCAGGAGCCAGGTATTTTTCATCTAAAACTTGAAATGTGCAATATTTATTCCTACCAACCCACCACAATGCACATAGATGAATATTAAAAGAAATTTGGGACATATGTTAGGTAAGAACCTCCTCCTTCTTGTTTGTCTCTAAATGGAACAAAATAATGTTCCTAAAAGAAACAAATGGATTTAGGAGACTTATACTGCATAATTAGTTGACTATTATTCGACAAAATTTTCCTAACATAAGGCGGAGAAATTGAGTAGCTGGAAAAGAGAATGCATGGAATGCATCATTACTATCAAATACAGATTCTCATATATATCAGTATGGACCAGAAGTTCATCAAAATTGCATTCATGAAATACTACAAAATATTTTACTGACTTGAATGAAAATTTTTAAATCTCTTATTCCAGCTAAAAATGCTCCAATTATTTTGAATATTAAGACATGCCAGAAGCATGAGAGGTTAATCGGTTCCAATATAAATATCTTGAATAAAAAGGAGCATACAACTTAGAAGTCGCATTGAGGAGGCATGTACTCTAGAAGAGTGTCAAGACATAACTAATTGTAAAACCCCAGAAGAGGTTCAGGTACCTGAAAAGGAAGAAAGAGATCTCAACAAGTTATGTCACAAAAGAAAAAATGGAACCGAAAAGGTAAAGTTGTCGACAATGATTTTTATAAGAATATCACATGATAAAAAGAGGATCTTACACATCGATCTATCATACAAAGTAGATATAAATTTGGCCGAGAAGAAAAGGAAAAGGGAAAAGACATGATGAAAATATTATTTTGATATGTGAAAATGGGCCTGTAGTCCTGACACATATAAAATTTCTATAGAATATATAAGCGTTTATGTGAAAATATAGATTTTCACAAATAATAAGACATATTACTTTGTGGTGGATATAATTTTACATATATGAATAGTCGGGCAGTTATGAAATGCGCCTGTTAGATATTATTATGACCCATAGATGAGGATCATTAATAGTGAAATTTACGTGATAATCCTTGACGGATCAAAATATGCCAGGAGCATATATAAGAAAATCTTTCAGTATATGAAATATTGTAAAGATTAAAATAATTTCAGTATGTATCATCATTTTATAGTTCTGGATCAAAATATATGAAATTCCCTGAAGGATTTCACTTGCCAGAAGCATAAAATTCAAGTCCTTGAGAACAATACTTAATTAAGCTAAATGAGTTCTATATGAATTGAAGCGATCAGGGCGTATGTGGTATAACCGACTAAGTAAATATCGGTTGAAGAAGTGATATAAAAATAATCCAATTTGTCCATGTATTTTTATGAAAAGATCTGAAAATGAGTTTGCTATAATTGTTTATGTTGATGACATAAATATTATTAGAACTCCTGAAGAGCTTACAAAAGCTATGGATTGCTTAAAAGAAGAACTTGACATGAAGGACTTGGGAAGAACAAAGTTTTGCTTCAGACTGCAAATTGAATACTTGAGAAATGAAGATTTTTGTGTGTCAAATAATTAATACAAGAAAGACCTTAAAGTGTTTTTATATGGATAAATCACATCCATTATATACTTTGATGGTTGTGGGATTTGTGGAGGTAAAAAAAGAACCTTATATATTTTGAGAAGGTGATGAAAAACTACTTGGTCCAGAAGTACCAAATCGTAGGTCCAGAAGTACCATATCATATCTTAACAGTCATGTATGATGTCACTTATCATTTGCTATTAACTTACTGGTAAGATATATTTCTTCGCCAAAGACATTGGAAGAGAATTCTAGATTCTTTTCTGATTCACATGCTGATAATTCCAAATGGAGTATTTATCTCACAATATCCAAAAGATGGCGAAATATATATCTAGCAAATTCGTTCAAATAAAAATCTAGCAGATTTGTTCACCAAGTCACTTCCTATTACAATATTTGAAAAGTTTGTTCATGATATCGGATGTCACAGTCTTAGGGATATCAATTGACGTTATCAAGAGGGGGAGTTTATACACGTACTCTTTTTTCCTTATCTATGGTTTTTTCCCACTAGGTTTTCCTAGCAAGGTTTTTAATGAGGCAGCATCGAATAGTGTATCAGTGAATGTGTACTCTTTTTCTTTTACTAGGTTTTTATCCTACAGGGTTTTTCCTAGTTGAAGTTTTTTAATGAGGCACATATCTTATATAATGGACATCCAAGGGGGAGTGTTATGAATATTATAAAATGTGGATGTCCATCTCCTCCTCTTCCTCTTCCTCTCAACTTCATCATCAACTCCCACTACTTTCACTAGGCATTAATCTTCCACTACTCCATTACCTTTCCACCATGCCTTTAAGCTTGTAACTCCCCCACTCATATTCATGTGGTTTATTGTCCACTATCTATCATTTAAGTACAAATGTAACTTATGTGTAAGACTATGCCTATAAATAAGGCATGCTATTGTATTGTGATGCAAGTGAAACAAGTGAAGGAATACAATATCATTCTCTCATTTTTCTTGTCTACTTCTCTTCTCCAATCACTTTCATTGTTGGTTAATTTTATAACACACTCCCTTTAGTTCCTTTGTTTTAATTTTTCCTAATTTTTATTATATTGTATATTTATTTTTGTTCAGGGGTATAGCAATTTACTTATTACTTCTTTTGATAAGGGGACTTTAAGTCTTCCAAATCTCTGCAGTTTGGATTGTGGTTCTTCAAATATGTAGTTTGTTTGATTAAAGGGAAAAATATTCATATGAACCGTATTAGAAAATTAAATATACATAGGTCTTCAGAAATTCACTTTTTTTCTTTACAAATTTTACAAATTAATTTACTAACAAACATGAAATTTTGACTTGTAAATATCAATTTTTCGCCTGATTTTGTTACATGCGATTTATGCCTAATTTTTCATTGATAATAAATAACAATTGCCATTATTTATTGGGACGATATTTTTACGATTCGTTACAATACTACTTCAAAATTTTCCACATCACAGCAATGACAGCACCAATAACAACAACAATAATAGCTATGAATACAAATTTTTCCCTACAAAATGATACTTTTTTCGGAAATGTATATGTTTTTGGAATTTTTAAAACACACAGTGATGTGTGTGCGCGTTACTAACAAATCTTCTACTTATTGGGATACTCGATTGAGAGACAACGGGTCCTGGGCGGTCTATGGGTTAGCGTCTAATGGTCCAGTAACGCGCTATTGGGATGCCCAATGATCCAGAACCAAGTGAAGCTTCCGCCTCCCCCTCCTAGCGATTTTCTCATCCTCCTCCCCAGTTCGCGGCTGCCGTTTCCAAGCACGCCATGGGGTTCCCCCCTGTCATCTCATTCTTCTCGCCTCCCATCTGCATGACACCGAAGAACTGAGGAGCTTCTATCTTTATTGTGCTCCTGCTGGGTATTGTGAAACAAAGAAAGGAGCTGCACTTTGCTCACCCTCCACCCTAGAGCACGTCATTTTCCGCACATTATTTTCCCTTTAGCTTCGTAGATCATCTTCAGTAATTTTTTCGTCTGCCCCATATCATTGTTCCCATGTCAAAATTCCCTTTGTTGCGTGCCTTGGTGACTGTGACCTTTTTTGCTAATTATTTTGGTTTGATTGCTTGATTTTGTGAAATTTCCTAAAATCTTAGCCTTCTCACCTGCCATCTTTCATCTTCCAAACCTTCACCCTTCCCCAAATCTAGAAATAATTCATGTGCAGCTTCTATCTCTGTCATGTTTTTGCAAGATCAAAGCTTTGCCGTTTCCCCAAATCCGATAAGATTCGTATGTTCTTTGAGATTGAAAGATCCTGATTTTTCCATTATTGTTGGCAAAACCTTGCTCGATTCCAATGCCAAGTGATCAATGCATTTTGTTTTTTTTCCCCAACACATGATGATTGATTTCAATGATCCCGATTTTGATTTTGAATCTTTCAAAACGAAATTATGCGTTAAACAATTGATTATTGATTTCAATTTTGATTTTGAATCTTTTTGGTGTTGATCCTATCAGCTTAGTTTGATCTTTCTGATTTTGATCTTTTATGTATTTTGGTTTGTATCTCAGATTCAGATTTTTGATCACACCATTATTGTTAATAATCAATCGTGGATATGTTGTCTTAGCTATTCAAATCACTCTATCAGATATAGCCTGCGGTATCTCAAAATCCACACAGCAACATCAATTTGATGTATGCTTTGGATTACATATATTCTGATTCCACCGGTAACTTATTAATTATTAATTAATAATAATTAATATATTTGAGATTTCAGTTTCAACCATTACTAATAATACATTAGTGTGGCTGCTAAATTCCATCCGTTATGTATCTCTGATATCCGTTAAATAACACTTAATAATTAGGCCCTCCTTAGTGTTACTAACTTAAATCCTTTCATCTACCTAATCATGGTACCCATTTCATCATATTTAAATTAAATTTAATTTCTCTAAACCCTGCATATATCATAAACTTGAAGTTCCACACTTGAAGTTCAATCATCAAGTACGTTTCCTCACTTGAAATTTTATCATAACCTTTTATTTATTATTATGAATTTTGAATTGATATGAATACCCTTCTTCTGCCAGCCTCTTCCTACATTTATCTATTTAGATTTGCTTTTCATAGATTATGATTCTGGTTGTTGAAATTTGCTTGTCATCCAAAATATTTAATCTTATGCATTATTAATAAGAATGTGAAATAATTTTGAATTGAATTTTGATGGGTTGATTTTTACACTTTTTAAAAGGTTTAGTATAATTTTTTATCCTCTAAATTTGGGACCATTTTTGTTTTGGCCTCTCAAATTTCAAGCTTGTAGTTTTAGTCCTTGAATTTAACCCATCTTAAAATGTTAGCCTTTGAAGTTGCAACAGTGTTAACAATCTACTGAATATCATTAATAGCTTTAAACGCATCTTAAAATGTTAATCTCTGAAGTTGCAACAGTGTTACAATTCTGCTGAAATGTCATTAATAAATTTATAAGAAGTGATGTATATTGAAATAAAAATCTATTGATGCCAAGACCAAGTCACAATGTTTTTTTTGCAGTGTCAGGCATTGGAATCTCTTTAGTTACACGAAAACAGGTTTCAGAAAAGGAAGACTGTTTTGCTCGTGCGAGAACTCAGGTCAGTAAAAGTAAAACACTAAAACTCCATTGGAGAGAGAATTGCATGAGCTCAGGTCAATTAGATTCTCTCTTTTTTAAAAGGATCACTGTGCCTGCACTATAATGGTATTAATTTTTCTCAACATATCATTAAATCTTTGCAGTTTGTTTCATCGTAACGCGTAAGATTGATTATAATGAGTGAATGATGTTCATATCTCCTTAATCATTGGACGAGACATATGACTCTTAATATTTGCTATTCAACGTCACCTGCTTACAATTTAGCTTTGGGTTTAATGACTCTTAAAGTTTAGGCCCTTCTCAATTGTAACAGATGGGTAGGGTAATTGTAGCTTCTTCCTTGGATGCACAAGATGGATGTATAACTTTTGGTTTGATGACTCTTAAGGTTTAGGGTCTTCTCAATAGTAACTGATACATAGGATAATTGTAGCTTCCTCTTTGAATGCACAAGATGGACGTACGGCATAATTTAATTCAATTCAATTATTATGTTATGTAAACAGTGTAATAATAATAAATTATTAATTAATAATTAATAATAATTTATTATTAATTTAGAATTATTTTTATTTAGTGCTCATTGACATTCATCTCACCCTATTTAAATACCATACGATGTACCTGATAGTGCAATTTTGTTAACTTCACATTCAGCATCAAGTAATAATCTCATTTTCCTAAGCTCCACATTAGCTTTAGATTTGTTTACATTACATTTTACCAACAGTGATTGAGACAATTGCTGTGCTTTCCTTCTTCAGTAGGTGACAAGAAGATCATCACATATTATGGCTAGCATTACACAAGACCACATCAAAGATATCAATGACAGTAAAGATACATGGGCTATTGTTGCCCGTGTTCTCAGAAAGTGGATTGCCTACAAGAAGACTCCACCCTACGCTCTATGGAGGATTGGCCTGCTTCTTGTGGATGAGCAGGTGAGCTAGAAATTGGCATTTCTTGATTAATTAAGATTTACTACTATTAGTTATTAGTTAACCCCACAAAATTGATACAAGGTTATAGAATAGAAGGTTTTGTAACACAAAGAGGATTGTTTGAGCATTACAAAAATGAACCCAAAGAGGGTGGCGTATACTACTTTGAAAACTTTGAGATTGTTGACAATGGAGATCAATACAGAGTTACAGCACATTCATGCTACTACCTACTTTGAAGAATCAGATTTGCCAATTCCTGGTGAGGCATACAACTTTGTCCCCATAAAAGATATTGCCGAATTCACAACAAAGAATGAGGGGCTGATTGGTTAGTACTATAGGGTTATGTTTAATATCCAAATGTTAGCTTTTCACTTCTATTTTAATCATGTGGTAAACAAATTGTGTGCAGATGTGATGGGCTTCCTCCATGGATTTGGCGCCTTGCAAGAGTACAAGAATGAGTTTGGAACTTCCAAGAAACTAAACCTCACTCTTGCTGACAAAAAGTAAGAACCACTCCCTGAGATTTTTTTTAAAATTATTACATTTTACATGTACACTTAATTAAATTTGAACATATATATATATATATTACATTGATAATATTTATATATTATGTTTCTGTCTACTTTCTGTATTGGTTCATAGAAAGTGATGCAATATTACAATTTATTTGTATAAATGCCATATTTTTATGCATATTTGTTTCTAATGGTATCTAAACTTGCTGTAGAGTCTCCATTAATGTACACACCTGAACAACATTTTCTAATTTTCCCCTTCAAGAACATTTTAACAAAGTCACATTCCTCACGTGATAACTTAGCTAGCCAAATGTGACCTGCAGTGAACGCACAATAAATGTGGTGCTATTTGGTACTTGCGCAGTCAACACATTTAACAGCAAGAGTCATGAACTCCAACCCCCTATTGTTGTGATGGTCAGGTTTGGCAAGCTTAACAAGCCTACAGGTAAAGGATTCTCTCTCTAAGACATCCTCAATTTCAATATCCTTACTCTCTATTTATTAGTAATAATATGTCTGTCATTATTAGCACATGGTCACATTACCAATGTGTTCGAAGCAACCGAGGTTTCATTCAATCCTAACATTCCAGAGGCTCAACTTTTACTGCAAAGGTTACATTTGATGAAAATCTACTTCTGCATTATAAAATTGTTATTCATTTAAATTTATTTATCTAGTGAAAAAAATTAATCGTCTACATTGATATTATTGCTAGCCTTAATGAAACACCTAGAGGGAGCCAATGTTTCTCTCAGGTAACAAATGCCGATTATCAGCTTCTTGACAATGAGTCCCTGTTAACTTTTCCAACAAGGATACATGTGGCTGAACTCTCCAAAATTAACAAGGTTAGAACATATCTCTATTTATGCAAGCATTTTGTTGAGACTTTTTAGAATTGGAATGGAATATTTTAAAACATGTTTTATAATACTAAATCTAGATTTAGATTCTCATATGAAACCGTGGGGTACATTGCCATCAAGGGCCTATTTTTATTTGGGTGAAATATCGAAGGAATGAAGTTAAACTATTTGGTCCTTAAACATAAAATTATGCGAGAGTCAAATATAACTTGCCCTCTAATTATTCCTTAGGCACATAATTGTCATCATGAAATTTTTATTAAAACCATTCTCTCCTTGACAATAGGCATATGAGGTTGTGATCAAGGTTTTTGTTCAGAAAGTTGAAATCGCTTATGGCTGGACCTATGATGGATGCGCATGCAACAGTAAACCATCACAAGAAAATGACAAACTTCAATGCAAAAGTTGTAAGAATGACGTTTTGGTCACCACACCTAAGTATGGTTCTGTTATTTTCTATCTACACCAAACACACTTGCGCCTCATTTATTTGAAATGCATTGATGAAAAATGAACATCACACTGAAACACTATCATACCAATTCACAGATTTAAGGTTCATTACAAGATGTTTGATTCAACGGGTAAATGTTCAGTCATATTTTTCAATTGTCTTGCTTCTAATCTCATTGGCTTCTCAGCTGAGGAGCTGAAGGAAAAGTCAGCAAAGGTTTGAGTCCATAATTACACTAAATTTCTGACTCATTGGCTATATTCTACAATTCTCACCGGTTGTTTCCATTTCAGGAGAGAAAAAAACAAGAAAAAAACAAGGTTCTTTTCCAGAAGAACTAAGCAATTGCGTGGGTCAAGAAATACTTATCAAGCTCAAAATCAAGGAAAACAACATCAAGTTTCGAAAAAGCAGTATAGGAGTAACCCAGTACACTACTGATAAGGAGCTGCTACATCAATTTACTTACTCTGACATTAAGGCATGAGGACATTTCTCCCTTTATATCTTTCACCTAAATGTTTCAATCCAACATATTAAAACTACTGTGCACAATTATGTAGGGGAGCCAACTTAACATAACTAATAATGTTACTTTTAAGCAGTCCACAATTGAGTCTCCTGTCTCACAGCAACCAACAACATCATCATCAAGTGCCATAGTGAGTGAGGACTGTGACGCTCCAGTATCTCAGCTGCTTGCCTTCGGATTTATTGTCCAAACGTAAAAAACACACGACTGATTCCTCTATTGATGTTGATGACATGAGACTATCTAACCACTCAACTTCAAACTCCAGCTATATGAAGCCACTGAAGAACATTAAAAAGGAAGAGTGAAGTTCAAGACTGATTTCTCAGCCTTCAATCGACACCATTGTCTATTAGTTATCTTATGGGATTATGACTTGTGGTTTACTAAGGTGTTTTGTGTTTTGATTATGTATTGATGGATTTATGTTATTATGATTGAATTTCTCTTCCTAATTTAATTTAATAGTTTTAGGAGGAGTTGGAAAGCTAGATTACATTTTACTCTCACTAATGAATTAAAATAACAAAATCACTAATAATTTAATTAAATATACAAAACTAGATATTGTTCATATTTGTCTGATTTATATATCACTCAATAAATTAATTAACTTTTTACAAATTGTTACTATTACTATTACTCCTTCATCATTAATTTACAAGTCCAAACAGATCTTTTTTAAATATATTAATTACTAATTGATAATTAATAATAAAATAATTAATATAATAATTTGGCACTTAATAATTAATCAAAATAATCAATTATACTTAAATATAAATTATTTATAATTATAATTATATTCTAATCTTGGAAAATTTTATTATTATAATTTGAATTTTACAATTATAAAAATTAGAGTTGAAAAATAAACAATACATATGTTTAACTAAAAATTTAAAAGAATATTAACATAAGATTATTATAATAATTCATTATGTATAGCATATTATTATTTAGAGAATAAAGAATAAAAACTACAAGGACCTAATTAAAAATAAGGTAAAACAGTAAAGATCTAACAGAAAGGAAAAAAAAATCATAAGGACCTGATTAAAAACATGTGAAATTATAAGGACCTGATAATAAGAAAAAAAGTTAGAAGCGCATTATTAAAAATCAGTTTAACCTGTGAGGATTTGCATAGGCTATTTCATAAGCTACAAATTCTGTCTCCCCTAGAGATACTCTTCTCTCATTCTCTAAGCCTACCCCACTCGCATTTCCCTTCCCTCACTTTTTCCATGATCCTTCGTGGTTTCAAATAACATATCTTCAAATATTATCAATGTCATGCATCGTGGAGTTAATTAGTTAAGGACAAATATAATTTAATTTGGCTTATAACTACAAAACCTGCACGGCAATTATTATGTATAAATTTAATCAATTGTAGCGTAACAGCCAAGTTCTTCCATTTGCATCTCGTCCGTTGCAGTGTAACAGCCAGCTTAATCCGTTTATTTTTGCTCAAAGTTAACTGATACAACGTATTGAATGACCCAATTAACAATCAATAATTGAGAGGCAAATAACACTATTGAGGAATGCAATGCAATTAACATACTATCATGAGCTTTACCATCTTGTGCCCACACAGTTACCCTCCCTTTGCATCAGATTAACTTTTTACTTATTACACACTCCACTGCCGGCATTTAGATTATCTCTACAGCGTTCCCACGTTTGAAAGAAACCACATGGACAACAACGCATTGAGGCTCAACCTTCAAAGCTCTAAACAAGGCAAGTTTCCCTTCACTTATGATGCTATATGTTAGTTGCTTTCTCTTTGCCCCATTGCTAAAGCAAAATTATATTCATCAACAAAAGGACTCGTGGATCTATTTAACAGTAGAATGATAGTTCATGGAGTTTTCTTTAAAAATATAATATATATATATGTGTGTGTGTGTGTGTGTGTGTGTATAGATGTAGATTGCGTATATACACATGAACAACTAAAGTAATAATTTAGAAAATTTTACATTATAATTTATCAAACTGTGCAATTCTTTTTTTTTTTTTGCATAAAATAAAGCGTATTCTCGCTATCTACCATGACCAACTATAATTAGTGCTCAACTTTTGTTTGGTTGTTAATCGAAACAATATTCTGATTTAGACAGCTGTTATTATCAAACTGCACAGTTTTACTGTTTATATAATTTTTTTACATTAGAAAAGGCCACAAAATACCCTGTACGAACTAAGTGGTTTGATTAAAGGGAGATAAATTTTGCTCCGGTTAATGGTTCTAATCAACCAAATGTGTAACATAAAATCTGGAAACTTTTCCACAATATGGCATTAAATGGTTTCTCATACGGCGAAAGGAGTCAAATGCTTAAATGAGATAACAATGAAGTTATGCATAGGTGTTATATTAAGGAAACATTATCCCAAGTACATGATTGTTGTTGCTGTTATAACTGCGATTTTTCTGGATGATTATTGCACAAGATTGAATTGTTTGGTGCACATAATGGTTCTAATCAACCAAATGTGTAACATAAAATCTGGAAAATTTTCTAGAATATGGCATTAACTGGTTTCTCATATGAGAAAGGAGTCAAATGCTTAAATGAGATAACAATGAAGTTATGCATAGGTGTTATATTAAGGAAACATTATCCCAAGTACATGATTGTTGTTGCTGTTATAACTGCGATTTTTCTGGATGATTATTGCACAAGATTGAATTGTTTGGTGCACATAATGGTTCTAATCAACCAAATGTGTAACATAAAATCTGGAAAATTTTCTAGAATATGGCATTAACTGGTTTCTCATATGAGAAAGGAGTCAAATGCTTAAATGAGATAACAATGAAGTTATGCATAGGTGTTATTTTAAGGAAACATTATCCCAAGTACATGATTGTTGTTGCTGTTATAACTGCGTTTTTTCTGGATGATTATTGCACAAGATTGAACTGTTTGGTGCACATTATATTTGTCAAATAAGAACTAAGACTCCACATGCTAAAAAAGATGGTACTTTAAAAGCTGGAAATATCTAGATTATAGGGTGAAGGCAATATTAAAACACTTGAATGATTAAATAGACTGAAGATTCTAGAATAATGGGTTCAGTTCTACATTTTGCTGTATAGTAGACGTTGGTTGACTTCTCTTTGTGGGCATTGCATAGAAATGTTAAAAAGTAACGGATATAGCATCAATGTGGGCGTCTATGACGCTTTGGTACTGATGAAAATTTGCAATTGAAACAAAAGATACAATACGCTTTAGTAATACGCGTATTCATATCATGTGCTAATGACTGAAATAATTCAATGATAGATCATACAAGTCATTATATATAGGAGTCAATCTTGCACAAATCAAAGAAAAGCCGGTTTCAGGGCACAACCAACAAAGATGCTACCGTTAATCCCATCCTCGATCAGCATATCATAACAGGTATTTCCTTCTTCTCCAATAAATGTCTCATGTCATTAATTCATATAGTGCCTAAGATAAAGTTAGTTCCGTAGAAATATAGCAACTTTATTTTCATAGTGATACTAGAAATGCAGAGGACAGAAGTGTTTCACCCCTCAATTTTATAGCATAATTAATTTTATATAATATACATATAAACTCTCAGGGAAAAAAAAAGGGGTCCCATTATTAATCAATATATTAAATTCAGATTGCCATATTTTTATTCCTACTTCTTTTCTGAAATTAATTTTTGCCGTACACATTTTTTTTATTATAATTACCGCACTTATTTTTAAATTTGTCCAATATAATCAAGTAGAATAGTCATAAACACATTGCTGTGGAAATTAACATAAACAAAATGTAGTGTATTGCCCCCCAGTCAATAGGTAGTGTGTGGTCATAATGCAACCAAGAGAAATAATTGGATGAAACCCCACCTTACACACAGGCACCAGTATAGAAGTTGCCCATCACGACATACAAACGACCAGTGCCACTGAATGCACCCAGCCTCATGTGTCGGCTACAGGCTACTTAGACGATGGCGACCCCATCTACGAGTTTCAATTTTGTCGGGCCTTACTTTGGCTAGGTAAGTGCCTCAAGCGTTGCTCTTCTTCTGAATACTCACTTTTCTTGATTTGCTGCTGTCACAGCAAGGTTGTTATGCCTTACCTCCAAAAGCCACCAGAACAATTCTGGCACCTTTTCTTCTAGAAAGGACATCCAAAATCTAAAAACTTCTTGGCAAACATAAGAGCATACAATAATATGTTCTACTTCACTTCTATGGGAGGAAAGATTGACCATTCCCTCAACTCCCGTGGAGGCGGCCCCTACTCCTTCACTATGTCCGGACAAAACTATCATCTCTTGGGAAGCTTATTGCCACCTGAAGGATGCCCCCCTGTGTACTCATAGCTGTACATTTACGACACGGACAATGAAATAAGGAACCAGATGGCAGCGATCAGGTGCGTCCCCCTCATGCTACTTACATCCTCCATCACCATGTTCCCTCTACAACACAGCTCAAAATAAACCCCTTGGCTTTGGATTGCAGCCACCATCCAGACAAATCGGGAGTTGATGAAGCCATCACTGTCAACATTAAAGATTGCCTCGATCAGCATAACGCCCTGGTCAAGAAATACCGTATGGCATCGAAGATCCTTTGCAAAGACAACACTACCAAAGTTAGGATACGGCTCCTCAGAGAATCAAACGATAGGAGCAGAAATTATGAGCTTCTTATGGTGTCGGAGGTGGCAGCGTTGATAGTCAGAGATTTTGATGAATCATATGTCAATAGAGATATAATCATAGAAAAGAAAGTAGGCTCCTTGAAGCGCGTCCATGAACTACACAAGTCTTACTTGCCTCTTCAATATCCCCTCATCTTCCATTACGGTAATAACGGATTCGTACCAAAGACAGAACATAACAACACATCTCTTATCAGCACAAAGAAGAAAAGGTACCTCACAATACGAGAGTACCTAGCTTTCAGACTGATGGACAGAAATATAGAGGACTCCGTGTTACTACACTCAACGAGGTTATTACAGTAATTCATTGTAGACGGCTTTGCAATGGTCAAGAGTGAGAGGCTTGACTATATAAGGAGACACTAGAGAGAGCTCAAGGTTGACCTATACAAAGGACTCGTTGACGCAATAACAAGGGTCGAAACAGATCCGTCCAACATAGGAAAGAGAATAATCCTACCTTCTTCTTTCACTGGAGGTGCTAGATACATGATCCACAACTACCAAGATGCAATGGCCATATGCAGATGGGCAGGATACCCCGATATCTTCCTAAGTTCACTTGCAATCCTGCATGGCCTGAGATAACAAGATTCTGCCAAAAACACAACCTCAGCCCATCTGATCGACTCGACATTTTGAGAAGGATGTTCAGCCTCAAACTTGCAGCACTGATGAAATGCATTAAGGAGAAAAAAATATTCGGCACAATCAAAGCAGGTAACAATACAACCTCCCTTTAATCACCTCTCCACAAAGTACGGGGGACTTACATGCTTCATTTCCAAAGACCATCTAACACAATATCCCACCCTCTAACAAATACAGAAACTATAGTTAAATTATCACATTTACTTCTATAACTTCAAAATACACCACTGTTGTATATTGATATGCGGAATTTTAGAGATATATACGATAGAGTTCCAGAAGCGGGGGCTGCCACATGCACACATCATATTGTTCATAGAGCCATGTGACAAACCCAGGACAACTGAGGACATTGACAAAATCATCTCAGCAGAGATACCAGACAAAGACGCAGACCCCACACTGTGCGATCTTGTCACCAATTTCATCATCCATGGACCCTGTGGTAGCTCTAATCAGAAATCACCTTACATGAAAGATGGAAAGTGCTCAAAGTACTACCCTAGAAGATATGCAGCTCACACAACAATAGACGATGAGGGGTACCCCACATATCGCAGGAGGAACAATGGCAGAACGACTATGAAAAAAGGGATTCAATTGGACAACAGATATGTCATGCCGTACAACGCTCAACTATTACGGCTCTTCTAGGGCCACTTGAATGTGGAGAAAAGAAACCAATCAAGGGCTATCAAGTATTTGTTCAAATACATCAGCAAGGGCCATGACCACGTCATCGCAGGGATCTACCACAACGATGAGCCTGGCAACTCACAACGCGATTTTGATGAGATCTCACATTACCTTAATTGCAGATACATCTTAGCCTGCGAAGGCGCATGGCGAATATTCTCATTTGACATTCACCATAGGTACCCCTCTGTCGAGAGGCTGAGCTTCCATCTCCCAGTTCAACAAGCTATTTTTCACACGGCCAATGACGAAATGCCTTCACTGGTTGAAAGGCCCTGGGTGAAGGAGTCAATGTTCCTTGGATGGCTCACCAAGAATAAAGACGACTCATTCGCAAGGACCTTAACATACACCAAGTTCCCACGGTATTACACTTTCAAAAAGCAAAAAAGGGAATGGAGGATGTGCTAGAGAGGATTCTCCGTTGGCAGATTAGCTCATGTATCACCATCACAAGGTGAGGCTTACTACCTCCGAGTCCTACTGACTAAGATGAGAGGGCCCCTCAGCTATAGAGACATCAGGACAGTAGACAATGTCATCCAACCAACATTTAGGGCGACGTGCTACGCACTGGGGTTGCTTCAAGATGATCAAGAGTACACCGACGCGGTAAAAGAGGCGGCCTTTTGGGCTACAAGTCAATACCTTAGGAGATTCTTCGTCAACATGCTCTTATGCCATTGTTTGTCTAACCCCATTTTAGTCTGGGAGCAAACAAAGCATCTCATATGTGAAGACCTTCTATACATACCACGGCACGACCCATGGCATCAAGGTAGAACAAACATCACCTAAAGTATGTTTCACTCACACAACATTCTGGACATACAATGCACACCCTGCACCGACACCACGTCATCACCCCTATTAGCGACATCCGTTGATGTTACATGTACTGGGCCATGACATCTCTTACTTTTTTTGACCTGCAGAAATATCAATAACCGACTCGGATAGGGAGGACGCTAGACTGATTGAGATTCAGAGGCTGCTCCTCAAGAACGGCAGGTCACTAGATGACTACCCATCACTGCCA
The DNA here is from genome assembly GCF_004799145.2 of Neltuma alba. Lineage (NCBI taxonomy): Eukaryota > Viridiplantae > Streptophyta > Magnoliopsida > Fabales > Fabaceae > Neltuma > Neltuma alba. The sequence continues at coordinate 128,001 of NW_021633696.1, forward strand.
AAACCAAGCTCCACTGAATTCTTGGACACAATAAACAACTTGCTACTCCTAGAACTTAGCTATGACAAAGATGCTTGTGCCGCGGACACCGCAAGGTTGGTAGCCTCACTAACAGATGAGCAAACAAAGATATTCCACGAAGTCCTTAATGTGGTCAGCGGGACAACAGGTGGGTTCTACTTCGTCTACGGTTACGGGGGCACTGGCAAGACCTTTCTTTGGAACGCCCTAACCGCAGTCGAACGAGCAAATGGAGATGTGGTCATCAACGTCGCATCGAGTGGAATAGCAGTAACTCTACTACCATCAGGAAGGACTGCTCATTCAAGATTCGCAATCCCCATTGACATAAATGAAGACTCCACATGTAACATTAGCCACGGTTCCCCTGTGTCTCACTTACTGCGGTCTGCAAAATTAATCATCTACGATGAGGCACCAATGATAAAATGGCACTGTGTGGAGGCTGTCGATCGAACATTAAAGGATATAATGAGGTGCGACCTCCCATTCAGTGGAAAGTGTGTCGTCATAGGGGGCGATTTTAGGCAGATATTGCCTGTCATACCGAAGGGATTCTGTGCAGACATTATAGATGCCGCTATAAACTCATCCGTTCTTTGGTCGGCGTGCAAGCTATTCCAGCTCACTAAAAACATACCCCTGCAGACGGCATCAAAGGCAATAGACCAAAAAAAGATCAGTAAATTTTCCAAATGGCTGCTTGACATTGGTGACGGTATAATTGGACTACCCCATGAGGGCACGACAGACATTGAGATCCTGGTCGATTTCCTCATCACCGACTCCCTCAACCCTATCCACTCTATAGTCTCATCCACATATCTTGCACTCCACCAGAACATCACGTATCCAAACTACCTCACAGAAAGGGCGATTTTAGCCCCCACGACCGATGTCATCGACCAGATAAACGATTACATGCTGTCACTCCTCCCTAGAGACTCTATTTAGTATCTCAGCTCCGACTCTGTCTCCAGCACCGATCAGGATAGCAGCTCATTTCAAGATTTGTACTCCACAAAATTCCTCAACACCACAAACTGCTCCGAGATGCCACCCCACAAGCTCTCTTTGAAGGTTGGAATACCAGTCATGCTGTTGTGAAATATCAACCAGTCTGTAGGCCTGTGCAATGGAACAAGGCTGCGGATCACATATTTGGGCAAGAACTTCATCAGGGCGGTCGCATTAAACGGAATGAGTGCAGGTGATCAGGTCCTCATCCACCGCATGGACATGAATCCGTCAAAGACCACCCTCCTGTTCAAAATGACCAGATGACAATTCCCGTTCATAATCTCTTTTACGATGACCATCAACAAGAGCCAGGGCCATTAACAAACCGGTTTTGTACCTGTCCAGGCCCGTGTTCACACATGGACAGCCGTATGTCGCATTGTCAAGGGTCAAGAATATGGACGGTCTCAAAATATTGATCCTCGATTTCGACAGTAAACCCACGAATGTTACTCAAAATGTTGTCTACAGGGAAGTCTTCCAAAATGTGCATTCGGAGTGACCTCATTCTCAACGTCATGGGCCGACTACAGTTTTCGCACTATTACTATGAGGACTTCCTCCGACAGTACTTCACAGTTCATCTCCTCTGTCAGTCTTGAATTAATCAAATATAATAATGTAATAATGCATACTTAACAAACAGCCTCCATAAAGAATAGTTGCATGTGTGAAAGATTCTATCAGGAGGTCTTCTACCAATGTTACTCGTGGTGTGGTTTCTTGGGAGGTCTTCCACCAACAAATATAATAATGTAATAATGCATACTTAACAATCATCCATTTCGCGAACAGCCTTTCAACTTCATATTATCAATATGACAGCTACCATAATTATGCTACATCTAGAACTCTATGACTCTACGATTAACTTACATTTATGCACTTCAGGCAATCAGATAACCATCCTCACCTCTTATATAACTTGTAGCTTAAACAAGCATACTAATACATAACACGCAAAAACAAAATTACATGCATAGCAACCATCCGTGCAGCACACGGGGAGAAAATCATAGTATTTTAGATAAGTATGTAACATCTACGGATCAATTTTAACCCCATCTTTCACAATGTTATTCTAACGAATATTCAGCTATGATATCGATATTAAATTAACGGTTCAATAATATAAATGGAAATTCCAATTAAAATGTTGAAATTTTTAAGCGACGAATTTGCAGAAAATATCTTGTGCTTTATCTTTTTTAATGATAGAAATATCTTGTCATAGGACCCCCTTTTGACATGCACAATATTTTCAGACCCCTCCTAATAAGGCTAGGCCAGTTTTTCAAAAAAGTAAAAAGAAAAGAAGATGTTTAACAATAAAATATAACACAAAAATTATTTTATATATTAATATTTATATACATTTGTTTGTTCTCCAAATACAAACGGTATCAAAAATGAGTAAAGCATGCTGCTTCAATGAAAAATAAAACATTGTTCGTTTCTATTATAATTATCATAAAAAAAGTTCTTTATAAACTTGATCACATTCTCCCCATAAAATGCATTAAAAAAAGCTTGGTTGAGGTGTGGCTCACTGCGACGAGAATATATCTCTCAGTTAAAAAAAATTCAAAAATATATTTAATGATTATCAACAATGAAATTCAACCCTCATAATTCTATAAGCTAGGAGCTATATTCGTGTAAAGTAAACCAACCTGAACTAAAACGATTTTATCAAAATTATATATATAAAAGCTGTTTCTTATGAAATGGAGTGTGACTTTGAGATCGTCTTACAGGTCAAGCACTCCATGTCTATAAACATTGGGTGGTTAATATATAATACCTCCAATTATTGTGACGTATATGTGTGTATGTTTGTGAAAAGTAGGGACAATATGTCCACATAGACATGCTTCTTTCCAGTAGTAACCTTATTTTGAAGGTATTCTTTATATATGGCCTACAAGACTGACCATAAATGAAAAAATGCAATGAAAATGAAAATGTGGGCCAAGAAGCGGAATTATACATTCTAAAGAGACAAAGGTTACGTCCTTCTTATCACTAACCTATTTTACGGGGTTACTTTGTGACTCATACAATACTTGTAGGATCAAAGCTTTCACTTATCACTAACATACTTTTCTCAGCCCCTTCGTTGCATCAACTGTTTTTGGGACTGCTTTAATGTTCGAAAAGTCTACCATGCCATATGTGCCTAATGCTTTTTAAATAAATATTGTTTGACTGCCAATAAGTATATTAATAAGGAACAAAATAAAAAAATAATTTAATATCTTCTTGAATTATGAAAATTACGCGAATTACAAAATATGTAAAAAAAGAAATTGTGACATTTATTGTGAAATATGTACAATATCATATCGGTCCTTAGTCATTGAAACCTTAAACAACTAACTTGGGCATCAATTGAGGAAGAAACATAAAAGTGCTATATTTAAAACAAAACCCTGGAATGAGAAACACGTCATATAAATGTTGAAAGAATTTGACCAATGATATCTTATTTATTCTTGATTAATTTATAATTAAATGTTTACTTAAGGGTGTTTTTCTAAGATTATTAATTTTATATAATTTAATTATATAAAATAAAGTATATTCTCGTTGTCTACCAGGACCAAGTATAATTTAGGCTCAACTCTTTGTTTGGCTGTTAATCGAAATATATTCCGATTTAGTGTTTTGTCAATGTTTTAGTTTGACTAATCTCCAAAAAGTAACGCTATTATTTATATATCCATTTTGAAAATCATACCTCTTCAAAGAGACAAAATTACTGAATTGTGATTCCTGATTCTAGATCTATTTAATGGGGGTGGGTCTGATATCTAGCTCTTTGTTTGATGACAAATAAATTTATTGCATATGCAGTTCTCCGTTAATTTTTAACTAGACTTATCTATATGCATCATCAAAATATTATACAGAGCGATATTATTTATGTGTATTTTTAATTATCATTTTTCTTTGGACCAAGATGATATTATCAAAATAAAATATGCACATAAGGGGACATATTTAGCAGTTTCCTATATGAAATGGAGTGTAATGACTTCGAGGTCTAATCTCAAGTTAAAAATGCCATGCATGCATTTGCAAAAGACCTTTGAGCTCAGTGTATGTTTCCTCTTAGCAACGTTCTTTTGGGTACTCTGCCATATTAGACTAAATCAATGAAAATGAAAATATGGTCCAATTACACTTTATAAAGTGACAAAGAATCATTCTCATCATAACCATATATTTTGGGTTACTCTGTAATCTATACAGGATAGTGGTAATAAAAATATAGTCCATAATATGATAACGGACTATTTGTTTGTTTAAAATTTTTCCTCATCACTAATGTAATTTTCTTTGTCTTTCATTGCATCAAATTTTTTTTAAGGACAACTTAATGTTTGCATGGTTAACCATTAATATACACACACCAGTAATATTTTTTATATTAACATTTTACTATTTTCTTTACTCTCAAATTTAGATTTCATATATGGTGGTTCCAAGAAAGGAATAATTGTCTTACCCAAAAAAAATTTTTTAAAAAAAAGCAACAATACTATTGAAGGAACAATATATCCACGCAAGGTTCTTTTCAATAATGAAAGTATGGTCCTAGACATGAAATTGTTTAACACGTAATAAAATTAATTAAGGGACTACCTCGAAAGTTCTCATTAACATGCATTTTGGGTTATTTCATAGCCTACCACACTTGACTAGACTATTTGTAGGTTAAAATTTATTCTCATCACTAACATCATTTTCTTTCTTTTTCGTTGCATCAACCTTTTTTTTGGATAAGTTAACGTTTGAAAAATCAATCACTAATATAAATATATACACACATCAGTAATTAATAATTTTTTACTGACATTTTTATTATTTGCTTTACTGGAAAATCTTCTGTATAATTTCAATATTCATATGGATTAAAATATACAGTAGTGGCCTTGAATAATTAGCTGCAGCCTGCAAGCTTATGAAAATATACATAAATTGATTAATTGAATTAACCACGTGTAATGAGAAAGAGGAATAATACAAAACACAAATTTCTTTCATCAATTTAGATTTCATGCATGGTGGTTAATTTGAAGAGAGAAATAACTGTCTCAGCCAAAAATTAAAAACAATGGAAAAGAAAATGTAAAAATATTGAAGGAACAATTTATCCACGCACGCAAGCTTCTTTTCAATAATAAAAGTGTGGTCCCAGAAGTGATATTGTTCAACAGGCAATGAAATTAAAGGGCAAAGCTTCTCCTTATTTCATACCCTGCCACACGTGACCAAAAGCAAAATAATTTTTTAGTTGAATTTCTTCTAACCTTCCCACAAAAGATGTCATTTTGCAACTACGCATTTTGTTTGATTTGGAATCAAAGTAGTATAAAACGACATGTATGCTAATTCCTAGATGCACAATACTTGAGATTTTGATAAATCTGATATGCTACGCATAATGGGAAGACCTTCTTCCTTTGTTTTCCTCTTCTTACTTCATTCCTTCATGGCCTCCTTAGTTTGGAGTGATACAAGTATCACTACTGACAAATCTGCACTTCTTGCCTTTAAATTATTTATCACTTCATATGCACATAATTTCTTAGCTAATTGGTCTGTCTCTTCTTCTCCATGCAGCTGGGTTGGGATCACATGCAATACTCGTCATGGAAGAGTCCACTCCTTGAATCTCCATGGCATGGATCTTAAGGGCAACGTACCTCCACAACTAGGAAATCTCTCATTCCTTGTTGAACTTGATCTAAGTGACAACAATTTTTATGGTCAAATACCAGAAGAGTTAGTTCGATTGTGTAGATTGAAACTACTCAACTTGAGCTACAATGACTTTCATGGGCTAGTTCTAACATGAATGAGAGATTTATCTTTGCTTGAGCAGCTAAATCTTAGAAATAACAGTCTTAATGGATTTATTCCACTATCTCTATTCAATCTATCAAGGTTGGAGACTTTGAATTTGGTTTATAATTCCATTGAAGGGACCATTCCACTTGAGGTGGGAAGACTTCAACGGTTGAAGAGTTTACTTCTTGCAGCTAACAAACTTTCAGGAAACATTCCCAAGACAGTTTCAAACTTATCTTCACTGAAGTTATTGAGTTTGTCTTGTAATAGTTTGTCAGCTATTTTTTTATTATTTTTAATATTTATATTTGATTTTGTTCTAAACTACCATATTTGGCCAGCATAATCTTATCCTAGAGGAATCTGGGCTTCTCTTTATTATTTTTAATTTTTTGGTTATTTTTATGAATTTTTTAAATTTTGGCCAACATTTTCTATTCTTTTTCAAAGGGGAAAAAACATTCATCATCAGAATCATGAAACGGTTTTTAGAGTCACAACATGGGAAAAATAAATATACTAGTGTAATAACATATATCCAATAGGCTCTTCATGAGTTTTTGAAAATATGTGTTTATTATTCTATCATTAAAAATTTTTAAATGGTTTTTTCAAGTTGAGTAACCCTTAGAACAAAATATTTGGAACATTTAATTTTGAACGGGATATTCTAAATTATATTTTAATTTTATTATTTATTAATATTTTCATTGTTTTAAAAAGTTTTTAAGTAACAAAAATAAATTTTTCTGGGAGTGTCCCAAAAAATATGTGTTTTACCTTTTAATAGGGATGATGAAAAGGAAGGAACGATTGGATTTCAATATATTTCTTGATTTTAATCAACATAAGTCCATCAAATGGATATTGGCTCAGATGAATAAAAAAGGTTATACCTTTTTAAAAATACTACTGTAGTTGTGTTTAATCATTTGGAATATATTTTTGTTATTTTTAAAAAATGTGCAAGTCTTACTGTATTTTTTAAAAGAATATATAAATTGTCTCATGTACATAATAACTTGTCAAACGCAAAAAAAAAAAAAAGCTCCTATTAACATTACTTTCTTTTTCCCCACTAAGATTTCAAAGAGACATTCCAAAAGAGATTGGTGATATTTCACAACTAAAAATATTGTATCTTCCCCAAAAATAAAACTAAAGTGAATTTGTTATTTCCTATAGTCAACTTGTCATTTGGCATACCCTTAGCAAAGTTGTGATTTGATTTACTAAAGTTATCATTCGCTAAAGTGAATTTATCATTTCCCATAGTCAACTTGTCATTTGACTGAGAGGCATTTCAGACATTTCACCAAGATTTTAAATTTGTAGCATGAAACTGGTCTTTATTTGTCATTTTTTAAATTAAGGATCTCAAATTATAATTTTACATATTAGGAGTCGTTATTTGCCATTTTCTCTCTATACAATCCCAAAATAACGGAAAGATAGGATCATGACTTCAGCAACTGAGCTGATGGGCCCACTTCAAAAACAAAATTTCTTGAGTACTCAACGTATGATGTGCACACTTGCCCACATGTAATTTTTTTATTGTTCAAATGTATTAATTTCAAATTAAATGATTCTTACCAGCAAAAAATTAAATAATTATTCAATATACTAATCATGTCATCTCAAGTATAATTTATGATTTTGATAATTTTTTATTTTAAAATTTTTTAAAACAGTTGAAATTAATGTAAAGAATAATTTTTCTTTTGTATTTTACTCTTCCGAATTGAAATGATCTATTGCTTGAAATTCTTTTGTTATTTAAGGCAAGTTCTCAACTTATTTGTAGGATGGGATAAGTTTAATACTAAAAACAGAAAAGTTTGCAGGTGCGTTTTTCCTTATTTATTACAATAAACAAGAAATTTATTTAAATAAAATAATTATAAAATATCAATTGTGAATAATTATAAAGTGGAATTATTCAGTACGTTCAATTTATAATCATTATCTTCAACATAAAACTCTCCACTAATAACTTCTTAATCATTATTTTATTTTAAAATTAAAAGAAGTATGAAAAATCAACATAAGGGAGAAAGCATGGGAGATTACATAAAAAAATGTCGATTCATTAAACATTATTGTGGAAATTTTTTGTTCAGCAAAGTATACTTAATAATTTCTCATTGAAACTGCACAAAACAAATTCCTTCATCAGAGATAAATTGCTGAAAGAGTAGTCTAATGCTTTATGCCGTACATGATTAATTAGCAATGCATAAAAGTTATATAATAAACTTAATGTACTCATTTGCAATATTAAAAGGTAAGAAATTTGATGGTTAGAGGAAATTTGCCTTTTCCCTTTTTAATATTTACGCATGGATTAATCAGTATAGCACACATGTTCAAGTTTTAGAAATTAGTACGTAAGACACGTGAAGTTTCTTCATTATTTGTGTATATTATATGCAAATAATATTACAATGCCAAAATAAAGAAAAAGTAAGATCATGGACTGATGGGACCACTTGCTATATTTAAAATGTGAAAAACATTTTTTTAAAAAAAATTTTAATCTTAATCTACCACATCATTTGTATACTTTGATCAATAAAATGGTTTCATATATACTTTATCTAGGAATCATTCCAAGTGAGATTGGAAATTTGACAAACCTCGAAATTCTTTATCTTACCTACAACAATTTGCAAGGTAATAGTTTTAGTTATAGGATTGTCTTAGATCGTGTGTGTGTGTATGTTTTTGTTTTCATTTCTTGAATGAAAAATAATTTTAAAATGAGATTTTGCTTTTCATTTCTTTCATTCATGTTAAAGAATCATGAGAAGTTTACTAAAGATTTTGCATTCATAATAGAAATCCTTGAAAAGAGAAATAAAATATAATTTTAGATCATTAAAAAAATTAGAAAAGCCCTATAAAAACTGGTCTGAAAAAATTTGTGGACTATCAGTATGTGATGTGGTATAGTAATTAATTTTTTACCCCAGCAAAAATGTCTTTAAAAAGAGAAATAAAATTTAATTTTGGATCAGTAGAATAAATATGTGTTGGCTATCAATATAATGCTTGTTTCTATTTGATAATAGGACTTGTACTTGAAAAGATTTCATAATATTTCTAATTCTCTCATCAATATTTACATAACTCGTATCTTATCCACTTTTATAATAAAACAGGTGAAATTCTATCTTTAATTTTATGCTTTATCTCCAAAGTTTGTAACTAAAAGTAAAGAAAAAAACTCAAATTTCAGCTCTTTTTTTGCCTATGATGAATTCATCCTCATACCTCAAAGTTAGAGCCTTTTTAAGTACTTCAATAACTCTAATACAGAATATAAATAATTTGGATGTTCATTTTAGATTCGGTGAGATTAATTCCATAGTCTCTGCTCTTCAGCAATTCTTCTTTGAAAGAAATTTAACATCTAATTGATCATTAATATTGGAATAGTCCCTTTAAACTACGGTCCAACAAAAAAGAAATTATTTTCTACTAATTTTAAGTATCTAATTACCAAAATTCCTCATATTATTTATATGCTTGTGTACAGACAAATTTATTAGGAACATGCTTGCCATACTATGAAGTAATTAACAAATATTTTGTATTTATTTATAGGTGAAATTCTTTTATTTCTTTGGAACATGCCTTCTTTGAGAATGACTGGTCTTGGCGCCAATCATTTAAAGGGTAATTTGTTTGAAGAAATGTGTCATTATCTCCCTTTACTTAAAGTCTTTGATGTTGATAGTAATCAATTAGAGGGAAGCATTCCTCAATCAATAAGCAACTGCACATCTTTGAAAGAATTATATTTGGATATTAACTCATTTACAGGTACGCACTTACTTGACTATTTTTTTTTCTTTTTAATATGTTTATGTAAAATGAGATTTTGTTTTTCTCGAAAATCGCAATCATGAACAAATGGATGTCTTGAAATTTGTAACAAAGAAAAACAAAATCCTCACATATACTCTTTGATGACAAAACTCCGAACCATACAATACTTTTTTATCAAGATTTTTTCTGCCTCTTAATTACTTTAATTTTATTTTTTCTCATCTTAATATTTAAATAATATTAAAATACAGATGAGTTTCGAGTTGTTTTTACTTATTTATTATGTATATATAAATTGCAACAATTCAACATTTTTTAATTGAAATCAAAATTATGATATTTTAAAAAATTACAACGTGATAATTAAAAAAGTACAATAAACACAAATTAGTTAGATATGTATAAAAGATCAATTACAATTACAAATTATGCAATAGCTGCAACTCATAAAATGCTTGTTCAACCAAATTTAAATGCAACATACGGACTTATTATATGCCAGTACTTTTTTAGAAATACTAGTCATTTCATCTTAAGTTTAATTTATGATTTTCTTAATTTTTTTCATTTCCAAATTTTTACGAAGACCTAAACAAATAAAAATAATTTCTCGGCACATTTATAATTTCTAATATTTGTAGGACACGTAGTTTTATTTGTTATAACACACACACACACACACATATATCATGTGCATTATATGCAAGTAACGTTACCTGTTTTATTTTTCTTGTCATAAATTTGAAATGAGATTTTTCTTTTTCATCGTTTCATTAATATTGCCCATATTCTTAGTTGGGGCTTGAATATGGCTAGTATTCCAAAGTACTCCTCCAATCCTTAATATAAGACCTATTTAACTAATTTGATTAAATTAAGAAAGTTACGTAAGTTAGTTAATTATAAGAAATGTGACACGTTTTTCCTAAAACACCATAATCATCTTTCTTAATACCCCCTCTCCCTCTTCTACTTGATTATGGCTGAGGAAGTATTCATAAGGGTAATTAGAGAAAATTGATAAATATGAGAAATGGGTCTTATATTTAGGACCAAAACGAACTTAATAATTGGATCTCATATTAAGGACCGGAGGAGTACCAAAAGATCAAATCATGAATTGATGGGAGTTTATGGTTTTCTTAGTTTAAAGAATACATTATTTCCATGTTTAATTTTCTTTCCTCAGAATTTTCAATTGTTTCTTTACTATATCAGAAATTTATTAATTTTCTATTAAATAGTTATTCAGAAATTACAACTTAAAATTAAACTTTAACTTTCAAACAATTCTTTTGTAAACTATGGCATCTTAACTAAGGATAGTTTATATGATTTCCATAATTTTTACTTCAAAAATGTTATAAAGGCTTAAAAAGGAATAAAACTAAACTTATTTGTATGTATCCTTATCTGAACTATACACAAGTCATGATCTCTATCAATTTTTGTGTGCAGGTTTTATACCCAAAGGGATAGGCAAACTTGATAAACTGAGTGTCTTAGGCTTAGCCAATAATCATTTGCAAGGACCTATTCCTTCAAATATATTCAACATTTCGACATTGAGAATCTTACGCCTTGCTGGTAATTCCCTCTCCGGCCTTCTCCCATCATATTTAGGAATTGACCTTCCCAACCTAGAAATTTTATGGCTGCAGGCAAATGATCTAATTGGACAAATTCCAAATAGCATATCAAATGCTTTTAAACTCATTACGTTAGATTTGTCATCAAATAAGTTTAACGGAGCTATACCCCATCTAATTGGAAATTTAAAATATTTGATCAATTTAGCTTTGGATGGGAATAATTTGAGTGGGTTGATTCCAAATACAATTAATCAATTACATAGTCTTCAACATTTAAGTCTCAGCAACAATAGATTGCAAGTGTCCATTATAAATGACCTTTGTCAACTCGAAAGTCTGACTGAGTTGAATCTTGCAAACAACATGTTTACAGGAGCAGTTCCAGAATGTCTTGGGAAGACGTCTTTGCAACAATTAGATCTTAGCTTTAACCAGCTGGTTTCTCATTTACCTTCTTCTCTTTGGAGTTTCAAAGATATCTTGGTTTTAGATATATCTTCCAATGCATTGAGTGGAGTAATTTCACCAAAAGTATCAAATTTGAGAGCAACTATACTGTTGAATTTGTCAAGAAACCAAACTTCAGGAAGTATACCTACAACTAAGGCCACATTGACAACTTTGCAAAAGCTATCTTTGGCTCACAACAAATTACAAGATCCTATACCTGAATCACTAAGTGGCATGATAAGTATTGAGTCAATAGATCTTTCTCATAATTATTTGTCTGGTGCAATTCCAAAGTCCTTAGAGTCACTACTCTATCTTAAATCTATTGATCTTTCATACAATTTATTGATGGAGAAATTCCAAATGGTGGCTCTTTTCAAAATTTTACTACTCAATCTTTTATGATGAATAAAGATTTTTGTGGAAAATCCCATCTACAAGTCCGACCGTGTAGGAGAGGAAACAAGCACATATCAAATAAAGTGATACTGGTGATAAAATGTTCAGTGCCTATCATGGTTGTCATTTTGGTTTTTATAGGCATTGTCTTTCTAAAGCATAACAGAGATGATGCTAATTATACAATCAATAGGGACTTAACAAATTTGGATGCACCAACTAGGATATCCTATTATGAACTTCCACAAGGAACAAATGGATTTGATGAGAGTAATCTTCTTTGCTTTGGAAATTTTGGATCAATATATAAAGCGATTTTGCCAAATGAAAAGATAGTTGCTGTCAAAGTATTTAACATAGAGATGGAAGAAGCATTGAGAAGTTTTGATATTGAATGTGCTGCCATGTGCAATTTACGACATCGCAATCTTATTAAGATTATCAGTAGTTGCTTTAACAATGATTTCAAGTCTCTAATCATGGAATTCATGTCAAATGGAAGCCTTGATAAATGGTTGTACTCTCATAACTACTGTTTAGATATCCTGTAAAGGTTGAATATAATGGTTGACGTGGTAGCTGCATTAGAGTATCTTCATCGTGGTACTTTAACTCCAATTGTTCATTGTGACATAAAACCAAGTAATGTTTTGTTGGATGAAGACATGGTGGCTCATTTGAGTGATTTTGGTATAGCTAAACTATTAAGTGAAGGACCGTTGGAAACTCATACAAAAACACTGGCTACAGTTGGCTATATGGCACCAGGTAATAGGAGTGTTCATGGAGCCCAGTAGCTCGCTATGCCCGCCCAAGCCCGCAAGAAAATGCCCAGCCCGTCTTAAAAAAAATGGCCCAAAAGATGTATTGGGCATGTTCAGGCTGGGCAAATTGTTGGGCAGGGCTGGGCATCAGGCAAGGTATGCTGCCCTGCCCATTTGGCCCTGCTCACAAAAATATATAATTTTATTTATATATATTTTATTTGTCTCATATTTATCTCCTGAGTCAAACACATTGTTGCAACAATATTCAATATTCATTATACTTATTTATTTTCAAATGATTTTGAGAGTAAACATGTTATCATTTACTGCAATTTGTATAACCATTTTCTTTTTTAATACCAACATTATGACCATTAGCAATTTGTATAATTGATCCATGCTCTTATGAGTATTTGAGAGTTATGGGAAAAAATATTTACATTTGGTTAAGAAATTTTAGAAACTAGAAAAGCAATTAAGTTTAATAAAGTATACTAACAACATTTTTGTTTGTCATAATTTACTCCTCTTAGCTACTATAAAATGTTGTTTCATAATATATTAACTAGAAATAACTAAATTAAGGTCAAGTTGCCATTTTAATATAAAGTTACATTAGATTATCTAGAGGAACATAAATAACTAGTTAAGTAATATAATATATTGATTTGCTGGGCATGGAAGCCCGCCCTGCCTAGCCCACATTTGCCCAGCTCGAACTTACTAGGGCTCTTCATGGGCAGGGCCGAGCAATGGGCTGCATTTTCAAGCCCGTTCATTTTTTGGGTTGGGTATCGGGCAAGGGTCCTGCCCTGCCCAGCCCTGCCCATGTGCAGCCCTACCAAGTAATAAGTAATAATATTTTAGTTCAATAATGTTGTTTTTTATTATTCTATGCAAAATTTTATATTATCCAATCATTGATATATATATTTTCCGTTCCTAAATGTGAAGATTTATATTAGCTATATACCAAAAAAGTTTAACATTAAACCTTATATTCTCTTTTGAAATATAGAGTATGGATCAAATGGAGTGGTTTCTTTCAAAGGAGATGTGTATAGCTATGGTATTGTTCTAATGGAGATGTTTACCAAGAAGAAGCCAACTAATGAAATGTTTGTTGAAGGTCTTGGTTTAAAAGATTGGGTTAGGAAATCAACACCACATTCAATCATCAATATTCTAGATGTCAATTTGCTGCGTCAAAGAAATCCAAATATCAGCAATATATTACCACATATATCATTAATTTTTTACTTGGCATTAAGTTGTTGCACTGAATTACCTGAGGCACGAATTATGATGACTGATGTTGTAGTCTCATTAAAAAAGATAAGGTCATATTTACGTAAAATATTAGAGACGTGCCACTAGTTAAATAATCTTTGTGTTGAAGTTTTAGTTACTGTTTCCTTTATCCTTTGATTTATTTTGTCTATAAAACATGTCATATGCTAAAATGGCAATGATTTATATGTTTGTTATATTGATATACGAAGTCTCTACCTTTTTCATGTCGTGAATTATTTTCCTTTTTCTTATATTTTTTCCATTGCAACTGTATTTAGCTATTTAAATTGTATTTGATTCATTTGTTTTTGAAAGTTGAGAAATGAAAAAAGCATTAACATGAATTAAATTAAACATGGGGATGTGAAATGATAATACGAATGAAGAGGAGTCTAATTGAAACTATTGTATGGTCTTATAAAAAGGATCAAAATTTTCTTTTAGAAGAGATCTTATCATAATAAGAAGCAAAAAGAGTAATCATGTTGTTGTTGTGTTTTGTTAAATTTATTCTGCTTTATTCTGACATTTTTATACCCCTCGTGAAAAGTTGAAACTCACAATTTACATTAGAAAAGTTTTGAAGGTGTTTAGCGCCAGGAGACCCAACCATTTGCGTTTTATTTTATGATATGAAAGTAAAAAAAAAAAATCACAAGCATTCAATTTTTTTGCTAATCACAAAGCATGTGTTCCGATTGGTGTTAAAACCAGCAAACATGCCTTGGGCAATGTGAAAAGTCAATTGATCGGTGGCTTTAACGTTTATACGTGTTTGGTTAACTTTTTCTCTAATG
Organism: Neltuma alba; assembly: GCF_004799145.2. Taxonomy (NCBI): domain Eukaryota; kingdom Viridiplantae; phylum Streptophyta; class Magnoliopsida; order Fabales; family Fabaceae; genus Neltuma; species Neltuma alba. Next base: position 143,031 of record NW_021633696.1, read on the forward strand.
AGCTTTTCAGGAGGAAAAACAAATGAGAACAAAAAGAAAGATAATGGTATTCAAACAGATTTTACATTGATCTAATAATTTTTTTTTTGCTAGTAATAATTTTTTTAATACATTTTTTTTTAAAAAAAATATTTAGGTCAAACTGCTTATATCTATCATATCAAATTTTTCAGTCACATTTGGTCATGTGTTTTATTTTGTTCCCTGTGAATTTATAATTTAACACTATTAAATGCAAATATTTTAAAAATAAAACACAGATATGTGCGAGCGAAAATTTGATATAATGCATATAACGAACTTGATGTAAGTATTATTCTTTTTTTAATAAAGTATTAACTCTTTTTATTTTTATAATTTTTATTTTAATTTATTATGTTTTTAAATTTATCAAACCGTATATATTAGATATAGGTTATACAATACATAACTTTTTCAGTCATTTTATATGTAAATTTATTTTCTTATTATTTATTCAAATAAGTCTCAATTTAACAAACTGATTTTTATTAAAAAAATTAATATAAACATAAATCATAGTATTATACTACAAAAGTTAAATAAAATAAAAGTAGTAAACACACCCAAAACATACAACGGAAAATTGAACAAGACCTAAAATCAACCAATCATGTACTTCCACGTTAACACAATCTGAATTGTTCTAGAGCTCTATTTTTGGGCTAATCCGCGGCTCATATATCTCATTGTGGGGCTCGCTATGAATTTCCCGTTTCAAGGGCTTGGTCGTTTATATTTTTGCAGCGGCATATTTCGTGATTCCTCTTCAGAGATCTTCGTCTCTCAATCTGTTCTTCCGCCGCCTCAACCCCATACCCTAACCATGCCTCGCGGCAGCTCCAGTGGTAACTGGCTGACCTTTAATCGATTTATATTTCGGGCTCATCTTCTGGACATTAATCTATTGGGAAGCTATTGGATTAGTTCTTCGATGATATCTAGGGTTTTTTTCCTCTAATTTTCCTGTTTCATTATCGAAGGAATTGGGGTTCTAGGGTTCTATGTTTTGCGCTTGAAAGGTGTTGCTGTTGATGGACGCTAGACGTTTATGCTTTTGCTGAAACGTTAGTTCCGTCGTTCCCGAAAAATGGGAAATCGTTTACTGTTTAGAGGGATGTGTTTTTCTTTAACCCATTAATTTTAATACGTTGATGCATATGCTCCCTCATTTCTAGTGATGCTTGTGGTGCTTGTTGCGTAAGTCGATGATCATTTAAGCAAGATTTTTGTGGGGCGTTGCAAAAGCGTTGGTGGCCTCTTTATTGAGGATACTTTGATGCTAATCGGATTTTTATCCTGACTTTGTCATTTGTGGTTATTATGGTTTCAACTCTGCGATCTGTGATGTCGCAAACGGCAATGTTTTCGTAGAACATTTCTTTTAGTGAAACATTTGGAATGTAAGCTAGTTTCCCTGTCATCCAAGCGTTTGCTGCTATTATATTGTAATTATTATTATTATTATTATTATTATTATTATTATTATTATTATTTTTTGTCTTGGTTACAAAATTCTGAATCAATAAACTAACTAATCAATCATTTGTGCATGTTGCACTGAGAGGTAATAGTTTAGCTGTGGGATCCTTTGTGATGTGATTATCTTGGCAGGAAGATCTTCACGTTCAGTACCTCGTCCAGCAGCGGCTCGTAACCCCCCAACTCAGCCAGGTAAATAAGAATATGATGCAATAAATGGTTAAACTGTCAATTTTTGACGGTTTCAGTTCACAAAGATAAGCTGTATACCATGCTCCTAATGTATGTTCCGAAAAGTTTAATTGTTTTAACAATACAGTTAAGCTGTTCTTAAATCCAAATAATGATGAAGGTCTAATGTACCTTCCAAAGAGTTTTGTTGTGACATGGTATTAATATTACTCAGCTAGAAACTTAAGAAGTAGTTTAATTTTTGTCTAACCTTGGTGATGTCCTAATGCAGCTCACCATGCTCCTCCCCCAGCTCCCGTTCAGAGTGGCAGTGGTGGCTCTCTGCTTGGTGGCATTGATTCAACCATTGCTTAGGGTACTTAGTGAATATGATTATTTCATTTTAATGGATGGGATGGGACCTGTGAAAACGAATTTCTTTGTGCCTAATGGATGGAAAAATTGTTGTGGGCATGGCTTTTGGAACTGGTGGTGCAGTAGCTCACAGGGCTGTGGATGCCGTGATGGGTCCCCAAACAATTCAACATGAAACAGTTGTCGCTGAGGGTGCTACTGCCGCCGCTGCACCAACTGCAAATAGTCTTGGTAGCGATGCCTGTGGTGTTCACACAAAGGCCTTCCAAGGTGTATGCATTTCTTACCTGTTCTGGCCATCTGGTTATGACTCGTAAATCACACCCTGGACAACTGAATAACTCTTTATGAGATGGATGTCTCACAAATTCATCCATCAATTAATGTTTGGAATGTTATATGCTTTGATATGCACAATAGTGTAGAAATAGTTTAAGCAGCAGAAAATAATAACTATTTGATTAACATTCTACAAGACATGCAAGATCTGTGTGGAAGGTCCTTATTCTTTAACAGTTTCTTATGATGTGTTGTTAGATATGTTTCAAGTGTGTGGAAAGTCCTTATTCTTCAACAGTTCCTTATTATGGGTTGTCAGATATGTTTCAAATGCATGTTTTATCATTGTGCATTCCATGCTTTGCATGAATTTCATGTGCTTGCACCAGTATAGCGTGATCAAGTATATCATATATTTTTTTTTTGTTTTACTGAATAACGGGATAAGTGTGATTATTTCATTGGTTTCGCAATCCATTTTTAAGCCAAACATGTTTGAATCATTTTTTCAGGTTGGAGAGGCAAGCCTGAGTTTTGGAAACAGAACATGTTTGAATCATTTTTTCAGGTTGGAGAGGCAAGCTTGAGTTTTGGAAACAGAACATGTTTGAAATTCTAATTCATAGTTTCTTTAAGAAAATCACCGATAGGTAGTCATTAATGCATATGAGTTCTTTGTGATTGGCTCATTATGGCATCAAGTATACTACTCAAGGTTTCAGTTGATGATGTGCTGAAAAACCGGGCCTGTACTGTTATGTTATCCCGTTGGTTTCAGAATGCAGTTTTGAGCGAAATATGTTTGAAGAAATCTGAATTTAAGGTTTCTTTAAGGAAATCGCCAATAGATACTCGTTAATGTTTTTATTCCTGCTGTTGGTTAATGATTCTCTAATATTTGCTAACATCAGAGATGTGCGATTATTTTCTCGCAGTGCCTGAACAGTTACGGGAATGACACTAGCAAGTACCAATTCTACATGGACATGTTAGCAGAATGCAGGAAGAATTGTGGAGCATCATTGAGTGCTTGAGCTATTTTTCCTCTGCTTTTACGCTTCTGCGATAGAATTATCTCTGCCATGAGCCAGCGTTAGTGTCGCTGTCCTAGACTGTTTCTGATGGTTAAGATTCTTCCATTTGTGGTTGTGGGCTTCACTTAAATAAAGCCTTTTATGGAGGAAAGATGAACAGAAGACTTTTTGCATGAACCATCAGGATTCATTTATTGCTATTATGATCTTTAGATATCGTAATTGATCCATTTGGTCTGCTTTATATGTGGATCCTGTTTAATGGTTGTCATGTTGAACTGGAGCAAAACAAGTTTCTCTGTTTAGCCTTGTTAATCAAAGGAAACTGACATTGAAACAATTCTTATTTCCCTATCTATACAGTGCTGAAAAGGATTGACGATAGATGGAGCTGTCATGGGCTCTTTCGTTTGAATGGTGTTTTCTGAGCTTGTTTTGCTAAGCCCCCTCATTTTGCCAACAAAATAAACTTCATTTGCATAGCAGGATGGTTCAGGCAATACCAACCTAACGTCCTTGGAGCCCAATTCCTTCCTAATTTGAACGGGGTGTGATGCTCACGCAGCTTCCTAAGGAAATTTTTTGATTAGGTTGCGAACTTACCCAATGTTTGGAAAGAACACTAGGAACAAAAATTCCTAAAAATAGTAATTTTTTTTTTACCATTTTTGGATGTTTTACCTAGTCTCTATTTTCCTCCCACTTTTTCCTCCACAGAGATTCCAGCTTCACTTGCACATTGCACACGGCTTGGGAAGTGTATCAGGATGAGCTAGCTTACCTTCTGTTTCCTTCTGCTGCGACCCCTATAGCCCAAATAATTCATGTCAAATGGAAGTCTTGATAGATGGTTGTATTCTTATAACTACTGTTTGGATATCCTACAAAGGTAGAATATAATGGTTGATATAGTAATTGCATTGGAGTATCTTCATCATGGTATTTCTACTCCGATTGGTCACTGTGCATAAAATCAAGCAATGTTTGGTTGGATGAAGATATGGTGGCTTATCTTAGTGATTTTGGTATAGCTAAACTATCAATTTAATAATGATATTTTAGTTCAATTATGTTGTTTTTTTATTCTATGTAAACTTTTATATTATTCAATCATTGATATATATATATATATATTCTATTTATATATGCGAAGATTTGTATTAGCTATGTGAAAGAAAGTTTAACACCAAATCTTATGTTCTTTTTTGACATCTAGAGTATGGATCAAAAGAAGTGGTTTCTTTCAAAGCAGATGTGTATAGCTGTGATATTGTGCTAATGGAGATGTTTACAAGGAAGAAGTCAACTGATGAAATGTTTGTTGAAAGTTCTGATTTGAAAGATTGGGTTAGCAAATCAACACGATAGACAATCATCAATGCTCTTATATCAATTTGTCACATGAAGGGAACCCAAATATCAGTAATATATTACTACATATATCATTAATTTTTTGAGTTGGCATTAAGTTGTTGCATTGAATTACCTATATAGCACTGCCAAATCAGCACTCTATCTCTGCATAGCCTGTGCTTTTACCCTCTCATCTGATGAACTGCTGGTGGCCTCTCACTCTCGCTTCTTCTCACACCCATGCCATGCTTCCCTCCTCGGGCTTCCCTGTCAATCTCTCTCGCCCCTTTGCTAATTCCCACCTCCCCACAGCACACTTGGCTTCTTCTTAAATGAAGCCAACATGATGATGCCACATGAAAGGAAAAAGAGTTCGCTGTCAAAAGTTTCTCATGCCGGTCTGTTGTGAGAAAAATTGACAACGAAGCTTGAGTAGGAAAGCAAGGTGTAGGCGTGTGCGATGAATCAAGAGTGAGGGGCAATCGGGCGGTGGTTCATCAGAAGAGAGAGAGGGGAGAGAAGGGGGGAAAAAGGAAGGGACTATGCCGAAATAGATTGATGATGTGGTAGTGCCACATGGCCCATAAGTCAAATTTAATGGCCAAAATTAATCCTTTTACACTGCTGCATTTTTTATACTTCCGGGTGACATTACTCCTAAAATAACTTTTTGAGCGAAAATTTTGAGAACTAAATTCCAACCTAACCTTTATATATTATACCAATTTAGTACAACCTAACCTCTATGTATAATAGCCATACAAGTGTTTAAAGGATTCGTCGCAACCATACAAACATGGAGTGGGTCTATCTGAAGTAATTTAATTGAAAATGAGTCTGATAATTTGCAGCGTAATCTTCACACATAGGACGGCTAAGATTTCAGCATCATCAAAATAAGGCTGTTGGGTTTATTCGGAAGGGCCCTTGAGGCCCTCCTGCATAGTACCCCATCATTCTTAATTTATCTAAGATTAATAATTATTCTCTTTTGGTAACACCCGCATACTGAACCCTCTTCTTCTTCCTCTGTTCTGCAAGTCGCTGCCATGCGCGGGTGTGTGCAGAACGCCGTCACCCCTTCTTTCTTCTTTCTCTCTTCTTCATGCTCAAAACTCTTCTCTTTCCTCTGTTCTCCAGGTTTCTGCCATATATGTATGTATGCAGAGCGTTGTCTTTACCCACTCTGCTATGTTGTGTGCGTGGTTGGGATTTGAGAGCTTTGGTCCTTATTCCTTTTCGATTTTTCGTAAGGTTTTACTTTGGGGCTGAAAAATTTCTTTTCTGCAGCTGAACGTGGAGGGGGGGGGGGAGGAATTTGGGGTTCTACTTAGTCGAAGCATTGAAGGAGGAGGTCCACCTGGCATTCTATAGTGGTTTTGTTAAATTTTGCATAAGACATAAGGTAGATTGCGTGCTGTTTATTGCTCTTTTGTGATGAATTTTATGATTTCATGGAGATGCTGAATTGAGGAATGTTTTAGAGGCTATATTGATGATTGTTTTATGATTCAATTTTCTTAAATTCACACAAAGTGTTCGCTCAAATGTGTGATGTATGAATTCATGGTGTAAGGTAATGGAAGATGTCTCTTTCAAGCTTTATGGGGTTGTAGTTACAAGTTAAGATGATATGGAGTAAGTTGCAAATTTTGAAGTATACTTTGAGGCTACGGATGATTATCATTTTATTTTCGGTTAGACTGAATATGAGTTTAGTATATGTCTTTGAATTGAGGATTAGCTATAAATTTTCCTTTTATGTAGTATAGGGCATTTCAAGCAGAGGAATCTTGGGGAGAAATGTGTAAAACGTTTATTGTAGGACCTGTAAATGCAACACATTATTGAATAGTGTCCCATTATATAAATAAATTTTCTTTTATCAAAATATTGTTTTGAATAGACTTAGATGTATCATGAAATAACTCTAACTCCTAATGTCGATTATTTCCCTATTTGAAGTATATTCATTATATTAGTTTTGGGAGCAGAGTTAGATTTATTCTATAATTGATTATCCTTATGTTTTAGACATAATGATATCATTTCATTTTATGGCCTAGTGAAATATTTGATCTATGTGATGCATGGTTATGGTGAAAAGATTTTTCGAATGGAAAATATGACGGATTATGTTGAAAAGAGATGACATTTAGATGATCTAGATTAAATGCATGCTTGGAAGAGGTCATATTTGTTAATATGCGACAGATAACGCACATGGAACAGAGAAATGAATATTTGTTAGCCGCACACTTGCACTTGATCGGTTCATTACCTTCGTGGATTGTGCATTTATGCTTATTATCCATTCTAATAAAGCCTTACTAAAGAAAGAGTTTTTGAGATTCTGTTTTCCTGATTTCTATAAATAAATTGTTTTATCATATAGTTGATTTTCTATTTAATAATTTTCTATGCAAGTCCCATATGGAACATAGACATTAACGCTTGAGCCCTATTATTGAACTTAAGTGGGAGAATCTTAGATGCCATAGTATTTATTGTTTCTATGTAATTTTGATGCTGAATAACTAATCATGCGTGAGCTGATGCGGTGGAACGACTTGTATGTATGGAGGAGGTTGTTAGAAATAACAATTGTTTAAATATATTTCAGTTAACATCCCTGTTTTGTATCATTTAATTTGGGTATCTTTCTTTAAGCGTAAAATTGTCAATTTGGTGGGATGTTCCAAGATACTATTCGAGAGTCATAATAAGAAATGAAAAGTAACGTCGAGTACAAGCAAAAATGAAATAGGTTAAAAAACTTTAATTTCTATTTAATTGGTCACGGTGAGTTGAAAGAATACAATTTATGTTTTATGATCTAAATTTTTAGAAAATTATAAAAAATTTAAAAAAAGTATCCTTAAGTAAACATTTATTTATAAATTACACATACCATTGGTTGAAAGATTTAGCCTCTTAGTAAACATTTTGATGACAAATATATATATATATATATATATATGCATTCTTCAAAATCAGATATGAATGAGACACTCTTCAATTCCTCATTGTAATCATAACTCAATCAAAGCACAATCCTTAAGTACAGTGTTCCGAAGCTAATTAGTGTATATCTCATTAGTGACAGTTTTTTTCAATATGTAATCCCTGCTACGATATTAATTGTTTATATAATATATATATTGTATGTGTATTATTCCTTTTAATATGTAATTTTTTAAGTAATGGCTTAATGTTTTTTAAGAGTAACATTTAGAAAATTATCTTTACTTAAAATTTTAACCTATTTAAATAAAAAAATATGTAAAATATAGAACTAAAATAAGTAAATATGAATCATTCAAAATTAATTCTAATATTTATATTGATCACGAGTGCAGTACGAAGTCCTGGAGTATGGAGTTTGGAGTCAAGTAGGGTAGGACCCAGAAAGAGAAAGAAAAAAGAGCTAGTGATGGAAAGAAGGTTGGATGGATATGTTTTTTTTTTTTGGTAACAAGAAGTTTAGGTGAGTTGGATCTCGGGACTTACTAGGGCTAGGACATGCCTCCAGGCCCTGGAATGCTTATAGAGATACTTACAAATTACCCACTAACAAGGTCTTCATATTGGCAGTGAGATTTGAACTCATAATCTTGTGAGTTATGTGCTGACTTTTTATCAATTAGATCAACTCTTGCTGGTAGATGGATATATTAATATTGCAGGTCAAGAATTAAAGGCAAGCTAGCTTTGGAGGTCCATACGTCTTACGTACATGAAATAGGCACAAGAAATTCTTCTGTCATTGGTCCCCCGAAGTAATTAATTTAATTATATTAATGGCAGGATGGACGACTTCAAAGCCACATTGACTTTCAAAAATGATCACCTTTTTATTTTTTTTTATTAGACAAAATTCTTCTTACATATTTATCTTTCTTTAAGCTAATCTAACACTGCGGCTTAATTTCAAAGAGTTTTGGCTGCAGGCTGTAATTAATTGGAAAGATAATCCGTGAAACAAATGGAGCCAGTCTTGAAAGGCGTAGTATCTTGCTTTCTACTCTTTATATTTTAATTTTTAATATGTAATTTTTTTCTTGATAAATCACTATTATGTAGTAATTATTATTAGTTGAAATTTAACTTACGAATGAGGCTTGTGAGACTCAAAAGCTTGACTTGGGATTTGGGAATGGGAGGTGAAAGACTCATGCCTCCATGTGCTCTCTTTTGAAAAAACTAAAAAAAATTGAAAAGATAGTCTTTAATACAGAGAAACACGCATCCAAAATAAAATGGGGAAAACATATATATATATATATATATATAGATATATTCTTCAAAATCAGATATGAATGAAACACTCTTCAATTCCTTATTGCGATGATAACTCAATCAAAGCACACTCCTTAAGTACAGTGTCCCAAGGCTAATTAATGTATATCTCATTAGTGACAGTTCTATGATAAATGATAAATTTCCGTTTTTTCAATATGTAATCCCTTCTAAGATATTATTTGTTTATACAATATGTATATGTATAATATTCCTTTTAATATGTGATTTTTTAAGTAATGGCTTTATGTTTTTTAAGAGTAAAATTTATAAAATTATCTTATCTTGAATTTTTAACCTACTTAAATAAAAAATTATTCAAAATATATGACTAAAATAAGTAAATCTGAATCATTCAAAAATCCATCCCAGTATTTTAAATTGATCATGAGTGCAGTGGAAACTCTGGAGTCTGGAGTCAAATAGGGTAGGACCCAAGAAGAAAAAAGAGCTAGTGATGAAGAGAAGGTTGGATGGAAATATTAATATTGCAGGCAGGCGAAGAATTAATGGCAAGCTGGCTTTGGAGGACCACAAGTCTTCTAACGCACAAGGAATAGGCCAAAAAAAAAAATCTTCTGTCATGGATGTGTGATATGGATATCTATCTCCCCCAGTAATTAATTTAATTATATTAATGGCAGGATAGACGGCTTAAAAGTCACATCGACTTTTAAAAATAATCATTTTTATATTTTACTAAATAAAATTCTTCTCACATATTCATTTTATATAATAAAAAAATAGTTTTTTTTAAGCTAACCTAACACTGCGGCTTAATTTCAAAGAGTTTTTGTTGCAGGCTGTAATTAATTGGAAAGATAATCCGTGAAACAAATGGTGCCAGGGTCTTGAAAGGCGCAATATCTTGCTTTCCACTCTTTATATTTTAATTTTAATATGTAATTTTTTTCTTGATAAATCATTATTATGTATTAATTACTACTAGTTGAAACTTTACTAACGAATGAGACCTGTGGGACTCACAAAAGCTTGACTTGGGATTTGGGAATGGGAGGTGAAAGGCTCATGCCTCCATGCGCTCTCTTTTTGGGGGGAAAAAACAAATGAACACATAGTCTTTAATGCAGACAAACACATATCCGAAATAAAATGGGGAAAATTACCTACGAGACTTATATATATATATATATATATATAAAAGAGTCATGTGAATTTATGAAAATGCTGTTATACTTTTGGGACTCTATTCTAATTACATTCTCATGTAAAATGACAACTCCTATTGGTGAATGATGAGATAATCATGCACTTATTATGATGTACATAATGTTGCAATCATTCTTCTGGGCCTTATATTAATATAATATATCTTCTAAAGAGTTTCTATACGATTCTAAATATAAGTTACTTTGCAAAATATAGTTTGCTTAATTTTGTTTCTTGTTCTGTTGTTCTGGACCGACCGGCCTGTTTGATTGATTTGAGCTCAGCTCAAATTTTCCCAATATGATGCGCCGGCCTTTTATGTACCTTTTTTTTAATATCTTTTTAATAAATTTGTCTTTTAGTAAAAAAAATTTATTTTGCAAAAATACAACAGCACTAAATTCCTTTTTTTATGTAAATGTCCTTGTTAATTGTATTGCAAAGAAAGATTATATAAGAAAGAAATTAGGGGCAATAAAAATAGATTGATTTCAGTTCGAAGGTAATTTATTGGCCTAACTATCAATCCCAGAGAAAACCGTCCCATCCGTCTCTTGTAACAGAAGTCAAGCCAAGCCTACCTATCAATATCATATATTATGGTACGTATTAATTTCTCCAGCTAGCTTGCCATATCTTCAGCCACAACATTTAATATATATCCATCTACTTCCTTGGCAAGCTAAAAAACAAAAAAAAAAATCCATCTACTTCCCTAGTCTCATTCATAATTTGAACAGATACCTTTTTTAATGGTTTTATTTATAAGTTACATATATTTAAATTTTTGACATGAATATGCAATTTTGTTCTTCATTTATTGTTATGTATATTGTTATATTATTGAAAAGTGTACATATATTAAGAAGAAGTAAAGTTAAAATGTTATTAAATTCTAAGACACTGCTAACAAGATGTAAGATTTTTTTATGTTGCAACAAAACATATTTGAAGTAACTTATAAATAAGATCAGAAAAATAAATTTTTCTCACTTGCATTCTTTTTGGGCTTTTTTAGGCCTTTTTACCAAAATATGATAAACAGTAAAACTATATACCAAAATGCTGCACTTTTAAAACTATTTACCAATATGCTACACTTAAAATCATTCTTGGCAAGAATGACTTTTAAATTACACACAAGTTGTTCTTGCGTGAATAATTTCAGAAATTGTTCTTGGCGTGAACGGTTTCACTTTTAAATTTTTTTTAAAATCAAAAAGTGAAATCGTTATTGGAAATCGTTTACGCCAAGAACGATTTCACTTTCTGCCTTGCATGCAAAAATAAGAATCCCTGATGATACTCTTGTGAGGCTACAACATATATAGTAAATATTACTTCATCTGACTTATATTGGATTAAAATTTGAAAACCCCAGTTTTTTAATTGTTTTTCAAATAGAGCTTGATGAAATTTTCTATCATTTCCTCTTCTTTTTATCTTTCTCATACCAAACGGGATGTGACAAAAAAGAGTTATGTTTTGATTGTAAATTTTTAATTGTAGCAATTAAGTTGTAAGACTAAGTTATTATTATTATTATTTTGGTCACAGGCATAAAGGGCCTATGCCCAATACTTGATTTCTTGTCAAACCGAACAAATGCCACATGACAGGCTTTTTTACCAAAATACTACAAGCAGTAAAATTATATATCAATATGCTGCACTTTTAAAAATGTTTACTAATATGTTACACTTAAAATCGGTTTTCAGGTGAACAATTTTCAAAGTCATTTATCTGGTGAACGACTTCCTCATATTCTGTCCTCGATGTGCGTGAGGTGAATGAAAATCGTTCTTCTGGCGAACAACTTCAAAACTTCATCTGCTGTTAAATGACTTCTCCCCTTCTCTCCTGATTAAAATGATTAGTATAATGACTTTATTTATTACTTTTTATTTTTAATTAATATTACTTTTTTTATTACTTTTTTATTTTTAATTAATATACATCTTATACTTATTTCACAATTAGTTTTAACGTCATTATAACATTTTTCTCTCATTATTTAGTCATGATTTTGTTGTTCAAATGATTGATAAATCATTATAATAATCATTTTAATCAGGAGAGAAGGGGAGAAGTCATTCAACAGCAGATGAAGTTTTGAAGTTGTTCGCCAGAAGAACGATTTTCATTCACCTCACGCACATCGAGGATAGATTATGAAGAAGTCGTTCACCAAATAAATGACTTTGAAAATTGTTCACCTGAAAATCGATTTTAAGTGTAACATATTAGTAAACATTTTTAAAAGTGCAGCATATTGATATATAATTTTACTGCTTGTAGTATTTTGGTAAAAAAACCTGTCGTGTGGCATTTGTTTGGTTTGACAAAAAATCAAGTATTGGGCATAGGCCCTTTATGCCTGTGACCAAAATAATAATAATAATAACTTAGTCTTACAACTTAATTGCTACAATAAAAAATTTACAATCAAAACATAACTTTTTTTTTGTCACATCCCGTTTGGTATGAGAAAGATAAAAAGAAGAGGAAATGATAGAAAATTTCATCAAGCTCTATTTGAAAAACAATTAAAAAACTGGGGTTTTCAAATTTTAATCCAATATAAGTCAGATGAAGTAATATTTACTATATATATGTTGTAGCCTCACAGGAGTATCATCAGGGATTCTTATTTTTGCATGCAAGGCAAAAAGTGAAATCGTTCATGGCATGAACAATTTCTTTGATTTAAAAAAAAATTAAAAGTGAAATCGTTCATGTTAAGAACGATTTCTGAAATCGTTTACGCCAAGAACGACTTGTGTGTAATTTGAAAGTCGTTCTTGCCAAGAATGATTTTAAGTGTAGTATATTAGTAAATAGTTTCAAAAGTGTAATATTTTGGTATGTAGTTTCACTGTTTATCGTATTTTGGTAAAAAAACCCAATATATTTCAGTATTGCCCTGGGCTCCTGGGGGTCGAAGTAGGCACAGATTCCCCACCGGCAGAACAGCAGTTTGAAATATATCCCCAGTTTCCTACAATTTAATGTATTAATATATGCAATAAAATTTGTAATAACAAATTGTGCTATCTACAAATTGAGTTCATAGCATAGCCATTAAAACATTTCTAGCCGTCCATACTAGGATTTTTTATTATTTACAGATAATCTTCATATATTTACAAGTGAATTTACATAATTTTTGTATTAATTTATTCGAATTTCATAAGTGATTTAAATTTATTAGTCATCCTTTTAAAGTTGGAAACCAAACTTCAAAATTTATAACTTAATAAAGCAAAAAACACTTAGATCCACTTATAAATTTAAGAGGATAATTTGTAAATGTAATAAGTTGGTTTCTCAATCAATTTGTAAAATTTGAATAAATCAATAATTAAAAGTATATAAATTAACTTATAAATGTAAGTGTTTGACCCGTAAATATAAAAATTTGATCACAAATATTCCAGAATTAACTTTTTTCAAAAGTTTACTTGTAAGTTAATTTGAGGAATTGAATTATGATCAAGTTAAACATTAAATAATTAAATAAAATCGTTTTCAAAAGTTAAGTTTCAACTAATTACTACATGAAATTGTTTATCAGGAAAAAATCACATGTTACAAATTAAAATAAAAGGATAGAAAGCCGGGTACTTGTGTACTTGTTGAGAGGACTTTAACCTTAATAATCCTGATCTGATAGAAATTAGTCTCCAATCAAAATAAATTTAAGAATACTTTGAGTTACATCAAAAATACAAAAAGAATTTGGCTTCTTTTGCTTCGCGCACTGTCCTTCCAGTTAGTTACAACCACAACTCTTGAAATTAATATACGTATATCGGCAAATGTATGTTTAGATTAGCTTAAATAAATATTTTTTACTACATGAAATAAGTACTCTCCCGTGTAAGATTTTAATTTCGATTAGCTCAAGAGATTGTGTGGTTTAAAAAATATCTTAAAATTAGTTAAAAATAATAAATTTGTAAGAAATATATGTATTTTTTTAAAGATATGTCCTTATTTATAAGAGGATAAGTGAGAGAGAAAAATAGTAAGAAAAAAGATGAAAGAGAATATGTATGGCCATGTGGGAAAAAATAATGAGAGAATATAATTAATTGGAGATAAAATTGATAAAAAATATATTTAATGTTCATACAAATTCAAATTAAATTTTAAAAAAATCAAATCAATTTAAGAAATTAGATAAATATAAGAGTGGAGTCGGGAGGAGTATCAATTTCTTTACCTGCCCTATATTGTGACTTCTAGGTCTACTTTAAATTCTAGCCTTTCATTGATACAATTAATTAATTCGTTGATATATCAATATCCAAATTTATGACAGAAGATTTTTTTTGGCCAATTTCGTGTAAAACTAGCTTGCCATTAATTCTTCACCTGCAATATTAATATTTCCAGCTAATTTTTCTCCTTAATAGCATTCTTTTGGGTCCTATTCTACTTGACTCTAGAGCCTCACCTTGTGACCTATCTTGTTGTTAAATTTACGAGTTTAAGTAAATTTGTGATAAGGATATAAACTTACATTATAAACTCATAAGAGTTTATTCTTATTAATAAATTATTCGTAAAAGTATATAATTAAACAATTCAAATATAAAAAATGACATCAATTTTATCTAAATATATTTTAAATTCAAACAATTGAAATTAAATTCACCAACATTCATAATTTATCATATTCAACAAAAAAATTTATAAAATTTATTTATAAAGTCACTACATATTACCAAATCCAAAAATTTAGTACAAATTTAAGAGTTAGTTGATATGATTTTGTAAATGAAAAGCATAAAAATGGCAAACTCAGTGGGTAAACTTGTAAATTCAATTGAGTTTACAACTCGCACGAATTTAAGAATAAGTCGACCAAATTTTGTAAGCTGAAAAGGTATATATGCTAAATTCGGAGAGTCAACTTGTGAGTTTGATAACAGTGGCCGCTAGTGCTCATCATCAACATGATATATTCGAATTGATTTTGAATAATTCAGATTTATTTATTTTATTTCTATATTCTGAATATTTTTATTTTAACAGGCTAAAAATTTAAGAGAAAAATAATCTTACAAATATTACTCTTTAAAAATCATAAATTCATTACTTAAAAACATATTAAAAGGAACTGAGGAAATGAGAGTGTGTGTAAATGGACACAAAAGTGTCATATAAGGGATTGAAAAAATAACAGTCTGACGGATTTATCATTTTCCACTTATCATTTATTTATATTTTATTAGATTTTATCTTCTCACATCTCCCTCATTCTCAACCATTCAGGGCCCCTCTTCTGGGTCAAACAGCAATGTTTCCGAACACGTTGTTTTTTTACGCTATTTCCGAAACTCAGGAATTAGTCATATGAATATGTAAAATACAGAGGATTTTCAATCCTAACAAAGTACTCAATTTCAAGTGAGTAAATAGAATTCCATACTCAATCTCATAAATATATATAGAATCTGATAATCACGTATTTAGAAGAGTTATTTTTTTTGAGTTTGATAATATTAAAATTTAAATAATACTATCAAATATCATTTATTGTTTTAAATTATTTAGTGGAACAAGATTTATTGTTGTCGCGACCTTGAATTACGAAAAGCAAACACAAATGATTGTTAGTACTATATATATTTAGACATTTTCCCCCTCATATCTTAATTTAATTAAAATTTTCCAGAAAAAACTAATTGATTCTTGTTACACCTGCGTGGTTGGAGGGGAAAAAAAAATCTTCCTACGCTAATAAAGTTGCGGAGAATCAATGAAACGTATGAAGAAAACTCTTGAAAAAAAATGAATGCATAAAATTTATGAGGGCGCCTTTTCATTTCCCATGAATAATGCTACCATTCCGGTCCTAAATACAAGTTACTTGTAGAAAAAAGTTTTGATCTTAATTGTATATCACTTGTAACATATTTAATACTCATAAAAATGATTCATTTTTAAACTAATTTATTATCGTTGTATAAATATCGATATACTTTGTATACCAGTCACTACTACAGACTACTAAATATTTGACTCTAACTACTTAAACGTTATAAACAAAACCGTCAAAAAAAGTAAGCGCTAATTGGAAAAACAATGCTTGAGTTATTTTCCTCCTTCTTACATGTTATTCATTACAATTGTATTTAGCTATTTAAATTTTATTTGATTTATCTTTTTTGAAAAAGGATTATAATCCAAAACGTTGAATAAACTTATGAGAAAAAATTAGATAGAGTTTATAAGGGTTTTCTGTTTTCTGTAAGGAATGAGCAATTGTGAACATTATATTTGTAGGCGGCAGCACCACACTTTTCACAACAATGTTTTTCAATGTTTTTGGTTTTCAAGGAGCCTAGATTATTTGAATTACAAGTTCTTGAAGGAGGGATCCCTTTCCTTCCATAAAAATGGTTATTGGCTTCTTTTTCATTTTTATTTTTTATCCATGCAAGCATTGAAAACTTTTGAGAAATGAAGAAAGCATTAACATCAATTAAACATGGAGATATGAAATAATAAAGAAAAGATGTTGAAATGAAAATACCAGTGGGAAGGAATCTCAATTTACTGCTCTAAGTAGCATCACTTACAGATACAAGAAATGTTTTTGTGCGGAATATTAATTTGTATATTCTACATACTAATTATGTCTTGTTAAATTTGTTTTGTATATCTAATATTAATGCGTGTTCTTT
The DNA here is from genome assembly GCF_004799145.2 of Neltuma alba. Taxonomy (NCBI): domain Eukaryota; kingdom Viridiplantae; phylum Streptophyta; class Magnoliopsida; order Fabales; family Fabaceae; genus Neltuma; species Neltuma alba. The sequence goes on from NW_021633696.1 coordinate 159,907, forward strand.
TTCATTCTGACATTCTTCTACCCCTCATAAAAAGCTGAAGCTCACAATTTTACATTTGAAAAGGTTTTGAAGGTGGTGTGCCATAAGACCCAACTATGTACTTTCAACTGAAATAAGAAGATTTAACCTGTTATAAGTAGCTCGTTTATATTCCTTGTTCCTTCCTAGGTATGAATGTGGTATGGTATGACTTGTCATGAAATTTTTTTATCTCTCATTGACTTGTTGATAACATTGATCCCTGACCTTCACAACATACTTAATTCCCTGTAGCTTTATCTTTTTAAATGTATGGACTTGGACTTAAATGACTTAAAAATTTCAGGAATTGATTTTAACTGAACCAGAATTACAAGGACTAAGTTATATTGAATTAAGATTACAATGATATGGGCATGTATGTGTTTTTTTTTTTTTTTGGGTGAAAAGGACAAGCTAGGCTTGAAGGAGAAAATTAAAATCCTAAAAAGCTCATGCAATCACTGCAGTAGATCTTCTAGCAGTTGTGGCCTTTTTGTCCTCCAATAATATAACCAGGCATTCAGTCGGAGCCTCTGGAATCAAAACTGTATCAGTATAGTCATTATGACCTGTCTTAGCCAAAAAATCAGCACACCCCATGATGGTCCTATTAGTGTCATGGAGCGTCACTTCCCCGTCTCCAAAAACCAAGTGCCTTATGTCATATGAATGAAACATCTTTCAATTCCTTATTATGATGATGATAACTCAATCAAAGCACAATCCTTAAGTTCAGTGCCCTGAAGCTAATTACCATACATCTCATTTAGTGACGGTTGCATGATAAATGATAAATTTGCCAGTTTTTTCAATATGTAATCCCTTATGAGACATTATTTCTCTATATAAGATATACTACCTCTGGTCTTTACTATAAGACATCGTTTGACTTTTATTTTGGTTTTAAATATAAGATTGTAATTCACTTTGTCTCTCATATTTATCCTTTTTTTCAAGATAGTCCTTGTAATAATGATAGTTCTAGCCAATAAGCTTGACTACTAAGAGTATTTTAGAAAAGACAATACATATTTATTACAAATAACTAATTTAACTTATTTTCTTAATCTATTCAAATTAGTCAACTAGCTCTTATATTTAAGACTAAAAGTAGTATATTTATATATTAGTCCTTTTTTTTTACTATGTAATTTTTTAAGTGATGGCTTTATGCTTTTTAAGAGTAACATTTATAAGATTATCTTTATTTTAAATTTTTAACAAATTTTATTTAACCTATTAAAATAAAAATTATTCAAAATATAAAACTAAAATAAGTGAATCTGAATCATTTAAAATCAATTTCAACATTTTATATTGATTATGAGTGCAAGATGAGACTCTAGAGTCAGGTAGAGTAGAAGGATCCAAAAAATAAAATGCCAGCGAGAATGTTAGAGGGAGATATTAATATTGCAGGTGAAGATTTAATGGCAAGCTAACTTTAGACGACCATAGGTCTTCATACGTACGTGAAATAGCCCAAAACAAAAACAAAAAAAATTCATCTGTCATGAAAATCCCAAAAAAGGTCCTTGGAATATGAGAAATTTCAGATTGTGTCCTTGAATTTCAGAAATGATAGAATGGGTCAGTGACCCAATGTGTCATTTGTCAAATTAAGAAGAATTGACAACTTTGCCCTCATTTGCATTCATTCACTACAATGATTTAAAGAATCACTATAAGGGTTTAGGTGTTACCTAGATTCGTGTAACGAATAACTACTCACTTTTTCATAGTAAGGTATCTTGTTATTAACTACAACTAATTTTGTAATCACTAGAACAATGTAAGCATTACCTAGATTTGTGTAGAGAATAACTACTCATTTTTCATAATCAAGTATCTTCTTATTGTCAGGTACCTTATCATTAACTACAACTAATCTTGTAATCACTAGAATAGTGTAAGCGTTACTTAGATTTGTTTAGAGAATAACTACTCACTTTTGCTTAGCCAGGGGCAAAATTGTCAATTCGCCTTAATTTCACAAATGACAAATTGGGTCAATGACCCATTCTATCATTTTCGAAATTTAAGGACCCAATCTGGGATTTTGTATATTCCAAGGGCTTTTTCTGAGATTTTCCCATATTAATATCTATCTGCCCGCAATTATTCATTAATTTGATTATATTAATGGCAGGATATGGAAGTCACAATTTAGGAGCTGTTTGCCTGTCTAGAACTTAAAATAATCACTTTTATATTTTTTATGAATAATCACTTTTATGTTTTATCAGATAAAATTCTTCTCACATATTTATCTTATATCATAAAAAATATTTTTAAGCTAATCTAGCACTACAGCTTAAAATTCTTTATCATGGAAAAAAAAATTACTACATAAAATTCTTTATCATGGAAAAAAAATTACTTCGCGCACTATCTTTTCAATTAATTACAACCACAACTCTTAAAATTAATACGTGTATCCACAAGTGCATGTTTAGATTAGCTTAAAAAATATTTTTTACTACATGAAATAAATACCCCCTTCTGTTACATGAAATAAATACCGTTGGCCTTTTATGTACTTTTTGTAATATCTTTTTAATAAATTTGTCTTTTAGTAAAAAAAAAAAGAAAAGTTATTTTGCAAAAATACAACAGCACTAAATTCCTTTTTTTTTTTATATATATGAATGTCGTTGTTAAATGTATTGTAAAGAAAGATTATACAAGAAAGAAATGTAGGGCAATAAAAATAGATTGATTTTAGTTCGAGGGTAATTAATGTTGAAACTTGCTTAAATCTTATGAGTGTATAAGTTGGGCTGTATTTATTGGCCTAACTATCAATCCCCGAGAAAACCATCCCATCCATCTCTCGTAACAGAAGTCAAGCCAAGCCTGCCTATCAATATCATATATTATGGTACGTATTAATTTCTCCCGCTAGCTTGCCATATCTCCAACCACAGCATTTAATATATATCCATCTACTGCCTTGGCAAGCAAAAACAAAAAAAAAAATCCATCTACTTCCCTAGTCTCATTTATAATTTGAAGAGATACCTTTTTTAATGGTTTTATTTATAAGTTATACCTTTATATTTTTGATATGGATATATAATTTTGTTTTTCATTTATTATTGTGTATATTGTTATATTATTGAAAAGTTTATATGTATTAAAAAGAGATAAAGTTAGGATGTTATTAAATTTTAAGACAATGTTAACAAGATTAAGATTTTTTTTTATGTTGCAATAAATCATGCTCGAAGTAACTTATAAATAAGATTAGAAGAGTAAATTTTCTCACTTGCATTCCTTTCGAGTCGTCAAAGTGAGCCCTCATACTTTGCATCTTATCCAAATCCTTTTCTTTCTTCCCGTTTTTAAATCGAAGTCTAGGTGAATCAAGTATCAAGAATTCACCAAGGTCATAACCTCTTTTTAAATTCAAACAACACTGATAAAATACAAATTATCCACTAACAAAGTTTTCACCCAAGAAGATTTAAACCCATCAAACAAAGTCAAATCCTTTCTTATTGACCCAACATCCGAATCCCTTTTTATCTTCATGTTAAAAACGCAATTTATATCTTCAATGTATTTCAGTATTGCCCTGAGCTCCTGAGGGTCGAAGTAGGCAAAGATTCCCTGCCGGCAGAACAGCAGTTTGAAATATATCCCCAGTTTCCTACAATTTAATATATTGATATATGCAATAAAATTTGTAATAACAAATTGTGTTATCTACAGGTTGAGTTCATAGCATAGCCATTAAAACATTTCTAGCCGTCCATACTAGGATTTTTTATTATTTACAAATCTTCACATATTTACAAGTGAATTTACATAATTTTTGTATTAATTTATTCTAATTTCATAAGTTATTTAAATTTATTAGTCATCCTTTTAAAGTTGGAAACCAAACTTCAAAATTTATAACTTAATAAAACAAGAAACACTTAGATCCACTTATAAATTTAAGAGGATGATTTGTAAATGTAATAAGAAGGTTTGTCAATCAATTTGTAAAATTCGAAGAAATCAATAATTAAAAATATATAAATTAACTTATAAATGTAAGAGTTTGACTCGTAAATATAAAAATTTGACTTACAAATATTCAAGAATTAAATTTTTTTCAAAAGTTTGCTTGTAAATTAATTTAAGGAATTGAATTATAATCAAGTTAAACATTAAATAATTAAATAAAATCGTTTTCAAAAGTTAAATTTCAATTAATTACTACATAAAATCGTTTATCAAGAAAAAATCACATGTTACAAATTAAAATAAAAGGGTAGCAAGCGAGATACTGATGTACTTATTGAGAATTTTAATCTTCATACTTTTGATCCGTTAAAAATTAGTCTCAAATCTAAATAAATTTAAGGATATTTTGAGTTGCGCCAAAAATATAATAAGAATTAGGCTGCTTTTGTTTCGTGCACTATCTCTCCAGTTAATTGCAGCCGCAACTCTTGAAATTAATATATGTGTGTCCACAAATGCGTGGTTAGATTAGCTTAAAAAAAATTTGTTACTACATGAAATAAATACTCCCCTTAATAAGATTTTAATTTTTGAATTGGTTGGGTCCTTTTGGTAAGATTAAGTTTGGAGTTGTTTGAACAATAAATATATTTTTATCAATTTTAATCCTAATTAATTCTATTATATCTCGTTATCTTTCGCTTTTTTTCTCGCTTACCCTCATAAGCAAGGGCATAATTGAAAAAAAGTGCATTCATTATATATTTATTATTTTTAACTTATTTTAACAAATTTTTTAAACTACACAATTCGGTTATTATGATTTTATAAAAGAGATCGGAGGGAGTATCTAATAATCAAATTGTATAGTTTAAAAAATCTCTTAAAAGTAGTTGAAAATAATAAATTTGTAAGAAACATATATATATTTTAAAAATTCGCCCTTATTTTATAAGAGGATAAGTTAGAGAGAGAAATAGTAAGAAAAAAGATGAAAAAGAATATGTATAGTCATTTGGGGAAAAAATAATGAGAGAATATAGTTAACTGGGGATAAAATTGATGAAAATATATTGAATGTTCATACAAATTCAAATTAAATTTTATAAAAAATCAAACCAATTCGAAAATTAGATAAATATAGGAGTGGAGTCTGGAGGAGTATCAATTTCTTCAGCTGCCCTACATTGTGACTTCTAAGTCTGCTTTAAATTCTAGCCTGCCATTGATACAATTAATTAGCTAGTTGACATGTCAATATCCACATTTACGACAGAAGATTTTTTTGGGGCCAATTTCATGTAAAGCCAGCTTGCCATTAATTCTTCACCTGCAATATTAATATTTCATCTAATCTTTCTTTTTTTTGGTCCTACTCTACTTAACTCCAGAGTCTCATCCATGGCATCACCTACAATGTTGTTAAATTTGTGAGTTTAAATAAACTTATGATAGGGATGTAAACCTAGATCATAAACTCATAAGAGTTTATTCTTATTAATAAATTATTATCAAAAGTATATAATTAAACAATTCAAATATAAAAAATGACATCCATTTCATTTAAATATATTTTAAATACAAATAATTGAAATTAAATTCATCAACATTCATATTCCTTATTCAACAAAAAAAATTATAAAATTCATATATATAAAGTCACTAAACATAACCAAATCCAAAAGTTTAGTATAAATTTAATGGCTCGTTTGGTTCACTGAATCTAGGAGAATGTAATGCAATGTATTACAATGTAATAGAATATAATGTAATGATGATTACATGAGTTTGCTTGGTACGTCATAAGAAAAAATAATACATAGATATAAAAAAATATTTGATTGGATTACAAAAAAGATGGGAATAGATAAAAATAATGTACCAAAAGACAAAATTACCCTTACTTACTTATATGAATTAGTCTATTTACCCAAAAAATGCTTTTGCAAGGCGAGTTACAGTTTCGGGGAAAAATAAAATAAAATTGAGTTAATCATTTTTCATTCAAACAAAAAATATCAATTTAAAAAGTTTGTTAACGAATTAATGTTGATTTGATGGGTGTGACCTGCGACAAAATTCATAAAACATACCAGCAAGATGGTTTGAAGAAGTTTCTGGTTTAATGGGAATAGGTCCACAAGTCTTTTGAACAAGTAAGAGTGTCATCTTGACATGCACATGATATATTCAATAATGGTTCATTGTTTCTAGCAAAGAAACGGAACAGAACGCACACAAAGTAAATGTTGAAGAAAGAGTGAAAGAGAATCCACACAGACAAGAAGCAAAGAACTTACCTCGCCATAGATTCCCTAGAACAATGACAATCAAGCAGCGATGGTTTAGTGCGGCAGTGAAGAAGACAATGATAGCAGTAAAAATATTGAAAAAAGTGGCAGTATGACAGATTCATCATTTACCATTTACCATCTATCTTTTATATTTTATTAGATTTTATCTTCTCACATCTCCCTCACTCCCAACCAGGAGCACTCTTGCGGATCAAATAACAATGTTTCCAAGCATATATGTTATTTTTTACACTATTTCAGAAACTCAGGAATTAGTCATATGAATATGTAAAATACAGAGCATTTTCAATACTAACAAAGTACTCAATTTCAAGTGACTAAATAAAATTTCATACTCAATCTCATAAATATATATAGAATTTGATAAAAGTCGCATGTACAACTTGGATACAATGCACTACACGCATTTAGAAGAGTTATTTTTCTTTGAGTTTGATAATATTAAAATTTAAATAATCCTATCAAATATCATTTATTGTTTTAAATTACTTAGTGGAACAAGATTTATTGTTGTCTGTGAACTTGAATTACGAAAAGCAAACACAAATGATTGTAGTACTATATAATTTAGACATATTTTTCCCTCATATCTTAATTTAATTAAATATTTTTCCAGAAAAAAACTAATTCATTCTTCTTACACTTGCATGGTTGGAAAAAAAATCTTCTTACATTTAAATCCTAATAGAATATGTGAAAAATATCAAAATAATAAAATTAAAGTTGCGGAGAATCAATGAAACGTATGAAGAAAAGTGTTAAAAAACTTTTAAAAAAAAATGAATGCACAGAGTCTATAAGGGCGGCTTAATGCTACTACTCTAGTCTTAAATATAAGTTACTTGTAGCAAAAAGTTTTAATATAAATCACTTGTAACATATTTAATACTTGTAAAAATGATGCATTTTTTTAACAAATTTATTATCTTTTTATTAATATCGATATACTTTGTATACTAGTCACTACCACAGACTAATAAATACTTGACGTCAAATACGTAATAGTTATAAACAAAACCGTCAAAAAAAAAAAAGAAGTAAGGCCCTAATTAGGAAAACAATACTTGAGTTATTTTCCTTTTTCTTAAATGTTATTCATTACAATTGTATTTAGCTATTTAAATTTTATTTGATTCATTTATTTTTTCTCCTTTGAGGAAAAGGATAATAATTCAAAACGTTGAATAAACTTATGAGATAAATTATATATAGCTTATAATGGTTTTCTGTTTTCTGTAAGGAATGAGCAAATGTGAACATTATATTTGTAGGCGGCAGCACCACACTTTCCACAACAATGTTTTGCCATGTTTTTGGGTTTCAAGGAGTCTAGATTATTTGAATTACAAGTTTTTGAAGCAGGAACCCCTCCTTCCATAAAAATGGTTATTGGGCTTCTTTTTTATTTTTATTTTTTATCCATGCAAGCGTTGAAAAAACTTGAGAAATGAAGAAAGCATTAACATCAATTAAACATGAGATATGAAATAATTAAGAAAAGATGTTAAAATGAAAATACCAATGGAAAGGAATCTCAATTTACTGCTCTAACTTGCATCACTTACAGATACAAGAGATGTTTGTGTGTGGAATATTAATTTGTATATTATACATACTAATTATGTCTTGTTAAATTTGTTTTGTATATCTAATATTAATGCGTGTTCTTTTTCATTCTGACATTCTTCTACCCCTCATAAAAAGCTGAAGCTCACAATTTTACATTTAAAAAGGTTTTGAAGGTGGTGATTTGTGCCACAAGACCCAATACTATGTCATTCAACTGAAATAGGTAGAAGATTTAACCTTTTAATAACGCGTTTCTAATTTCAAAGTAGTGTTATAAGTAGCACTTTGATATCTCTTGTTCCTTCCTAATTACACACACAAGAGGTAAGATATCATTGGCATGAATGAAGTATGGTATGACTTGTCATGAAATTTTTTTATCTCTCATTTACTTGTTGATAACATTGATCCTTGACATTCAAAATATACTTTATTCCCTGTAGCTTTATCTTTTGAAATGTATGAACTTAAATTTAAATGATTTAAAAATTTCAGGACTGAATTCTAACGAAATCAAAATTATAAGGACTAATTTATATCGAATTGAGATTACAATGATATGGGCATCTATGTTCATATGAATGCAACGCTCTTCAATTCCTTATTATGATGATAACTCAATCAAAGCACAATCCTTAAGTTCAGTGCCCCGAAGCTAATTAGTATATGTCTCATTTAGTGACAGTTGCATGATACTCCTCCGGTTCTAAATATAAGACCCCTTTCATAGTGTAAATTACATTACAAAAATGGTCTTATATTTAGGACCGGAGAAGTAACTGAAAAATTTGCCAGCTTTTTCAATATGTACTCCCTTATAAGATATAAGGTCCAAAAAATATCCCTTATAAGATATTATTTCTCTATATAAGATATATATATATATATATATATATTCTTCCTTTTTTTACTATGTAATTTTTTAAGTAATGGCTTTAAGTTTTTTAAGAGTAACATTTATAAGATTATTTTTATTTTAAATTTTTAACAAATTTCATTTAACCTATTAAGATAAAAAATTATTCAAAATATAAAACTAAAATAAGTAAATCTGAATCATTCAAAATCAATTCCAATATCTTATTGATTATGAGTGCAAGATGAGACTCTAGAGCCAAGTAGGGTAGTAGGACCCAAAAAATAAAATGCCAGCGAGAAGGTTAGATGGAAATATTACTATTGCAGGTGAAGATTCAATGGCAAGCTAGCTTCTTTCATGAATGTGTGATATTGATATCTATCTGCCCGCAATTATTAATTAACTTGATTATATTAACAGCAGGATAGACATAGAACTTGGAAGTCACAATTTAGGAGCTGTTTGTCTGTTTAGGACTTAAAATAATCACTTTTATATTTTTTTAATCAATAATCACTTTTATATTTTATCAGATAAAATTCCTCTTACATATTTTTTTTTACCATAAAAACCATTTTTAAGCTAATCTAGCACTACAGCTTAATTTTTTAATATGTAATGTTTTTCTGATAAGCCATTATTAGGAAAGGGGACTTGTGGGACTTGCAAAAGCTTGACTTGGGAATGGGACGTGATTCCCAAGTCAAGCTTCCGTGAGTCCCACGTGTGGCCTTTTGGAAGTTACGTTTCAATTAATTACTACATAAAATTGTTTATCAGGAAAAAATCACGTATTAAAAATTCAAACAAAAAGGAAGAAAGAGATACTATGCGTTTGAAGAATTCGGCTGCCTTTGCCTCACGCACTATCTTTCCAATTAATTACAGCCTCAACTCTTAAAATTAATATCCACAAATGCATGACCAAAAAAAGATTAGCTCAAAAAATATTTTTTACTACATGAAATAGATACTCCCACTTGTTATGTCGATAGGATTCTAATTTTTGAACTAGTTTGGTTTTCTTTGTAAGATCCAGTTTGGGGTTGTTTGAACGATAAATATATTTTTACCAATTACATCCCCAATTAATTTTATTATCTCTTATTTTTTTTTTCTCTTTCATAATTTTTCTTGCTATTTCTCTTTCTCACTTACCCTTTTGTAATTAAGGTAATATATGAAATAAAATGCATTCCTTACATATTTATTACTTTTAACTTAATTTAACAAATTTTTTAAACCACATAATTGGGTTATTATGATTTTACTTAAAAAAAAAAAAGGACCAGATGGTATATTTAATAACTGCATTATGTGGTTTAAAAAATCTTTTAAAATTAATTAAAAGTAATAAATATGTAAGGTATCATATTACGAGGTCTGTTGTTGTGCATACCAGACGCGGTATTTAATCAATCACCACATTTTTAATAAAATATTAACCCCTCATTTGAGAAGCTGCTAGTAAATACAAACTATGCTTCTATAATTCGATAATGTCTGGAGAATGGAGAAAACAATAGTTTCAAGGAAATTAACCAGCGAAGGTCAAAACATCTGATTTTGCTGCATGAAGATAGCACATTATTTGTTAAAACCAGATGATGAGCATTCTAAGCTCATCAAATCTGAACCATTTATATCTGATTTAAACAATCTAGATTTAAAATATTTAATTAATTATTTTTAAATAAAAAAACTATTTTTTTGAAAGAATGATAATTAAGAAATTATCTCTATTTTAGATTCTATACATATTAAAATAATTATTTTGAATAAATAAAAATAAAAAAGAAATCAAATTTGGAGCATCCAAATAAGATATAGATGTTCTAGATCTGATGAGTTTAAGGTACTTATCCTGAAACTGGTTCAACCAAATTAAAAACATTTATACGAAGTATAATACTGATAGATGATTGATAAGCCCATGTGCTCAACATGAAAGAAGACAACAATAATAAAATGAAAATAAAATCTTAATAAGCTAATTAACCTATGCCGTTAATGCTTCCGAATACTAATTAATTAAGGAAAAAGGGAATATAATGACTAATGAACATTCAAAAATCCTTGATATACAAGTGAGGGTTTAGATACTCCAGAAATGCCAACACTCTTATATCCCTTGATGAATCATAACAGCCCAGCTCATATGAATTTAATAGATTCCCAATTCTTTGTTGTTCTTACATATACCAACTCTTATAAAATTGATCCACTGGGTCATAATTTATTAAGGAATGGATTCATCAAGCCAAAAAAGATTGATATCCCAAACGCAAACACAGACAAAAGCGCAAGAAAGAATCAAAGTTTCTATGAAAATCTACGAAATAATTTTGAAAGAGCACGGCTGATTCAACAAAAGGGTAATCAATGTCAAATTAAACCGCTGATATGAAGAAATGGACTCACATTATAATGTACGTTCTTAAATATACAACCTTCCCATGTGTAAGCATACAATTAAAAGTTGTGTATTGGTTGTGTTCATCTTGACATAGTATCAAAACACAAGGACCATCGAACTACAGAGAAAACCCTAATTTATATGACAAATCAACCCATATTACATATAAAAGTAATTAATCCTTTTCATAACTTTGGGTAAAAAAATTAAATTGTTCATCGATTCAAATAATTAACTCACACTGCCAACTAATGGTACGCAGATGACCTTTCAAACAATGCTGGGAGCAATAACAATGGATGATCGGAAAGTATAAACAACGCCTCAGGTCAAGAAAATCACAAGCAAAAGGCATTAAAAATAAAATTTGATCTATTAACATAAATAACAGCTTTGCATGTAAGTGTTAAAGAAAACAGGTAGTCGATTGCCAGCCCTTCTCTCTCTGTTATTGTTTTTCTTTTTAGTTTAAAAGCGAAGAATTAAAAATTGGATCAGTTCAAATCTCATCGTCTTGACGATAACACATCTCAAACGATGATTATTCATTAATGATTATCTTTAGTTTTTTCTTTGATGTCTTCTAACTAGCATTCTTTTGGGATAATCTCTAGCTAACGAAAGAAATTAGACGTTGCTTCATGTGAAATGGTGTGTGACTTTGAGGCCTATTTCAGTGAATTAAAGTCTATAGAGTTTTGATATATATGTTTGTGAAGAGTAGTGACAATATGTCCCCATATGCTTCTTCCAAGTAGTAACGTTATTCTGAAGGTATTATCTATACATGGCCCACAAGACTAAACATAAATCAAATAATACAATGAAAACAAAAATGAGGTCTAATAAGACTAAACATAAATCAAATAATACAATGAAAATAAAAATGAGGTCTAATAAGTGAAATTATATTTCCTAAAAGGACAAAGGTTCTTTTCAATACTAACGTAGTTTATAAAGTTACTCTATCCCCCATGAAATACAATGATAATGAAAATACCGTCCTTAATGTGGTAACAAACTATTTATGGGATCAAAGTTTTAATTTTCCTTATCACTAACATGATTTTCTTTCTCTTTCATTATATTAACTTCTTTTGCGGACCACTTAATATTTAAAAAGTCTACCATGGCTCTGTTTAGTGAGTGCTCTCTAAATAAATATTATTTGAACACTGATGAGTGTGTAGAAATGTTGGCAAAAGAATATATCTTATCTTCTTGAAATATGAAAATGACACTTGTTATGAAACGTGCAAAAAATTTATTTGTGAAATAATTTTTATTATGAAATGGAGGGAGTAGCTTAGCAGCATATACCAAATGGGTCCTTAGTCATTGAAACCTTAAATAATTAAGAGAGGAACATAAAAGTGTTACAACTCTATTTTTAATGAGAACCCCATCTTATAATCGTTGAAACTGCGACCAATGATATCTTATATCTTTTTTTAATTAATTTATAATTAAATATTTACTTTAGTATATCTTTTTAGAATTAGTAAGTTTATAAAAACGCTATATTATAAAAAATAAAGTTTATTCTCGCTATCCACCGTGACCAGGTGAAAAAATAAAAGATTTTCTGCCTCTTCCATTTATGCTTGCTCGTTGTCTGCTGACCCAACATCTTTAATTATTTTGTAGTTCATTTAGCACCTAAGATATTTTTCTAGATGCATTCAGCACTTCACATCTGAAGACCAAACTGTACCACAAATGTTTTAGGATGCTGAATGAATCTTAGCCTTTAGTGTATTGCCAATGTCTTTGTTTGGCTAGTCTCAAAGAAATTAATTAAGCTCTTATTTATATGTTTAAAAAGTGAAATTGAAAGATTAAGTGGAAATTTCTAAATTTTTAATAAATTTAGAAGTTCCTTAAATTGGTCGAAGATATTCTTAGAACATGTTTAGGGCACATTTTCTAGGATTTAGATTTATATTATATATTGTTTTTTCTTCATTTCTTTTTTGTGCGCAGCTCTTTCATACCATCAAGTCAAATGATGTAATTTTGAATTTATGGTCATCTACCGAATTTCTCTTTTTTTTTTGACATATTAAGTGAGTGTTACTTAATTTAAATTTTCAAATTACGCAATTTTTTTTTCCTTGTAGACTCAACAAATATGCACATCTTAGCTTTTGTTTTTTTTTTTTTTATGGCCTGCGTGCTTTCTCAATTTGATCTTTATTGTAATATATGGTGTTTCATTTTTAGCCTGTCTGTGCACGCACACTATATCTTTCTTCTTTCTAAATTAATTATCAACAAAATTAGGACTGTTCACGGGATAGTTCTGGGATAGGCCCGTCCTAGTTTCGTCCTGATGAACAGTAACGAGACAACAAAATTGTCCCGTATCCCATCCCGTCCTAATATTGTCCAGGTTCCGGTAGGGAGGGGACGGGATCGGGACGTCCCAATATAATTTTTTTAAAATTTTTTGAGTTGTTAGGCACAATAAAATTTGATTTGTTTTTTCTAATTGTAGGTTTTTGGGCTTAACCCTTGTACAAAGATCTTTTTGTTTTCTTTTTTATTTCTTTGGGCACCCTCAAACAAAAGCCCAAAATATTACATATAATAGTCATTAAAAATTCTAAATAAAAGTTTTGAACACAATAAAAATTTGTTGAAAATTCTATTCATCAGTAGTCTCAAATCATCAACAAATATAAAAGCTCTAAATAAATGGGTCCATAATTCCATACAATTGTCTCAAATCTTAAAAAAATATAAAAAAATTATATTATATAAATATGATAAAAAAATAAAAGGAACCGGGACGGAACGACCTCGTCCCTTGTCCTGGTCTCTTTTTTAGTCCCATCCCGGTTTGTCTCATTCTAAAACATTTCGAGACAGGTCTGTCTCGTCCCAATAAGGTTGGGATTAGAACGGGCCGACCAAGATGGGCCAATATTGAACACCCCTAAACAAAATAACTAATTTTCTTAAAAGAATTAACTAATAGTTTTCAAATAGTTTCATACTTTATTATAGCTAATTTTTTATACTGATTATTTCATATTTTATATTCAGGAAAAAGTAGATAATCTCTAAAATTTCATTCATGTTTTGCTTATGCTCATGAAATGTTAAGGATATCAAAACCAATATAAAATTTCAAGTACGCCAATTGTTTTGTTTCTTTGACGTATTCTCGGCTAAACTTTTTTGTGGGTAATCTTAATCCGCAACCTATCAACCTTAATTATATTCATACAAACTAAACCAGCCTTAATTTTGTTACAATATTATCCTTCAGTATAATTTTTCAAAATGCTTTAAAAAAATTGCACATAATGATCCCTTCAAGTTTGTGACGTAGAAAGTGGATTATCAAAGTGAGTGGTTGCCTTTCAAAACGTACATAAAAAATTACATACTCTTTTTGCCACATACAAAATATAAAATCTGTAGAACAAATTAAAAGCTGCATTATTTATGTGTTTTTGAATTCAATTGTGGTATTTTTCCTCTGGGTAAACTAAAATGATATCACCTCTACACAAGTTGTTTCGTGTGAAATGATGTGACTTTGATGTCTACTCACAACAAGTCAAGAACTCCAATTAATAAATAATGGGCTGGTGATATATAATACATCCAATTAATTAGAGTCTATAGACTTTTGATATATGTGGTTGTCAACGCTAGGGACAATATGTCCACACAAGCTTCTTCCCACTAGCTACTTTTGATTATGAATGTTTTTTCAATTTTTTAAGCCTCATATTTAATATTTTATAAAATTACTATTATAATATTTTACAAATTAAATTTTCTTTGATTTTGTCAGTGCTGAAGTTAATTAAGTTAAATTTCATTTAATTACATAATCATCAATTCGATTCAAAATTGTGAAAATAAAAAGGCTAGAAAGATAAACACACAGTAAAAAGATAAGTCCACAACAAAAGAAGATATACACAAGTCAGCTTTGAAGTCTTTGGTTATTTTTGTAAATGCGAAAAGTATAACAAATAAATATGACATCTTTATAGTTAAATTTAAAACAGTGAGAACGTTTAATATATTACGACATCAAATCCATAAAAAGGAATATCTAAATATATTAATAATAATTATTAAACCTCAGAAATATATTTTTGCAATTTTTTCATCTCCAGAAAATGAAAAACAATTATAATAAAATGTAGCTAAATACTTTGGGAAGAATGAAGTTTATTTTGGAATAACTGGAGAAATCTTTTGGATATAACTTATATAATAGATATCCCCATAATTTCACAAGAAAATTTCCAAAACTTTTAGATTTAATTATTATCTTTATTTACTTTGCAATGTACTCACATTTTCTTTTATCTTTATTTTCTTTTATTTTTGTTTTTTGGGTCATGATAATTTAATCAAGGAATAATGAGACGTTAAAATATATTTATTTACGGAATTTTCATGCGCTCCAGAGGAACAATGCATTTTGTTAGCTTAGCTTGACTTGATTCGGAATCGGACAAGTATAAAACGATGTGCGTGTTAGTTCCTGGTTGTGCAAGATCTGATGAGTTTGATATGATCAATATGGGAAAACCTTCCTCCTTTGTCCTCCTCATCATCTTGCTTCTTTGCTTTACAGTCACCTTAGCTTCCATTGATACAAACATCAATACCGACAAATTTGCACTTCTTACTCTTAAATCCTTTATCACCTCTGATCCATATGATTTCTTAGCTAATTGGTCTGTCTCTTCTTCTCCATGCAGTTGGGCTGGTATCACATGCGATACTCAGCATGAAAGGGTCCGTTCCGTGAATCTTAGTGGCATGAAACTTAAGGGCACCATACCTCCACAACTAGGAAATCTCTCACTCCTTGTTGAACTTGATCTCAACAAAAACAGCTTTCACGGTCAAATCCCTCAAGACTTAGTTCGATTACGTCAATTGCGACTATTCAACTTGAGCTATAATGACTTTCATGGACAAGTTCCAACATGGATAGGAGATTTATCTATGCTTGAGCAGTTAAGTTTTCGAAATAACAGTCTCAATGGATTTATTCCATTATCTCTGTTCAATCTATCAAGGTTGGAGACTTTAGATTGGAATTCCAATCTCATTGAAGGTACCATTCCGCCTGACATAGGAAGTCTAAAGCACTTGAAGAAGTTACAACTTTCAAGAAACAAACTTTCAGGAGCAATTCCTCAAACAGTTTCCAACTTGTCTTCGCTTGAGTTGCTTTGGTTGTCTTCTAATAGTTTGTCAGGTATGTTTAGACTATTTTTTATGTTCATACCTGTGTTTGCTCAAAACTAGTCTATTTAATTATGAGGATATAAATCCTCAATCATCATGTGCTTGGATTAGTACCAATTTTTTTTTTGGATATGTTTGCCCGATTCTTATCAGTTTTTGTTTTTTTAAAAATATAGTCAGTCGATGTTCTTTTCAATAAATCACGAATTAGAGCTGAAGTAGATAGAATATTTGTTCTCAAAATTTCATAAGAGCTAGCATGTCCATAGTAAAAGAATAATGCTATTATGTCATTTAGAAAGTCTAGAATGATTGTTTTTACCAAAATGATTTACAATCCAGGGATCTGGAGCACTCATTTTGACTTGGGCCATCTAAGTTATAGTTACGTTTATTATTTATTAATTAATTATTATTTCTTTCAAAAAAGATTGTATTTGAATAATATTTTTTTCTTATGTATGTTACTTATTACAAATAAACATACTAAAAATGAACAAATAGATATAAAAAAATTATGCTCACGGTTTCGTATATGAACTATCTATATTATTAAATTGATGACATGATATTGAACTTTGAGGGATTACAAGCTTACGTTCTTTTTATTTTCGCTTCTTTTTTCTTTACCAATGATCTAAAGAAATATTTAGCTTTGAATCAAATATTAGGTGTGTTGAACGTGGGTTTTCGTTTGGTCAAAAAAAAAAACGTGGGTTTTCTTGAATGATGCTTCATTCTCAAAATTGTAGTTAGTTATTTATAAGGTAAGGTGACAAAGCATAGCATTCAGTTTTTCATTATTAATATTGAATGATTCAGTACTACTAAATATTTTTTGTTAATCTATGAAAATTTATATCATTGTGAAAGAATTCTTTTTTAAATTCTTAGGAATTATTTAGATCATGTCGGATTAGTGAATGGGTTGTATTTTGTCACTACGCACCTATAATCTTGATTGGCCTGTGAATTTTCTTTTTTTGGCCAAGGCCTATCGATTTGATCTTGAATTGTTCCTATATAGGACTTATTTAGCTAGTAATGCATTCACTTTTTGAAAATAATTACGATGGCTTATCATCAGTTTTTGAAAATATATGTTTTAAAAATTTCTTGAGGCGTTTTTTCAAAGTCGGCACGCCTCGATCATAACAAACATATTTGGAACATTTAATTTTGATTCGGATAATCTAAATTATCTTTTAATTTTATAATTTATTGGTAATATTATTTGTAAAAAAGTCTGTAAAGTTAGCAAAAAGAATTTCAGAGTCTCCCAACAAACGTGTGCTCGTTTTGATAGGAATGATGAAAGGGAATGTATCCATTAGTCTTAATCACCATGAATCTATCAAAATTTGTCAAATTGGAATAGCCCAATATGTTCTTCGACAGTAAGCCAACCAACTTTCTCGACAAATTAAATCACACGTCCAAATTATCTATTCTATGGTTAATAGCCCGGCCAAATTGGAAGGGCTATTCCTTTTTGAAAATAATTGTAGATGTGGTTTAATTTATTAGAATATATTTGAGTTATTTCTAAAAAAAATGTGCAAGTCTTACCATATGTGTTTTTTTTTCAAATACAGATTTATCTAATGTACATAGTAACTTATCATAAATAAAAATTGTTACTAATATTATTCTCTTTTTTCCTTCTGATATTTGAAGGGAGCATCCCAAATGAGATTGGGGATCTTTCACGGCTAAAAAAGTTGTATCTTGTGAATAATCACCTTGCAGGTTCAATACCATCTTCATTATTCAACAATTCAGTGCTGCAAGACTTCCTACTTGCAAAAAATAACTTATCTGGAAGTCTCCCAACAAATTTGTGTTTTGGGCTTCCGAAACTTGAAACATTAGGTGTCCAGGAAAATGATTTGTCTGGGGAGATACCCTCCATTTGGCATCAGTGCAAGGAATTGGCAAATTTGGAGTTGGCGGATAACAAATTCAATCCAGGAACCGTTCCAAGTGAGATTGGAAACTTGACCAAACTTCAGTGGCTAGATCTTAGCGGAAGCAACTTGAAAGGTAAGAGTTTTCAGTATATGATTGTTTTAAATTTTGTTGTTAGATTACTTTTAAAGACATGAAACTCGATTCTTTCTCTCAATCCCAAAATCGCTATGCTTTCTTCTATATAAAAGTTTCACAAAAATGTCAAAAATTGAAATAAAATGTTGAATCAATGAAAAACATGCAAGGCCAAAGAGAAGGACTTCGTTGGGGTTCAATGTTCTCTTTGTTTTCCATTTTCTGCTGCATTATCTTGTCGGTGACTGGTTTTCATTATAGTCTATCATCTGAAATTCCCAACGAATCACACATTGACCTGCTGAGAAAGCAAAGCCTCATGCCTTACATAACACATAATATAAGTTATCCCAAGAGTCATGCCTTTTTTAAAAAAATAATTGTAGTTATATGTTGGCGTTATTTTAAAAAACGAGCGAGTCTTCAACATGCAAAGGAAATATAGCTTAAAAAAACGATAAAACATACACACACAACTCCATCAACATTTCTTCTTTAAAAGAAATATCTACAATACAACCCCTTTGCAAGTAAGCTTGATCTAACCATCCCTTAACTTTGCACTTTAACATTTTTTTTATTTATATATAATTTTTACACACATATCTAAAAGTGAAAAACATGGGAGCCCGCAGAGAAGGACTTATAGGTGGGTTTCAATGTTTCTTTGATCCTGCTGAGAAAGAAAAACCTCATGCCTTACATAAAAAATAATATATTATCATTTAAGAGTCATGTCTTTTTTTTAAATAATTTTAGTTGATTACATAATAGTGTTATTTTTAAAAATAAGTAGGTCTTTACCATGCAAAGGAAATATAATTTAAAAAAATGATAAAACATTCCGAATAGTCTGAAAACGGTGTGTGTGTGTGTATGGAATCTTGCATATATTCCATATATATATATATGTATGTGTGTGTCTGTGTGTAATATGCACACAATTCCATCAACATTTTCTACTTGAAAAGAAAGGATACTACAATACACCCTCTTAACCTTGCACTTTAACAAATTTTTTATTTTTTATTTATGCTTATTCTACATTTCCTGCAAAATTTTTAACCGAAATGGGTTTAAAAGAGAAAATTATAGTATACAGTGCTTTGGTGAGAAAATTCATTTACTATTTATACTATATTATCTCAGGAATGTGTAACTGGAAGTATTTTAACTCCTTAAATAATGAAAACTAAAACTGCCTATAAAGAATTTATCAGATTCAAAGCTAGAGCCTTGAAAGTATTAAATCATTTATATGAAAGCTATAAATAATTTGATTGTTTATTTTAAATGGGTGAAATTAATTACATAATCTATCTTTAGCATTTCTTCTTTGAAAGAAATTTTACTGTTTGATTTGTCATCGATATTAGCAGAGTCCCTTTTAAATTGCATTCCAATAAAAACTAAATTATTTTCTGATAATTTTAAGGCTCTAATTAACACAACTCCATTCACCATTTATATGGTTAAATGTGAATTCATGAAATTCCTAGTCAACTAATTAACAAATATTCTGTATCTGTTTATAGGTAATTTGCCAGAAGAAATGTGTCATCATCTCCCTTTACTTGAAGTCTTTGATGTTGCTGATAATCAATTAGAGGGAAGCATTCCAAAATCAATAAGTAACTGCACATCTTTGAAAGAATTATATTTGAATGTTAACTCATTTTCAGGTATGCACTTACTTGTGTGTTTTCTCTTCTTTATACTACCTCCGGTCCTAATTATAAGACCCAGTTGACTTATTTGAGGAGATTAAGGAAGTAAGTTAAGTTAGTTATTTGTAATAAATAAGTATTGTCATTCCTAAAATATCCTTGCTAATTAAGTGTATTGGCTAGAACTATCATTATTAGAAGGACTATCTTGGAAAAAAATACATAAATATGAGAGACAAAATGGATTGGGGTCTTATAATTAGGACCAAACAAAAAGTCAAATGGGGTCTTATATTAAGGACCGGAGGTAGTAGTATTTTTCTCTAAAATAAGATTTTGTTTTTCATCACTTCATTTATATTGTTCATCCAAGTTAATGTAAATAAGCTAAGATGATAAACAACGTGACAATGTGTGTCCCAATTTTCTTGGGTATCTTTGCGCGCATTGCTTCTAAGTTTTTGTTTTTGTTTTCGAAAATGTAGTCGTCGATATTCTTTTCAATAAATCACGCATTAGAACTGAAGTAGAGAGAACATTTGTTCTCAAAATTTCATAAGAGATAGCATGGGAATAATAAAGAATACTGCTATTATGTCATTTGGAATATCTAGAAGGATTGTGTTTTTCAAAATGATGAAGGCTTACAACCCACGGATCTGGAACATTCAGTTTTGATTTGGGCCATCTAAGTTATATTTTAGTTCTATTATTAATTAATTAATTAATCATTATTTCTTTCAAAAATGAGTAATTTTTTTGTATTTTACTCTTTTGAATTGAAATGAGTATTACTTGAAATTAATAAAAAAAACCTAATTCAAAATTTGATAAAAGTACAAGGACTATCATATCTATTTTTCCAACTTTTTAAGTACTCAGCATATAATGTGCCCACATGCCTCATGTGAAAAATAATAAAACAACGAGATAAAATTTGTAAATTCGCTCACTCATGTAATTTTTTATTTTTCAAATTCATTACTTTCAAATTAAATGATTTTTATCAACAAAAAATTAAATAATTATCCAATATACTAATCATGTCACCTCAAGTGTCATTTATAATTTTCATAATTTTTTATTTTAAATTTTTTTAAAAGAGTTGAAATTAATGTAACAAATAATTTTTTTTTGTATTTTACTCTTCTGAATTGAAATGAGTATTACTTGAAATTCTTTAGTTATATTCAAGGCAAGTTCTCGACTTATTTTTAGACATGTCAAAGTTAGTATTAATATTTGAAAGTTTTCGTATGGTAGGATAAGTTTATTTAATGCTAAAGACAGAAAGGTTTGCAGTTGTGTTTTTCCTTATTTATTACAATAAACAAGAAATTTATTTAAATAAACTAAGTATAAAATATCAGTTGTGAATAATTTAAAAGAATTTAATTTAAAAATTTAAATGCACTAATTCAATAAACACTAATTCAACCATATCTGAGCTTAAGCTAGTTTAGAAAAAAAAAATTCAAAAAAATAAATGAGAATACGAGATGTTTTAAATAGTCTGACAAATAATTAATTGTATTGTTTTAAATCATTCATATTGAAGTGGAACTATTCAGTATGTTCAATTCTTTATAAAATTAAATAAAGCTTTTCAAAAAAAAATCCACAAATAATTTCTTAATAATTATTTTACTCTGAAATTTAAAAGAAGTATGAAAAATCAACATGAGGGAGAAAGCGTGGGGGCTTACATTAAAAAATGTGGAATTATTAAACATTATGTGGAACTTTTTTGTTCAGCAAAGTATACTTAATAATTTCTCACTAAAACTGCACAAAACAAATTCCTTCATCAGAGATAAATTGCTGAAAAAAGAGTCTAGTGCTTTATGCCGTACATGATTAATTGGCAATGCATAAAAGTTATATAGTTAAACTTAATGTACTCATTTGCGATATTAAAAGGTAAGAAATTTGATGGTTACAGGAAGTTTGCCTTTTCCCTTTTTAATATTTATGCATGGATTAATCAGTATAGCACAGATGTTCAAGTTTTTGAAATTATTATGTAAGACACGTGAAGTTTCTTTATTATTTATGTATATTATATGCAAACAATATTACAATGCCAAAATAAAGAAAAGGTAAGATCATGGACTGATGGAACCACTTGATATATTTAACATGTGAAAAACAATTTTTGTTAAAATTTTATTCTTAATCTACTACATCATTAATATACTTTGCTCAATAAAATGACTTCATCATATATAATTTGTCCAGGAATCATTCCAAGTGAGATTGGAAATTTGACAAACCTCCAATTTCTTCATCTTACCCAGAACATTTTGCAAGGTAAGAATTTTAATTATATGATTGTCTTAGATCGTGTGTGTGTGTTTTTGTTTTTACCTCTGAAATGAAAAATAATTTTCAAATGCGATTTTGCTTTTCATTTCTTTCATTCATGTTAAAGAATCATGAGAAGCTTACTAAAGATTTTGCATTGATAATAGAAATTCTTGAAAAGAGAAATAAAATATAATTTTAGATCATTAAAAAAATTTAGAGAAGCCCTGTAAAAACCGGTCTGAAAAACTGTGGACTATCAGTATGTGATGTGGTATAGTAATCTTCAAGGATACCTCCCAATTTTTACCCCAGCAAAAATGTCTTTAAAAAGAGAAATAAAATTAAATTTTGGATCAATAGAATAAGTATGCGTTCGCTATCAATATAATGTTTGTTTTTATTTGACAATCATAATATTTCTAATTCTCTCGTCACTTATCCATTTTTACATTAAAATGGGTGAAATTCCATCTTTAATTTTATGCTTTATCTCCAAAATGTGCAACTAAAAGTATTTTAATTCCTTAAAGAAAAACTAAAATTTCAGCCCTTTTTTGCCTATGATGAATTCATCCTCACATCTTAAGGTTAGAGCCTTTCTAAATACTTCAATAACTATAATACAAAATATAAATAATTTGGATGCTCACTTTAGATTAGATGAGATTAATTCAATAATCTTTGATCTTCAGCAATTCTTCTTTGAAAGAAATTTAACATCCAATTGGTTATTAATATTAGAAGAGTCCTTTTAAACTACGGTGCAATAAAAAATAAAATATTTTCTATTAATTTTAAGCATCTAATTACCAAAATTTCATGTATTATTTATATGCTTGTGTACTGACAAATTTATTAGGAACATGCTTGCCATACTACCAAGTAATTAACAAATATTTTATATTTATTTATAGGTGAAATTCATTCATTTCTTTGGAACATGTCTTCTTTGAGATTTATTGGCCTTAGCCAAAATCATTTAAAGGGTAATTTGCCAGAAGAAATGTGTCATCATCTCCCCTTACTTGAAGTCTTTGGTGTTGCTAGTAATCATTTAGAGGGAAGCATTCCACAATCAATAAGCAACTGCACATCTTTGAAAAAATTGTATTTGGATATAAACTCATTTACAGGTACGCACTTATTTGAGTGTTTTCTTTTCTTTTTAATATTTTTCTCTAAAATGAGATCTTGTTTTTCTCTAAAATCCCAATCATGGATATATGGATGTTGTGAAATTTGTAACACAGAGAAAAAGAAATGCTCACATATGCTATTTGATGACAAAACTCCAAACCATACAATACTTCTTATCAAGATTTTTTCTGTCTCTTAATTACTTTAATTTTTTTTCTCATCTTAATATTTAAATAATATTAAAATGCAGATAAGCTTGGAGTTGGTTTTACTTATTTATTATATATATAAATTGTAACAATTCAACATTGTTAAATTGAAATTAAAATTATAATATTTTTAAAAAATTACAACATAATAAATAAAAATGTGCTATAAACAAAAATTATCATGATAAGTATAAAAGATCAATTACAAATTATACAATAAATGCAACTCATAAAATGCTTGTTCAACCAAATTTAAATGCAACATACATGCTTATTATATGCCAGTATCTTCTTTTTTTTTTAAGATTTTTATCTGTTTCCCAACAACTTTAATTTTATTTTATTTTTCCTCTCTATTGTAGAGTACTTTTTTTTTTTCCATCCCTTATGCTTCTTTTTCAATTTTTTATTTTTCAAATTCGTTCATTTCAAACTAAATACTTATTCAATAATTAAAGTACAAAAATTTTATTTTTCAAAAGAAATACTAGTAATTTCACCTTAATTATAATTTATGATTTTCTTAATTTTTTAATTTGCAAATTTTTACAAAGACTTCAACAAATATTATTAAAAACACACACACAAAAACACACGGTAACAACTCTATCGTTTAAATAAAACTAAAATTATATTGATGTTTTCTTAAAAAAGTCACAGCATATGAATTAAAAATTTGAAATAAACCAAAGATTTTTTTTAAATAGATATTAAAATCAATTACAATTTATAATATAGAAATCAAATAAAAATTAAAATATAGCTCAAACTGATGAAGAATAATACGAGATATTTTAATTGTTCAGCAAGTAGAAGAACTGTTCTGCACATTGCGAAATAAAATAAAGCTTTTCAAGTTAAAGTTTTTCACATAATAATTTCTCATAGGGATAAAATTGCCGAACAAGTAGTTTAATGCTATAGGCAACACATAATTTATTGGCAGTGCTCAGAAAACTAACAGCAGAAGCCAAAGCAAACAACCGGGAAAAAAAAAAAAATCTTAGCATGCAACCTAACACCAGGTCCCCCCCAAAAAAAAAAAAAAAAGCCTAACACACAACTTACCAAAGAAAGCATGCACTCAAAATAACCTAGCATACAACTTACCAAAGAAACAAAACAACACTTAACAAAGAACAACAAGCAACAAGTAGTTAGCCAAAACCAGTCGTAGCTCAAAATCTTCACAGCTCTATTGCCCTTGCGAGAATGACATCTTCATAGCTCCACTCGCATCCCTTGAATTCAGAAGCTCTCAATCTGTGAAACAGCTCTTGATAATCAGTTTCAACTATCACCTTCTTTCCTTCCCACCTCTGACTGCAATTTAAAGCTTCGAAAATTTTCAAGGGTTTTGCAATAAGAGCTGAATATGCCTTAACCTTCATTTCCAAACCCTACAGAAGCAGTCATATCAAATAACTTGAAAGAAGCATCCACATTCTCAGGTGCCCTCCAAATTCTCTCTCTTTCAACACCATTTCCCTCCATCTAATGTCTCCCCCTTTCTTTTTGAGCCTCATCATAATCTCTAACTAGCCTCAACAACCTTGCTGCACATCTGATAGCATCCACCTCGGTACCTTCAAAAATATGCCTGTACCTAGCTTTCCAAATTTCCCAGCAGGTGGTAGCAAAAAGAGTGATACTAAAATCATCATGTCCCATCTTCTGATTCATCGATGCCTCCATCCACCTGGCCATATTACACATCCTTGATTTATTGAATCTCAGTGACAAAGGTGACCCAAACTAACATTTCTCAACCCATGGACATAAAAATAAAGCATGCTTAATTGATTCCACCTGACATCTGCAAATATCACAGGCAGGTGTACTGGAGCATTTTCTTCTTAGAAGAGCTTCCTTGGTGGCCAAAGCTCCACTCACTACTCTCCACATAAAATGAGCTACTTTGGAGAATCTTCAGCTTCCATAATTGATTCCACAACTGTTTAGATACCTTAGAGGTGCCTCCTGGATCTCTCAATCTTCTACCATCTTCTCTGCCCAAAGCTACCCTATACCCCAACTTCACAGAGTAATTACCATCTCTGCTTATCATTCAAAGACACTTATCTACCAAATTTGATCCAAGAATATTAATAAAGTTAATGAGAGCTTTATCTTCATCACTGAACCAATCTTTCATTCCTTCAAACGCCAAGAATTATTTCTAATTAAGCTCTTCACAGTCAAACTCTTTTTCTTCATCCGAATCTCTGGAAGCCAATGCATACCCATTAACCTCAGGAATATAATCCAATTGTCAACAAAAACTCTGATGCTGTCTCCAGTCCTTACTCTTCAACAGAGATCCTTTTTTATTAAAGCTCTTTCTTCTAAGATGTTGGACCAACCCCTAGAGGATCTATAACCTTGCTTTGCTTACAAATCATGACTATCCGAAAAATACAAACCCTTGAAAATCCTATACCATAAAGCATCTGGATTTTGAACCAACCTTCATGTAGCATTAGTAAGGAAACAACTCTAGATTCCTGAAACCCATTCTACCCTTGCTTTTTGCAAAGCTTAGTGATTTCCAAGATTTCTGATGTATTCTATCTTCTTGTTCATACTATCCAATTCAACACAAACCTTCTTTTGAAATCTGAGACAGGACATAGGACACCCAGGTATTATACTTGCTACTGCCTTAATCATCACTACCCTCCCTGCAAATGTCAACAAATTATGTTTCTATCCCTATAACTTCAAATTAAGCTTGTTTTTAACAAACAAAAGAGCCTCTGACTTTGACTTTCCCCATATCATTGGCACTTCCAGATATTTACTAGGATTATCACATGCTTTAATCCTCAAAACCTCATATACTTCCTTCTTAACATCCTCACTTGTATTCTTTGAAAAAAAACAAACAGGACCTATCAAAATTTAGTGCTTGTCCTGAAGTCTTACAGTAGCAATCTAATATGTCTTTCAACACCTTACAATTCCGCTTTCTTGCACTCACAAAAAATAAAGCATCATCAAGGAAAAAAATTAGTGAGACAATATTGGACACTTTCTTGTGAAGAACAAACTGTTAGTTGCCTTAGGTCCACTTCAAAATAAACCAAATTAATGCAATATAATTCATAATTTGGGTTGTATTCAATTTAGGGAGCCTTTAAAGAAATTCCTAAGTAGCTAAATATGCAAAAATATAAAAAATGACTTGGAAATGGATTGATTTTTTTTTAACTAACTATTTGGAAAAAATTATAAGATGCAAAAAGAGTAAAATATTTTTGGGTTTTTAGTTTATAAAAATAGTATGAGTGAAATGAAATATGAAAATCAACAAGTGATAACAATGAAATGGCAATCCTCTAGCACAATGGTTTAGGGTATAATTCAATTAATTTGGGAGTTACTAGCTTCAAAAGACTCCAGGGGTCACCCATTTGACTCCATTTAATGAGAATAGTCAATACCGAGCCACCTTGAGTACTAAATTTCCCAGATTAAACTAATTAAGCACAACTAACAACAGAGAATCAAAGATAGCAATTAATACTTTTGATCTACTAACCAATCCACCTTGAATTATCACTAAATATTTACAATAATTTTAAAACATAGTCTGACCCAGTACAATGTAAAGAAATTAAGGCTAATTATAGCATAATGTCAAATCCTAATATGAGATTTAAAAGCTACAACCGATCTCCAAACAAAATAAATCATCACAAATATCCAAACATTATAAAAGTCATCCTAAGACTAGAAATCACTAATACAATCAAAGGAGTAAAGATTGGAAGAGCTAAAACTCCCATTTGAAGTTCCAAGTTCAAGCCATCACTAGCGCCCTAGTGGATTGAGGGTTTTAGACACACCTAGCCTTCATTATAGAAACCACCCATTGATATGAAGCTCTAGCCATGGCAGAACAGGTGGAGAAAGGAAGATTCGGTGAAGAGTGATGGGAAAAGGAAATGACGATGATGATAGACTGTGAAGAGAGAAGTCACAATTACTACATAAAGGAGAAGAAGATGAGATGATGGAATTGGTTTTATTGAAAACTCTTTTCCTCTCTGGCACAAAGTGATTTAACTTGCACAAATTCTTAATGATCACCTGGAGAATAATTCAATTAAATGTAATATCATATAATTTCAAAGGACAAAAATATTAAGGAATTACAAATCACATAATTATTATCAATTAATAGCAATTAAGCACATGATTCGTAAAATGCCGTTAGCACTCAACTGTGCCAAATAATCATTATTTAAGCCATAAAAGTGTCCTAAAACTTGCAAAATAAACCATGAAAGCATATATAAAATATGGATTCATCACCTTGCCAGCCTTATTCCTCTTCAATTTTCCATTCTCAACATTTTTAGAATCATAGATGATAAAACATCAGCTACAAGAATAAAAATATAGGGAGAAAAAGGGGTTTCCTATCTAATACCTCTTTCCATCCTTAAATCTGCAATCTTCTTCCCAGAAACTACCAAATTGAAGCCAACTAACCCGATACATTCCGTAACCCATGCTATCCATTTCTCTCCAAAGCCCATTTTCCTCATTACTTCTTCCATAAAACACCAATCAAGCCTATCCTAAGCTTTACTCATATCTATTTTAACAGCCATTTCCATTTTTCTTCCCTTTTTTAATTTTTCAAATAATGGAAAGTTTTATGGGCTATCAAAGGTTATCTTGAATTAGTCTTTCAGCTACAAATGCTCTTTGATGTTCAGAAATAATTCTCATTAACAGTCTCCTTGACCTATGTGGCAAAGTCCTATAGGTCTAAATTGTCCCATATTCTTAGCATGATCTTTGGGTGTAAGAACCGCATTTGTACAATTCAACTTTCTTAAACTTGTTATGGGGGTGTTTGGGTGGAAATAAAATAATGGTTTTAAAAGTAATTTTACAGTATAAGAAGTAAATATGTGAAGGAGTTTGCCTCGATTTGCTGAAAATATTTTTTGAAAGCATTGTTATGGTTTTCCAAAGTGTTATTAAAAGAAATCAAAGACCCTATCAACCACTTCTTTACTCACCGCCCGAAAGGAAGATTGATAGAACGTACCTGAATAAGGAGCCGGAGCTTTGGAGCTATTCAATAGATAAGTAGCAGATTTTATTTCCTCTATAGTGACCTTTGCTTCTAATCTTTCCCTCTCCTCCTATGACATAACCATATTAACATAAGAAAGAGCCTCCATATTGCAGCTCCCCTCTAATGCAAAAAGCTTCGTGTAAAAGTCTATAAAAGCATCATGTTTTTCTTTTCTTCTTCTAACTAGTTACCATTATTCCCTCTCAATTTAACCACTTAATTCTTTATTCTTCTCTGTATTGTACAAGAATGAAAGAATTTTCAATTTCTATCACCTGGTTGAAGCAACTAACTCTTGATCTCTACCACCAAAACTTCTTTTCCCTATCCCAAGCCTCTTCAATTTGCTTCAGTAAAGATTCAGCTTCCATCCTTCTTTCCATCTTAAGCACACCCTTATTACACTCAGTTAACTAAGCAGCAAGTTGCTCTACCACTTTTTGAGTATTAGGAAAAACCTCTTTTCCCCACTTAATCAGTACTTCCCTACAATTGTTCAACCTTTCCACTTACACATCCACACAGCAACTATCATTTCCTTCAGACCACCATCCTTTCTGTGTAACAGAAAGAAATTCCTTATGTTCGGCCTGGCAAGCTTTAAACCTAAACACTTTTGGAATTTTGTTATATCTATAGTCACAGTCAAAGACCAACAAATAGTGATCTAAACCTACTGGATTCACATGAATCAACACAGTGTTTTGGAATTCACCCCTAAAATCCATATTTCCAACTGTTATGTCAATTCGTTCTTTCACATACCCTTCATTTAAGCTCTTATTACTCCAAGTGAAATTTGATCCTTGATGACCTAAATCCACTAATTGACAATCTGAAAGCATGCACTAGAAATAAAAAACCCTCCTTACATCTCCTAGTAATGGTTCCCACTTCTCATTACTTGAAACCACATCATTAAAATTTCCAATGCAAAGCTAACACCAGTTAATCCTTCTTGATATCCTCCTCGTCACATCCCAAACCAACCTATTTTCCTCATCTAGATGTGCACCATAAACAAATGTTACATACTTCGGGACATGAGTCAATGAAAACTTTAAAGAAGCATGAATTAAATCCTTCAAGCTTGACAAAACATTAACAATCACATCTCTCACTTACCACAGAGCCAAACCACCTTTCTTTCCCCTTGGCTCCACATAAAATTCCTCCTCCATTCTGCACATCTGTTTAATTCTACCAATCTTTTCTTCTTGATCTTTGTTTCCATTAGGAAGGTTATAGAAGGTCTATGTCTAGCGAATTCTTCCTTTAACTTCTTAAATGTCAAGGCTCTTTCCAGACCTTAATAGCTCCATGCTAGGATCTTCATGGCCTGTTGGTGGCTGTTTTAGGCCAACCACCAAGAACTTTAGCACAATTTATCATACTTTGACTCAAAAGGTTCTCCACTGTCTCCATTTATACTAAACCAGAACCTCCTTGACTCCTGCCTCCTCCTCTCCTACCTCCCTTACTCATTTGGCGTTTAATCAAATTAATACTACCACTACCTCTTTTCTTTTTGATAATTTGTTTGTTTTTCACAGATTCAATAGGATTACTTTCAAAACACAACTTTCTTCTCTTACTCGATTGCAATCCACTTCCTCCTCCAATCCTCTCTTCAACTTTACCTTCTTCAAACAAGCAATAACCTCTGACATTAGAGAGGCATCTCTATCAACCACAATTGCTTTCAAAAGATCCTCCCTACTCTTCACTTCCACACTCCGAGCCTTCATGTTATTAGAGTTACATTTCAGAACACTACCAGTTATCTCTGCTTCCTTCAACTTCTTCAAATCAATCCTTCTTTCTGCCAACTCAACGTTAGTAAGTTCTCCTTTCTTTGTAAAGCTCATATCACTTCACAATCCTTCTCCCCTACAAACTTCTCCAGAACATCCTTCCCTTTCTTCCTTACACCAATTTGAAACTTTGTAATTACAGGAGAATCTCTTCTTGTAAAAGCTTCATCGTATTCCACCCATCCTTCCCTGCAAACTCTAATAACTTATTTTTGGCAGTTTGCACACTCAACCAACTACCAAATTTCCCCTCGGAGCTCAAGCCTTTCTCACTTAACAACACACAACTTCTAAAGTCATGTCTAATTCTGCCATATGTGAAACAAAAAGATTTGTAAGCATCCATGCCTTGCTTTAATCCATATACGATCTTTATCTGGTCGAGGCGTCCACATTCCAGTAAGTAGAGGTCTCTTCAAATCTACCAAGACTCTGACTCGTAAGAAGCTACGGATGAACGAATCATTCTTTCTTGTATCTTCTACCATCACAACATCACCAATCAGCAATCTAAGAGTTACAGCATTCTCAATATCCATAGCTTCCTGTGGTAAGTCATGGAACTGAATCCAAAAAGGGCAGTTCTCAAAATCAACCTCGCTACTTATCATATCCTCTTCCCAAGGATGAACATTAAGCAAAACACCTTGTATCAACCATGGCCTTCCATTCAGAACACACAGATAATCGGATCTATGTTTGAATTCAAATATGAACATATGCTTATCAACATCCAATATCTCCATACCCTCATCCTTGATCAGATTTCAGCCCTTTTTGATCATATGAACCGTCGTGATTCTATTCAAATTCTTCTCAGTGGCCAATCTCCCTACCAATGGACCTCCATTAATCTTCCATTGCTCTTTTTTCCTCCATATCAATTTCACCTCCATCTCACCGTCCTTCTGACACACACCACTCGTACTTACTTCCACCATTGCAAAAACCCACACATCCAACAAAAACTCCTTCCGCCTTCACCAGGCCCTCACAAATTTATGTCACAACAATGGGCCATAGCATAATCACTCTTTGGAACTCCGTCAAAATGGATGATGGAGCAAAATTCCCTCTGAAAAACAAGATCAACAATAATTTGCCGTAACTAACTCGCGCAGAGGAGAGGGAATTTTGTCCTTTTTAAAACAAATTTAAACTCAAACTAAAGAGAAACTGTTCCATGGTCAATTATATGTGAA
This sequence comes from Neltuma alba, assembly GCF_004799145.2. Lineage (NCBI taxonomy): Eukaryota > Viridiplantae > Streptophyta > Magnoliopsida > Fabales > Fabaceae > Neltuma > Neltuma alba. Next base: position 191,747 of record NW_021633696.1, read on the forward strand.
ATTAAGTAAAGCTTTTTTACAGCAAAATTTTTTTATGTAATAAGTTTTGAATAATTATTAAATATGAAATTAGAAAAATACGCAAAATCAACAGAATGGAGAAAGCATGCAATATGCATATGTGTGCGTAGATGGGTGTGCCCAAAATCAACATGTGCACTTGTTCTCTCTCTTTATTCCAGAGTAAATTCTTTATCTCTTTAACTTCTATTTTTATTTATTATTTTTAAATTCATTAATTCTAAATTAAATATTTATTCAACAATTACAGTATAACAATTTTTATTTTTTAAGAGATTATACAAGTCATTTCACAGTAATTTTAATTATGATTTTCTTAATTTTTCTAATTTCAAAAACCACAGCATAAGAATTAAAAATTTTCAAGAAACAAAAAATTATTTAACTAAGTATAAAAATAATTAAAATTATAACATAAAAATTAAATAAAAAATTTGAATATAACTCAAACTGATGAACAATAATACGAGATATTATTTTCAATTGTTCAACAAGTAAATTTCTTCATTTAAATTCATTTTCGTTTAAAGAAGAATTATTCTACACGCTGTGAAATTAAATTAATATTTTCAAATTAGCTCTGTTGAGTACAGTATAAACAATATTTTTTAAAAATTCAACTGTACCAGCACAAATTCTTGGAGAGATAAATTAGTGAAAAAGAAAATTAAAATGATATTGTTATGTCTTATTTTTATTTTTTCTTTTTTTAATCATTTTCTTGAATAGAATAAATCTAAAATGACATTTTGTTTTCCACAAAATATAATATTTGAGTACTCTGTACCATATGATTTATACTCTGTTCATTTAAAAAGCTAAACATCATATATATGAGCCGCACATGCTATGCACGCGCACTAGCATATTCTACTGCTCCCCTCCTGTACCTTAATTAAAGAATATATCCTTTTACTGTTTAATTTTCTTTTGTAAGTTTTTTTCAATTTTTTCTTTTCTATTTCGTAAATTCGTTAATATCCTATCAAATCATTATTCAATTATATGGAAGTCATGGTTTCCATCATTTTTTTTATGATCAGGTTTTGTACATGAAGCACAAGCTAACTCGATAAACTTAATGTGTCAAATTGGACCCTATATCATTCGAAAGGACCTACTCCTTTTAATATATTCAACATTTCAACATTCACCTATATCATTCAATATATTTTTCCATGTTATCCGCAAACAATATTACCTGTTTCGGTTTCTTTTTACAAATCAGTTTTTTTTTTTTTTGCAGGTTTTATACCTAAGGACATAGGCAATCTTCTTAAACTTGAAGCCATAGATTTGGGATGGAATAATTTGAGTGGACCTATTCCTTTCAGTATATTCAACATTTCAACATTGAAACACTTGGCCCTTGGTGGTAATTCCCTCTCTAGCCTTCTTCCATCATATTTAGGGATCGGCCTTCCCAACTTGGAGCACTTACTACTACATGATAATGAGATAATTGGACAAATTCCAAAGAGCATATCAAATGCTTCTACGCTCACTCAATTAGATTTGTCATTGAATAAATTAAATGGAGCTATACCCGATGTCATTGGAAATTTAAAAAACTTGTTTTACTTAGCTTTGCATGGGAATGATTTGATTGGGTTGATTCCAGACACAGTTAGCAACTTACATAGCCTTCAAAGTTTAAGTCTCAACAACAACAGATTGCAAGGTTCCATTATAAATGAACTTTGCCAACTCAAAAATCTAAGTACATTGAATCTTGCCAACAACATGTTTTCCGGAGCAATTCCGGAATGTCTTGGGAATACTTCTTTGCAACAGTTGAATTTTAGCTCTAATATATTGATTTCTCATATACCCTCTTCTCTTTGGAGTCTCAAAGATATTTTGGTTTTAGACATATCTTCCAATGCATTGAGTGGAATAATTTCACCAGAGGTATCAAACTTGAGAACAATCACACTATTGAATTTGTCAAGGAACCAAATTTCAGGAAGCATCCCTACAACTATGGGTGGGTTGATAACTTTGCAAAGCCTATCCTTGGCTCACAACAAATTACAAGGGCCTATACCTGGATCACTAAGAGGCATGATAAGTATTGAGTCAATAGATCTTTCTCACAATTATTTGTCTGGTGTGATTCCAAAGTCCTTAGAGTCACTACTCCATCTTAAATCTATTAATCTTTCCTACAATTTATTGGATGGAGAAATTCCAAATGGTGGTCCTTTTCAAAATTTCACTGCTCAATCTTTTATGATGAACAAAGGTCTTTGTGGAAAATCCCAACTACAAGTCCAACCATGTAGGAGAGGAAACAAGCACATATCAAACAAAGTGATGCTGGTGATAAAATGCTTAGTGCCTATCATGGTTGTCATTTTGGTTGTTATTGGCATTGTCTTTCTAAAACATAATAGAGACAACGATAACTATGCAACAAAAAGGGATTTAACAAATTTGGATGCACCAACTAGGATATCCTATTATGAGCTTCTACATGGAACAAATGGATTTGATGAGAGTAATCTTCTTGGCTCTGGAAGTTTTGGATTAGTATACAAAGCAATTCTTCCAAATGAAAAGATAGTTGCTGTCAAAGTTTTTAACATAGACATGGAAGAAGCATTGAGAAGTTTTGATATTGAATGTCTTGCCTTGTGCAATTTACGCCACCGGAATCTCGTTAAGATTATTAGTTGTTGCTCAAATGATGCTTTCAAGTCTCTAGTCATGGAATTCATGTCATATGGAAGTCTTGATAGATGGTTGTACTCTCATAACTACTGTTTAGATATCCTTCAAAGGTTGAATATAATGGTTGATGTTGCAGCTGCATTAGAGTATCTTCATCATGGTACTTCTACTCCGATTGTTCATTGTGACATAAAACCAAGCAATATTTTGTTGGATGAAGATATGGTGGCTCATGTTAGTGATTTTGGCATAGCTAAACTATTATGTGAAGGACAACTTGAAATATATACAAAAACATTGGCTACAGTTGGCTATATGGCACCGGGTAATAGTTTAATACTAATGTTTCAGTTCAATTATGTTTTTTTTATATTATTCTATGTGAAATTTTATATTATACAATCATTGACATAAATTTTCCATTCCTATTTGCAAAAATTTGTATTAGTTTTATAAAAGTAAAGTTTAACGGCAAACCTTATGTTCTCTTTTGACACAGAGTATGGATGCAAAGGAGTGGTTTCTTTCAAAGGAGATGTGTATAGCTATGGTATCATGCTAATGGAGATGTTTACAAGGAAGAAGCCAACCGATGAAATGTTTGTTGAAGGTCTTGATTTGAAAGATTGGGTTAGCAAATCAACACCACATTCAATTATCAATATTCTAGATGCCAATTTGCTACATAAAGGGAATCCAAATATCAGCAATATATTGCCACATATATCATCAATTTTTGAGCTGGCATTAAGTTGTTGCACTAAATTACCTGAAGCACGAATTATGATGACTGATGTTGTGGTCTCATTGAAAAAGATAAGGTCATATTTACGTAAAATGTTAGGAATGCACCACTAGTTCAATAACCTTTATATAGAAGTTTTAGTTACCGTTTCTTTTATCCTTTGGTTCATTTTGTCTATGAAACATGCCATATGTTAAAATGGCAATGATTTATATGTTTGTTATATTAATATATGAAGTCTCTACATTTTTTATGTCTTGATTTATTTTCCTTTTTCTTATATTTTATTCATTACAGTTGTATTTAGCTATTTAAATTGCATTTGACTCATTTATTTTTTTCTTCTAAGAAAATAGATTATAATTCAAAACGTTGAATAAACTTATGAGATAAATTACACAATTTATAAGGGTTTTATCTTTTCTGTAAGGAATGAACAAATGTGAACATTATATTTTTGCAATGTTTTTGGGTTTCAAGGAGTCTAGATTATTTGAATAACAAATTTTTGAAGCAGGGATCCCTCTTCTTCCATAGAAATGGTTATTGGGTCTCAATCGAAAAAAGAAATGGTTATTGGGCTTCTATTTTATTTTTATTTTTTCATTCATGCAAGCATTCAAAACTTGAGAAATAAGGCTAAGAAAGCATTAACATCAATTAAACATGGAAATATTAAATGAAAAAAATGTTGAAATGAAAATTCCAATGGGAAGAATTCTCAATTTACTGCTCTAATCAGCATCACTTAACAGATACAGCGACAAAAAGCTTATGGAGCATAGATAGCGTATGGAGCTTTTGAGGGATGTTCTATGTTTTTTTCCTAATCTTGTCCGTCAAGCTTAAGAATGGAGCAAGAGTTTGTGTGTGGAATATTAATTTGTATGTTATACCTGTTGTATCTAAAAATTTTATTAGTATTTATTCTAAATAGATGTATAATAGTCATACGAGTAGTGTTTAAAGGATTAATCACAACTACGTAAGCATGTGGTGAGTCTATCTATGCAACTTAATTTAACTATTTTTGGTGTAAGGAATAAGTCTAATAATTTGCAACACAATTTATTTCAACAGTTTCTTGGTGGATATATATCACCCATAGGGCTACTCCCTAAGATTTTATCATCATCAAAATACAGTAGTCAGGTTTATTTGGAAGGGGCCTTGAGCCTCTCCCGCGCAATACTTCACCGTTCATTATTTAACTAGGATAAATAATTATTCTTTTTGGTAACATCCATACTAATTATGTTGTTGTGTCTTGTTAAATTTGTTTTGTATATCTAATATTAATATGTGTTCTTTTTCATTCTGGCATTCTTATACCTTTCATAAAAAGTTGAAACTCACATTTTTACCGTTAAAAAGGTTTTGAAGAAGGTGTTTAATTAGTACCACAAGACCGAACTATTTGCGTTTAATTTTACGATAAGAAAATAAAAAATCACAAGCATACAATTTTTTTGGCCAACCACAAACAATACAACTGAAAATTGAACAAGTCAATTTTTTGATCATCTGAATTCCCTCTTTTGCCCACAACTAGGGGAACTCACTAACTATCAATTTTTGAAATTTCATATGAGAGAATATAGAAAGATTAGTTGTGGGCAATTTTGTCTTTGTAAAATTATATTTTAATATGTGGTCCTTTAAAATAATTCTAACTTTTATGATCCTCTACACTAAATATTTTTCTCTACAAGTCCTTTGTTCTAATTTTCCCTTTTCTCTTTTCACTAACATTTGTTCTTACGTTAAAATTGGAGAAAAAAGAGAAAGGGATCTGACTGATATGTTGATATCTATAGGTTATTTTCATCTGCGTTATAAAATATATGAGTTAAAGAAAAAAAACAATTCAGTATTTCTACATTCATTTGTATCCAACCAGAAAAGCTTTTTGTTTTTATTAGATTGATTGATTTCTTGATGAAGCTTAAAATAGTAGTATTAAAGATGAATCCAAGCCCCACCCCAACCCCGATATTTCTTAGACAAGATTTCTGATTTGTCCCCCCCCCCATTCTATGTTTTCTTTTGTTTTGTTGTATTTTCTTTGTTTTGTAGCCCGATTTGTCGATGCATTTCACTTTTTAAATGTTTAATAAATTGCTTTGAATCAACAAAATCTCTAACAAATTAAAATTACCCGAAATTCAGTCAAATCCCAATCAAGATTCTGAAAGTTTAAAGTTTAAATTTAAAGTAAATATCAATGAAGGTCATTTCAAAATTAAGATCAAGAAAAATTCCTACTAAAAATGTGAATTTGAAATGACAATTTATTGCGAATAGAAATATTCAATTAAATGAGATTTGAATATAATGAATTAAATGTGGAGCATCCTAATCAAATGGGAATTCAATTGGAGGCTCCAATGGAAAAATTTATTAATTAAAGTCCCCATTTCAAATTGTATGGATTAATTGAATGATAGAGAAAATTAAGGAATTAGGGCATATAAAAATGTAAGATTTATTTCATGTAGAATTAAAAGATGATTTTATATTCAGTTATATGGGATTTGTACATATTAAATTAAATACGGATTTAGATTATATGTTTTTTTAATCAAAATTGCTTTATCATAATATAATGATATATGCAACAATTTAAATTATATTTAAATTCTTTAAAAATCTTTAAAATATGAAATCCAATTAAATATGTAGAATCACTACTCCTCTTGTTTTATATTGATATTGTTGATATGCTACACTTTGATGGTTTTTTATTTTACATTTTTCATATTCTTTTCATCAAATCAATTAGAGTTAAATTCAATTTTATTTTCATACTCAACAAAAGAATATTGTGATATTATTTACTTTTTATTTGGATATATGGATTTATGATGCTGTAATAATATTCCCTAAATGTTATAATGTTAGCATACACTTTTATTAATTAATACAGTTTTGTTGAGATTTTCTTCCATCTACATTTCTAAAAAAATTAATATAGTTTTGTTAAGATTTCTGTCCATTAACATTACTAAAACTACCATAATGAATTAATTATGGTTAATCAAACAATTTTATTTGAGCGTAATGAATTAAACCTATTCAAATGGAAATTTAATTGGAGGCTCCGATGAAAAAATTTATTAATTAAAACCCCCTCCTCATTTCAAATTATATGGATTAATTGAATTGAATGATAAATAAAATTAAGGAGTTAGGGCATCTAAAATCGTAAATTTTATTGCATATAGCATTAAAAGATTATTTCAATGTCTATTATGGGGTCCAAGAATATTCAATTATATGAGATTTGTACATATTAAATTAAATACAGTGCATTATAATTATAATTAAATGAGAATTCAATTGGACAATCAAATAGAGAAATTAAAATCCCCATCCCCATTTCAAAGTGTATGGATTAATTGAATAGTAGAGAACATTAAGGAAACCCGGGGGGTGTGGTTGAGCGGTGGGGGCTTATCCTCCCTTAACCAAGTGTCGAGGGTTCGATCCTTGCCTTGGGCATGGAAAAGCTTTAAAACCCCGGGCCAGCTGTCCCACCCATCGAGGTGCCTACAAGCCAGCGAAGGGATTAGTCACCGGGTCCGCTGGTGGATACCCTGATGTTTCATCAAAAAAAAAAAAAAAGAGAACATTAAGGAAACTTTTAAATTAAAATCAAGGTAATGAAGTAAATTGATTTTCATATGATTTTCAAACAAATTTCTCTAATTAACCCATTGATCCCTTTGGCGTGCATGATATTAATTACGTCATCCTATTGACCTATTCATTTCCATTGTGAAGATTATAACATGATAAAAAAGGCAATGCTCCCTACCTTCACTCTATAATTTAACTATGGAATATGGATATTCATCTTCATAGTCTTACATTTTACATGCTCGGATATATAGTAATTAAATTTTATTGATTTGACAAAATTATGCTACATTTAAGGTGCGGTTTCATCCATATTTATCCAATTGTGAGGTCTTCTTATCATACTAAACCAAATCAAATTGAAATAGTCTCTCCATCTGTTGAAATTATAACACTTTAGACACACTTTGAGACATAGTATTCATGGGAAGGTCTAGAAAGAAGGTTGATTACACAAGACAATCTTGCCCTATAGGTTAGATTATCTATTCATTTTTAAAGCATTTATACTACATCATTTCTGATTCATAACACAATAGTGTTGTTGCTCCTAATGTAATTACTATACTCATTGGTTGCATTATATTTTCTTCTTGGATGTGCTCACCTTTAATATTTATAGGGGAAATTAGTCATGTAGAATGCTCTGACGACACTCAAATTATGCATAATAAGAGAAAGAGATCTAGACGCTTAGAAACTATAGAGGGGACATCAGAATTTGCACAGGGTATTAGACCAAATCCCAACACCACAAAAAAATGTCAATTGTAGCGGTTAAAGTGAGACATTTCTAGCGGTTCTAACCGCAACAAATAATATTTGTAGCAGTTACAAAAACCGCTAGAAAATCAAGCGCAAGAAAAAATTTCTAGCAGTTATGGCAACCACTACACGATATGGTCAAAATGCCAGAAACTTTCTAACAGTTTAATAACCGCTAGAAAACGCTAGTAGTAGGAGATGAAATTTCTAGTAGACAGAAACTGCTAGAAAAAAGGAAAAATTTTGTAGCGGGTATATAACCGCTAGAAAATTCTGAACCAAATCTCATTTTGCCGGGAATTAAAAATTTTCATTATGGCGCCAAAGTTTCTAGTGGTTCCAGAACCGCTAGAAATTTCGTGGGAAATCAAATTTTGTTGGCAAATTAAATTTTTGAATTGGCGCCAAAACATTTCTAGCGGTTTGAACCGCTAGAAAATTTGGCGCAAAATTGAAATTTCACGAAATTTTCCCGCTATTTTTTATTTCTAGCAGTTTTGAACCGCTAGAAGTGTTTTCCGAGGTAGAAAAAAAATTTGTGGTTTTTCATTATTAGAAAATATAATATTTTAAATTTAAATACCATTAAATAGATTATGTTGGACAATTTTTGTTAATTTGTATAATTAGTTATGTATTACATTTTATATATTTGAATTTTGTAATAAAAAATATGTAATTAAATTATGAGTGTGTCAAAAGAAGTGAATTTAATTTAATAAGATAATTGAATTGAATATTTAATAAGATAGTTGAATTGAAGATGAGATAATTTGTAATATTGAACCTAAAGTGTTATGTTGAGAAGTATTTGAATTAGTTGAGGAGGGCATGACAAGTTTGAAGAAGAAAAATCTGAAAGAAAAAGAGAAATAAATATGTTAGTAAATTATAAGTAAAAGATACAATGACTTATAAAATAAAATTCACTTACCATAAAGTGAAGAGAAAGAAACCACCATATGAAAGAGTAAGAAAAAAAGAGAGAATTATGAGGAAGAATAGGAGAGGGAAGAAAAGAGATAGAGTAAATGAATTTAGAGATGATATGATATTTATAGAGATCAGCAACACATTTGTAGCGGTTTTTTCGTAGCATTTTATTGCATTTTGTAGCTGTTTGTCATTTTCTAGTGTACAACTAACTGCTAGTATTTGTAGCGGTTATATAACAGCTACAAATTATAATTTTTTATTTTTTAAAAATCTAAACCAATTTTAATTTATACATATATGTACTTGTCGGGGGGAATATTTTCAGTAATAAATTTGTAGCGGTTATGTAACCGCTACAAATTTATTATTTTTTATTTTTTAAAAAGCTATACCAATTTTAATTTATACATATGTATTTATGGAAGGAAAATTTTTTTTTAATAATAAAAATTTTGGATGCTGCTATTCTTCATCATCATCCGGCTTGAAAGGACATATTTAAAAAAATTTGTTAGAATTATAATGTATTTAGAAGAAATTAGTAATTAGTAGTTAATTATTTAAATAATTTAAGAAAAGACGTATACCTGATAATTGGCAAATTATCATCTCCTTGAGGAAAGAAGTCTTCAAAATTCGAGGGTTGGAAGGGTTTACTGTCATAAATAATGTCACCATCACCCATATCATAAAGATCCCGTGGCTTGAGGTGAACGACCATATTCCAGTCTTTATGTTTCTCGTCCTTGACATAGTAAACCTGGCGTGCCTCGGAAGCAAGGATATATGGCTCATCATCTTCAGATGCCCCCGTATGAATAAGTCTAGAGAAATTAACTGAGGTGATGCCCAATGGTCAGTAGTGAGTTCTCGTGAAGTTGTCGTATTTGACCAGGAGCACTTGAACAGTGTCATGGTGAAAAGCTGGTAACTCAACTCAATAATGTCAATTAGCTTTCCATAGTAAGTGACGCCTCCAAAGCGCATATCGCCATCACTGTTGCTAGCATAACATCTTATTTCGAATGTCCCGCAAACTCCAGAGTTTTGTGTGAGCAATCCCTGATCACGTCCAACCGTACAGAACTTGAAGCCGTTGACATTATACGCGGTAAACCTTCGTGCATGGTCTAACAGACCAAGAGAAAGAGTTTTGAATTCATCTGTGTATGGGTTGTTGTCATTACGTATTCGACGTGTAAACCAACTGAGAAACTCTTTGTAGACTCTTTTATCAATGTCAGTAGAACGCGCACGGCCCCGTAGCTGACACCTGAGGTAACTCCTAAACTCTCTACAATAAAGTGTAATTTGTTAGAAGAGTCAGTAAGAAACAAATATAAAGTGTAAAAGCTAGTGAGCTTATATGATATACTTACTGCATGAAGGGTTCAACTTGGCTGCAATTTATCAAAACATGTATGTGTGCCTGGAGTTTCCCTGTAGGAGTGAGTCTGAAGAATTCATATCCTCCAATTGGTTTAAAGACAGGAGGAAATAAAGTTGACGTGGAAGGACCAGGAGGAGAATCATCTACGTGACGCGGGCGGTTAAAAGATGTCTCCATGTCATCAAAATACCTTGAACAGAAAGTTAGGACCTCATCTCTGGAATAACCTTCTGCTATTGACCCCTCAGGCCATGCCTTATTCCTAACATATGATTTTAATTTTCCCAAGTACCTGTAAGTTAAAATTGCATTAATAATTACGAGCAAATGAAAGAACAATGTGAAATTTAAAGAGGCAGAAATAAAAGATAATCTAGTACCTCTCTATAGGGTACATCCATCGATAGTGAACTGGGCCAGCAACCTTTGCTTCTCGAACAAGGTGGACAGTCAAGTGAACCATAACAGTAAAGAATGATGGAGGAAATATCATCTCCAAGTGACAAAGTGTAAGAATAATTTCATTTTGCAGCTGATCAAGCTCTTTCGCTATCAAGACCTTCGCACACAATTTCTTGAAAAATGAACATAATTCAACCAAAACCACTGATACAACGGATGTGTAATAGTCAATTTTTTGTAGCGGTTAACAACCGCTAGAAATTTCTAGCGGTTTTAACGGAAATTTTGATTTTCTAGCGGTTAGGAACCGCTACAATTTTCTGAATTTTCTAGCACGTATAATCTGCTAGGAACTCGAGGAGGGAAATTTGAATTTGGCTTGAATTTTCTAGCGGTTACAGAACCGCTAGAAAATGCTTCCCACTTTCAATTTTGTAGCGGTTTAGTAACCACTAGAAATGGTAATATTTTTAAATATTAAAGATTCCAAAAGTATTTTAAATACTGCGCAATAAATTAATAACATTTTTAGTATAATGTATTAATTAACACGTGATATAAACAAAATTATTAATATTTATAAATATTTATTAAATTAGTAAATTAATAAATAATTACAGAAATATTTAATTTATAGAAATAAATTGTAGAAATGTTTTAATTAATTAACATGTTTAACATGTTTAATAAATTTTAATGTTTATATAGTAATAAATTAATAAATATTTCAATGTTAATTAATACTTGACATAAATAAAATTATAGAAATAAATAAATAAAGTAAACAAATAAATATAAAATTTAAATAAATATCTAAATAGAATATAAAATCATAAAATCAAAATTCAAATAAAATCCTATACAATGAAAACAAGAGAAATCATAGGTGAGGGACAGAAGCAGTATCATCGTAATCGTCCTCCGCTAGATCCTCCTACTAGGGGTGGGCAGGCTGCTCAACGTGTTGGGACTGGACTGGCTGATGGGGGTAGGGGCGGGACTGGTAGTAGGCGTATGTTGGGGATCTCAGGAATCAGGATGTTTGGAGCATTACGGATTACCACATGACGCATAACCGTAGCAGCTGCTAAGAGCTGGTCAAGCTGCAACTGGAACTGAGCATCACGCTCCTGCAATTGACAATCACGCTCCTGCAACTGACCATCACACTCCCCGATCCTGGCCTCCACCCTAGCCTCATTGCTGGCCTCTAACTCTTGTCTGAGCTCCTTTGAGGATGAGGAACCTGGCCGCTTCGCTCCTGCACTCGCCTGAGAGCTCTCGGCAGTATATGAAGGGCCAGTGCCACTTGAACAGGGCAACCTAGTCGGTGTAGGTCCAAGTCCAAGCCTGCTAACTCAACCAGGGTGCTGCGGCCGGCCATGACCCACTAAAAGTGAGGCGATGGGATCCAAGGCAGACTCCTAAGACTCACGCAACTCGGTATTGACCTGAGTCATCCGTGCCTACCAAAATTAATGTAAAGAAGTTAATTAGAATAAAATGATATTTACACTGTGATATTATATTAATATTTAATTTATTACTTATCGCTATCTCCTCAACCTCATCCGACGCACGCCCGTCTTGAGGTCTATACACCATCGGCCACATCTCGCCATAAGTGGCCATGTATCCCCGCTCCTGTCGTATCTTTTCCCTCTGTAAATGAAATGAAAGAAATAATTAGTTACAAATTAAATACATATACATATTTAACAAATTTATTTCAAGTACTCACAATCTCATCATAGGTGATCGCAAAGCTCCTGGATCCAACCCTATGATGTATCGTCTGATGCCTGACGCTCCCAGCATTTCTCTTGGAAAGAGCTTGAAGCAAAATGTAAAAAAATTAAATTAAATTAGTCAAGTTGGACAAAAAATAAAGAAATTATAATTAATACAATATTATCATACCATCTAGTCAACCGTCATCCTAAAATAGACCTAATTGGACCAGTCTTGCTTTGGGACTCCATTAGGTACATCTGCCAGTATCTCCTGCAGGGGCCTCGTCCCGTCACCTTTCTTCTCCCTCCACAGGTCGGCCCTCCTGTTCTTCCATGCCACCCCAAGCCTTTTGATCGTGTTGGCCCTCAACTCCTCCCCCAGAATAAATTTACTTTGTGATTAAAATAATAAATTAACTAAATAACAAATTATAAACAAACAATTAAGCAATTTCAATAAAAATATATATTTTTAACTAACTTAAAAATATTATAAATAAAATATAAATTATATCAATAACAAATCATAATTAAACAATTAAGTAATTTAAATGAAAATATATTTTTACTCAACTAATTTAAAATTATTATGAGTAATAAATTAATGAAATCAATAACAAATTATTTTCAAACAATAAAATAATTTAAATAAAAAAATATATATTCATTTAACTACTTTAAAAATATTATAAATAACAAACAAATTAAATAAATAAAAAATTATAATCAAACAATTAAATTATTTGAAAACAAAATATATAATCATTTATTTAAATTAAAAAATTATAAATAACAATTTTATATTACCTTCATCATTTCCCAGCCCTGCTGCTTCTTCTCTGAGGTAATCTTCTTCCAATCCTGCACGTAGATGGGGAACAACGTCTACTGCTGACCAAGGAGGCGCACGTACTTGTTGTACAATTGGCCATCTTTCTTCGTCGATTGGCCCAACTTATTGACCGGCACAACCACCTGTCTGCTCGTCATCATAGACAGCTCTCTGGCTGTCAGCCTCCTATAGGACCTGTTCCTCTTAGAGTCTACAAAATTTAATTAAGAAATAAATTATATATCAATGAATTAAAACAATTTCTATATAAATTAAATAGTTGTCAAATTTAAAAAAGTTAAATAAATACTTACCCACAAATTCCACCTCAAAACCGGCCTGACGTCTAGGAGCAGGACGCTGCGTAGCCTGGGGATTCTCAATCCCCTGAACCTGCTTCTCCTTCTCCTCCTCCTCAGCAGCATTAGTATCAGCATGGGGCTGTTCATCCCTAGTAAAATGAGCCTTCTCAGTCTGTTCAATATTGTCCTACTCCACAAAACTGAGGATATCCTCCTCATTGAGATCGTAGTCATGAATACTGGGAAATGGCTCACCAGCATCATGACCACCATCACGACGATTCTTACTGGGTCTAACCCTCTCAAGATCAACTGGCTCCTTCCCTGGCCGACACTCATCCTAATAACAACAAATAGTAATTATTTATAAATAAAATAAAAAGAGAAATTATTTATAAGCAAAAATATAATAAATTAAATAAAAACTAAGAATAAAAATTATTTATAAATAAATTACTCCTTCTACCTGAAAATAGGGATCTGCAACTGAATCAGAACTCGGATATATTTTGTAGAGAGAATTCAGCAGAGCTTCGCTTCATGAACAACTGAAACAGTGAAAATGACAGTGGGGGTATATATAGGCAGCGAATTTCTAGCGGTTCCTGTAAAACCGCTAGAAATTTCTAGCGGTTGTCGGCAAGACCGCTACAAATGGCCAACAGTTAGTTGCCGCATTTAGGGCACCTTGGGAATTTACAAATTTTCTAGCGGTTTCTGTAATAACCGCTAGAAATTTATAGCGGTTTTCAAGAAAACCGCTAGAAAGTGCAACAGTCATAAAATCCTCCTTGGGAAAATTAAATATTTTCTAGTGGTTTTAGTTAAAACCGCTAGAAATTCTTAGACCATTACTAGCAGTTTGTAGAACCACTAGAGAATTGCAAGACTCTAGCGGTTTGTTAGCCTAAACTGCTAGAAAATGAACACTACAATTTTGGCACCAAGTTCCCTCCAAAACCCGGGAAGGGTTCTAGCTATGAGTTTCTAGCAGTTAGGTTATAACCGCTAGAAAGTTGTGGGCCCCACAGTCTTTATGGTCAAAGCGATGCTAATTTCTAGCGGTTGTTCTTGAAACCGCTAGAAATGCTTAAATTTCTAGCGGTTTTTTGGAACCGCTAGAAATGTTCTGCTACTAACTCACCATTTTCTTGTAGTGCAATATAGACATATACAACCAACTTGACATTACTCAGTTAGAACAATTTACTCCTCTTGCAAGTAACTCCATAGATATGATGCCTACTTATCAACCATTGTCTTTAACTCAATGTCCAGAAAGTTCAACTTTGGCCACGCCAACTTCAGAAAGGATTCCATTAAAAGATATAACTAATTCCACAGTGATAAGTGATTCACAACGTCGAGGTAATCAGGATGACACAACACATGAACACCATACTCAACCTACAGATCCATCCAATCTGAGGTTAAAAAGTGGTAACAAAGTAGGTGTCAATCATTCTCAACTTCAAAACATTACCAAATTAGTAACTAATCTTTCGTCTGTCCTTGATAATGCTGCTGCATCAGGTTATAACTATGATCTCACATTTTTATATAATTATATATGTATATGTTTGTGTACGTATATCTTTTCTGCATTAAACTATTCTATTACTAGGTTTCATTTTTAAAATATTTGCAGATGACGATGATGATGTCTTCAATTGTAGTGACATTGATGTTCTGGACATAAATGACTATGATGAGCTTGATATATGTCCTGAAGGCTATATTGATGAAGGAGATCCAGTTTATGCATGTCAGTATTGTGGTGCTTTGATGTGGTTTGATGAAAGGCTTAAGAGCGCTCCTACTAATGAATATCCATATATTGTCCTCAATTTGTTGTTACCATGGAAAAATTTTGGTACCTCTTATGCAACCTCCACTAGAAATGCTTCATCAACTTTCCTTCCATAAGGAAAGCCCACAGTCAAAGCATTTTCTATCCAATATAAGGGCCTATAATAACATGTTTTGTTTCACTTCAATGGGAGGCAAGATAAACCACTCTATTAACAACACTTGAGCAGCTCCATACTCTTTCATTATGTCCGGAAAAAATTACCACTTATTAAGAAGCTTACTACCTCCTGAGGGTTCTCAGCCACTCTATTCTCAACTCTACATATATGACACTGAAATGAAATATATAACAGAATATCAGCTGTGAGGTATGCCCATATTCTTTAACAAGTTTAATGGTTGTGAGTTAGAATTTCAGGGTTTCATTTGTCTTCCCAAATATGCTACATTTGTTTTCGATGTACACACTACTATTTTTAAATTTTAGTTTTTTAATTTTAATTGGAATATGATTATAGACAAACTCCTTCAATATATAAGCTCTTTCTTTAGCATTCTAATATTACAATTTGGCAGAGATTTTTGCTTCATTATTAGTGTGCATAGTATTAAAATCAATTTTTTTATATAATTTATAAGCCATTGCTTTTTATCTACGTATTAGTTCAGACACATAATTAATATTATTTTTTGACTGTTCTAATTGATATTCAATTGATGAATTTATTAATTGAGTTGATTGATGCATATGACGTGCTTTGGTGTGGTATCACATTGTTCCATACTTAAATTCTTTTTTTTTTTTTTTGAAATTTTCAGTTAAAAACCTTAAATATGTTTTTAAACAAAATTAACTTCCTTAACTCGTATCTAAGAAATTGTGCAAAAATTTAAACACCTTCGTAGATATTATGTAATCAATACTTGTGTGTGGTGTATATATACACATTTTGATGTTTTATTCTGTGCGAAAATTTATATAATCATTTCACTATAATGATATATGTCATAACTTAAAGATTTTTAAATAAATTTAATTATTTGGAAATTTAAAATCCAATTAAATTACCTTATTGTTTTGTATTGATCTTTTATTGATATAAATGTGATATCGTTCATCTATTAAAATAATAGTTTCAAAGACATTAAACTATCTAAATGTTGTACTCTTTTTTTCTAAGTAGTAATTTGTTGAAAATGAATTTTCTATAGGTACTAAGTGTGTGTAAATGCATTCAAATTGAATTAATTTTATGTTTAATAGTTTAACAATTAAGAATTAATTTGACTCAAACTAAGTATTTAGTACAAATTTATTAATTTAATTTAGCGGATTTTTATATTATACAGAATGTGATACTAACCTTCTTGCCTCCTTATCTTTTTTTTGTTGTTGATAAACTTCTTGCCTCCTTATCTCCTTAAACATTGTTAGCAGGTTATAAAATAGAATTTTGAAATGTGATTTTTACAAATGTATAAATTATTTGTATTTGTATTCTTACTAAATATGTATCTCTTACGTGCAGTAAGCACTATGATAGATCTACAATTGATGAAAGAATCACACAAGAAATAAAAGACTGTCTTGACAAACACAACGCTCTTGTGATCAATTATAGGATAGCATCTGAAATTCTCAAGTGTGAATGGCATGCTAATGTTAGCATTTGTCTAATTAGGAATTCAGATCACGAAAGTAGGAACTATGATATGCTAATAGCATTTGAGGTTGCTGCCTTGCTAGTCGAAGACTTTGATGGATCATATTTCAAAAGAGACATAATTGTTGAGAAAAGTGCTAGAGTGTTGAAGAGAATTGATGGACTTCACAAAGCATACCTTCCTTTACAGTATCCTATTATTTTCCACTATAGAAATAATGGTTATGATTTAGAAAAAATTGCAAATAAAGACCCAGTCTCATTTTTGCAAATATGAAATCATGGTGAAATGTCTGAAATGCCTCTCAGCCAAATGACAAGTTAACTATAAGAAATGACAAGTTTGCTTTAGCAAATGACAACTTCAGTAGACCAAATCACAACTTGGCTGAGAGTATGTCAAATGATGAGTTGACTGTGGGAAATGACAAGTTCACTTTAGCGAATAACAATTTCAATAGACTAAATCACAGTTTAGTTGAGAGGCATTTCAGACATGTCAGCCACATTTCATATTTGCAAAAATGGAATCCGGTCTTTATTCACTATTTTTCAAATTCAAGGTCCCAAATCATAATTTTACATATTCGGGGGTCTTTATTTGTAATTTCTCCTATGATTTAACCATCCAACATAATGAAAATAACCTTCAGCATACTAAGGAAAAAAACTTACTCCGTAAGAATATTTGTCTTTTAGGTTGATAGATAGAAATAATGAGCAATCTGTTCTACTTCACTCTAAAAGATTACTTCAATACTTCATTGTTGATGGATTTTCAATGGTAGAAAGTGACAGACTTAATTACATTCATAGTTATCAAAAAGAACTATGAGTTGATATGTATAAAGGTCTCAATGATGCATTGACCAGGGGTGAGACAAATCCTTCTTGCATAGGAAAAATGATCATACTTCCATCCTCATTTACTGGAGGTGCTAGATATATGATACAAAACTTTCAAGATGCAATGGTAATATGTAGATCCATGGGTTATCTTGACCTATTTTTAACTTTCACATGCAATCCAGTATGGCCTGAAGTGAAGAGATTCTGCACACACAAAAAAAAAAAATTGAATCTTGTTGATAGACCGTTAGTGGTAGTCTTACTCAAGAGGGGGGTGAATTGGGTGAGTTATAAAAATCTTGCGAAATTTAAAACAATAAGCTAACAGAAACAAAGAGTGTGAGTTAGAGAGATTTTAACGTAGAAAGAGGACACAATTTATACTGGTTCAGTCTCAACCATTTGACCTACATCCAGTCCTTAGAACACCTCTGAGTATTCCACTATGTTCCAAGATTAATCGGCCTCTTGGTGCCGCGATACAGCAATTGATTCGCTCAATCACTTCCCCTTACTACCCATAAGGTTACAATCTCACTCAAGAGTCCACACTCTTGAGTTTCACACAGAATGTGATTTACGATAATAGATACAGACTCTCTCACAGAGTAATTAAATGAGAAACACTAAAGCTCGGTATATGCTAGAACAGAGTATTGAATGTAACAGTAAATAATTAGCAGAGGGTAGCTCATGTATTCAATCTGTTCATTTAATGCTTCTTCGCGCCTTTTATAGTTGAGGTAGTTTAATAACCGTTAGACGGAAGAGCTTCTAGCCATTGAGAGTTCAGTTGCGTGTTTTCCCAATTGCAACGGTTTTCGCCATTAATGCTTCTGACAAGTTAGGTTATAGGCTACTTAAACAACCGTTAGAGAGCCGTTGAGTTCTTCTTCGTAATCTGTAATAGTACTTTAATTCAATAAGTTTCTCTTTGCAAAGTAAGACTTAGATCAGATCGAACAAATGATAAGATGAATATTCATAGTTTAAAAGTAGAATCAATCAGTTGCTAAATGTTTTGAACAATAACTGGACATCATTGATCGAAATAATGATCGATGACTGGCTGATTGATCAAGTTATCGATTACTCATAGTGAGAACTTTTGACACAGATAACTATGTTTATCGATCAAATGATGGATTATTGATTTATCGATCAAGTGATCGATAAAAGGAAACAATGACTTCATAAAGGCATGCAGAGAAAAGGAAGCTCAAGGTCTCTTTTTATTCTGAATTTCTTTAAATAGAGAATTAAGACAACATGAAGGCTGAGAAAAGCTTGAATGAAATAGATAACATATTTTGAGAATCATCACAACTGATTGAAGTTTTACTGAAATCAGTCTATGATCGAACAAGTAATCGAACACTTGTTGATCGATCAGGCTATCAATAAACAGAGTGATATGGAAATAGATTTTTAAGGAATAATGATCGAACACTTTATCGATAAATAGATGATGGATAAACTTATCGATAAATGATAAAGAAAAATATACTCAGTGAAAACACAGACTGTATAAATTATCGAATAGATGATCGATTACGGAATAATCGATCAAGTGATCGATAAAATAGAACAAAGAGATTTAGTCCTGTAAAGACAAAGAACTGATTTATCGATCACGTTATGTAAAAAAAAAGAGCATACATGTAAACGGGTGATCGATCATATTATCGATAATTGGATTATCGATCAAGTGATCGAAAAACCATGATTTAAAGATAAGATACCGATGATTTATCAATTGATCGATAATTCACTGATCGATCAAGTGATCGATAAGCCACTAAGATAATAGCCTGCATATAGAGTGGGTTATAAAGCAGTGTTCGATCACATTATCAAAAAATCACTGATCGATAAAGTGATCGATAAATGGTGATTAAGACAAAACATAAAGTGAGTAGAGTACTTTACCATTTATCTGTCTTCTCATCGATGACCCATTTATCGATTATGTGATACATAATTCCTTACCAGACTTGTGTCCCATTATCTGTCTTCTCATCGATGACCCATTTGATTATCGATCAATTGATTGATAATTTTCTACGGACTTTTACACATAACTGAGTTAATAATGATCGATCACTTGATCGATTAACGCATTATCTATCAAGTTATCGATCAATGTTTCTGCTAAGTTACTTGTTTGTACAGAGATATTATCTATCAAGCTATCGATAAATCTTTGATCGATCAGGTGATTGATTAACATACTAAAACACATATTCTATAATTTGTTATCATCAAAACTATAATCCTAACATAGATTAGATATACTATACAGAATTTTCAAGTTGAAGCCGGAAGCACTGATGAAAACTATCAAGGAACAAGAGATTTTTGGAAAAGTAAAAGCAGGTAACACCAAAATGTATTACCATTTAGTAGGGAGTGTAAACTATATTTTACTATTTATCAACTATAATTAATCATTTTATTATTTACCAACCTTTCAATTACTGGGTTTTATATATTAATAATAAGTATGTGTGTTTCATATATCATTATAGGGTGCATATTTCATTACTTATAAGGATTACATTATATACGTTATTCACCTTTATGCAAATGTGAATTGTACTATGATTGGAATATATTCAAATAGGCATGTTATTATGATGGTATAGAAGAAATCATAACATTAAATAATATTATTTTTCACTGTTGCAGAAATTTATACAATTGAGTTTCAGAAGAGGGGTCTACCATATGCTCACATTATTCTATTTTTAGATCCTTCAGACAAACCAACCACTCCTGATGACGTGGATAGAATTATTTGTGTAGAAATACCAGAAAAAGAGAGAGATCCAATGCTATATGATCTTGTCAGTAACTACATGATTCATGGACTGTATGGGCCTTCCAATGAGAAATCTCCTTGCATGAAAGATGGAAAATGTTCCAAGTACTTTCCTAAGAAATTTGTCAATCATACCACAATAGATGAAGAGGGTTACCCTACATATAGGAGAAGGAATGATGGTAGGAGCATCAATAAGAAGGGTGCCACTAGATAATAGATATGACGTTCCTTACAATATGACTTTGTTAAGACTGTTCCATGCTCACCTTAATGTTGAGAAAACAAACCAAACAAGTGCCATAAAATATTTGTTTAAGTATGTCAACAAAGAAAGTGATCAAGTCATTGTAGGCATCTACAACAATGATCAATCGAATAATGGAGACAATGGTTTTGATGAGATATGTCATTACTTGAATTGCATATATGTTGCTTCTTGTGAAGGTGCATGGCATATTTTTTCATTTGATATCCATCATAGATATCCTTCTATTGAGCAGTTGAGTTTTCATTTACCAGATCAGCAAACAGTTTTTTTATACAAGTAAAGATTCGATTACCTCATTGGTTCACAAACCTGGAGTTAAAGAATCAATGTTTCTTGCATGGATGGAGTAGAATCTAGAAGATACATTTGCAAGGAAACTAACATATATTGTGTTACCACATTATTATACATTTAATAAGCAAAAGCAGATTTGGAAGCTTAGAGAAAGGGGCTTTGCTATTGGATGATTGGCACATGCATCACCTGCTTAAGGCGAAATATATATCTTAGAATACTATTAATAAAAGTGAAGGGACCTAGCAATTATGAACAAATAAGAACTGTAGATCATGTTGTTTATCCAACTTTTAGGTCTGCTTGCTATGCCCTCAGATTGATTAATGATGATCAGGAGTTCGTTGATGCAATAAAAGAGGCATCATTGTGGGCTACAAGATGTTATCTTAGAATATTCTTTGTGTCAATGCTGCTAAGTCATTGCATATCACAACCACACATTGTGTGGGAGCAAACTAAAATCTCTTATGTGAAGACATGTTGTATGTACCACGAAATAATCCATGATGTCAAGGTAAATTCAACTATGCAATTACTTTTTATGCAATTGACATAAATATAGTGTTTGCTTTGCCTTTTTATGATTTATAACATTATCGTTGTTCTAATAAAATAGATTTAAATATTAGTGATGATGACAAGCATGAAGCAGGCTTAATTGAGATAAAGAAGCTATTATAAATGAATGGAAAATCTCTTCATGATTACCCATTAATGCCACTTGCAACAGCTACTGAATATTTTGATACTAGAAATCATTTAATATTTGCAAGAATTAAATTTTGACAGAGAAACATGTCAGAGAGAAGTGATTAGGTTGCTAGAATTACTAAGAGATGAGTAGAATAATATATTCAACCAAGTAATGAATGTAACAAACCATCCTACTGATGGGTTCTTCTTTGTGTATGGTTTTGGAGGTACCAGAAAAACATTCTTATGGAATGCACTAACAGCATGGATTAGAGCACAAGGAGGAGTAGTGATTAATGTGGCTTCAAGTGGAATAACTGCAACTTTACTACTTTCAAGCAGAACTGCACATTCAAGACTTGCAATTCCAATTGATATTAAAGATTCTATGTGCAACATATCCAAAAGTTCACTATTGAGTGAGCTTATCAGGTGTGCCAAATTGATTATTTGGGATAAAGCCCCAGTGGCGAAACTTTTTTATGCAGAAGTTGTTGATAGGACATTCAGAGATATAATGAAGTGTAATCGTCCCTTTATCTATGGAATCATTGCAAAAGGTAGTTGTGTAGATGTTGTTAACACAAGCATCAACTCTTCTTATCTATGGAATCATTGCAAGTTATTACAACTTCTTAAGAATATGCAATTATCTTTGAGTTCATCCACAAATAATTCAAAGTTGAAATTATTTTCAAACTGGCTTTTGGATATCGGTGATGGTTGCATTGGTTTACGTTATGATGGAATGGCAAAGATAGAAGTCCCTAATGAGTTTTTAATTATGGACTGTCATAATCCTCTGCAGTCGATTGTCAAAGTCACAGATCTTGATCTCTTGCATCATTTGGCTGATTCTGAATATCTCACTAATAGGGCTATTTTGACACTGACAATTGAAGTAGTTGAACAAATTAATGACTGTATGTGTTCCATATTGCTCGGCAAGCCTGTTGCATATTTCAGCTCTGATTCTATGAGTACAGCTAATCAAGGTTGTGTATCATTTCAAGAGTTGTATAGTACTAAATTTTTTAATACAATAAAATACTCTGGCTTACCTCCACATAGACTTGCAATGAAAGTTGGAGTTCCCATAATGCTGGTGAGAAACATAGATCAAGCTACAAAACTTTGTAATGGTAAACACTTTATTAAAGCAATAGCTCTTAATGGTACGAGCATAGGTCATAAAGTTTTGATCCATCGAACAGATATGAATCCATCATAATCTAGACTATTATTCATAATGACAAGAAGGCAGTTTCCTATCATACTATCATTTGCTATGACGATCAACAAAAGTCAGGGACAATCAATGACTAATGTTGGCTTATACCTACGTAGACTTGTCTTCACACATGGTCAATTATATGTTGCTCTGTCAAGGGTTAAGTCTATGGATGGCATCAAGATTTTAATTATTGATTCACACAAAAACCCAATAAACAAGATGACTAATGTGGTCTACAAAGGAATACTTCAAAACATCATGTGAAGCTTATTGGTGATTAAATGTTTCTTTACATCTTCAAATTTATGTGATCGATTTTTTTGCTTATTAATTAAGATCCCCTTAACACCTAGAGTGTTGGACGTGCATAACACTACCAGAAGGCACATAAATGATTACTTTAAGAAGATAACATTACTCACCATGGAATAAATTTTTCACAATTAAAATGATAGTGCTTTCTCAAAAAACAAAAGTACTTTAGCCCATAGCTATCTTTAACAGATACATGGCACTCTTAGAATCTAATTGATTAGTTATGTTTTCTCTTATGTGTGCTGATATTTTCAAATACATTATCTTGCTCTTCGAACACGACAATGATATGGATGCATAGCTCTACTTATTGGTGCTTTGTGATGTAATTTTTAAAAATATTTTTTCTTATGATTCACAAGCAAGAAAATAGCACAGCTGATTAGGTTGATAATGCCTTGATAAAGGGTCCGTGACCTTTTAATTAGCTACTAAAACCCATGCTGTTATTTTCAAAAGTTATCAAAGTTTTATCTTTAATGTATTACTTTATAAGGTAAAAAAAATTTTTTTTATTCTTTTTTGTTAATTTTGTTAGTACTTTCATGTTACTTTTGTATATCCCTTTTTATGTTTTAAAAAATTATTTTCATTAATTTTATGACATAACATCTATGCTCAAAATTTGTGGGCATTGTAAAATTATGACAAAATTATTCATAATTGCACAGGAGAGTTTTCTAGTTTTAAACCTAAATTAGTCGCCTGTCGTCGAACGCTTCATATTCCTTTTAACACACACACGCATGCATGCATGTGCTTGCGCACGCACACACACACACACACTCTCTCCCTCTATATATATATATATATATATTTAATTTTGATAGACTATTTGAAGTCCTCTTTCATGCATTCATCGAAAGGGGCAATTACACACACAGACAGAGCATATGTAATTTACAAATAGATTTTTTAAAAAAAATTGAACAATCTTGCATTAGTATACGAACAAATACAATAACATTTATTTATAAATATCTAATTATTAATTATAAGAATTTAATAATATGTAATTTGAATTGTCTAGCATATCTTTAAGCCATAAGGTAGCCTTTTAGCGGCCTGTAATCTAAAGGAAATGAGGTGATCGCTCCGCTAATGTATAGAATCAACATAGTAATAAATTCTAGAACATTTTGAGATCATATTCAAGGAGGTTGTGTATTTACACTACTACAAAAAGGTCTATTTTCGTCTGAAATTGAAAATAGATGAAAATAGGGCCCCATACCAGTCTGTTAGGCCAAAACAGACACGTATGGGCCTCCATACTCATCTGGCCTTGTGAACTAGGCAAATATAGGCCCCCATATTCGTCTGGTATATCGGCTAGACGAATATGGGCTTTCTATATTCGTCTAGTAGGTGGACCAGACAAATAGTGTCCACTATAACCAGACGAATATGGTCCCCCACAAGACCAAACAAGTATGGGCCCTATTTTGGGGTCCACCCACTACCCAACCTCTTTTTTCGCTTATTTCCACCTCCTACTCCCCCTAAAAAACACTATACTCCCTCTTTTAGTTCACTACCTCTATTTTCACCCTCTTCTTCAATTTTATTCTTTTAGTTTCAGCTCCAAACTCCATTTCCCCAACCTTCAATTCCCACCCATTTCTCTAAAACCCCCTAACTTCTCCCCCACCCCCACAACTCCCACCTCTCAACCCCCCCATTTTGATCTCCCCCACACCCACACACATTCCCCCCACCGTAACTCCCACACATCGGTGCCCCTACACCACCCTAGCCCCCCCGTGGCTCCTCTGTAACCCCCACAATCATGGCCCCTGTGGTTCCCCCCTCCCGTAAACCCCCACTCCTATGGTTTCCCCCTAACCCCACCCCCAACCTCCGTCCCTAACACCCTTCCCCCAACGTGTCCTACCAACCCTGACGCCTATGTCCCCCCTCCCCCAACATTCCCCCCAACCTTCAATTGCTCCCCTTAACACAGCAGCTCCCCTTTTGCCAATTGAAGGTCAACTCCTCTCCCTCATTTCACATTTTCTTTATCTCTTTCTTCTTTTTTTTTACTCACATTTTGTTTCCTTGTGTGTTTCCCGCTCATGTGGGTAGTTTGCAGCTCTCCCTCATTTTTCATTCTTCACTTCATAGGTAAATTAGATATCTTTTTAAGGATTAATTGATCGTATATATTGTTTATGTTGCTGTTTGATGAACCTGTTGGAATTAGGAGGCTTGTGATTGTATTGTAATTTAGATTTTTGATGAAATGCATATGTATAACCAATGGAATGGAATTGAGTTTTTGATTTTATATTATTTAGTTTTTTTGTTTTCATTATATCCATGAATTATGAAGAAGGAGTGGTTTTAAATATTTTGTTGTAGTAGCTATGGTGTTTGATGAAATGGTTGTCTGTGTGAATTATATGAATTTGTGCTAGAAACAATTAATAATGATTAGATTAAATAAATTGGTGAGTTTAAATAGAAAAATACATCTTTTATTTATTGCAAAAAAAATGCTTGGATGATAAATTTTATTTGTGAAAATGAATAAAATTTGCTTATGGTAGCATACAAAATTTCATAAGTGCCAAATTGTTCGTCTTTAGATAAATCATCATGCAAACATTATCAATATTATTAATACATAAAATAAATGTTTATGTTAAAATACTGACTATGTAATTAATAAAATTTATCTCTTGTAAAAGGTTTTAATTTATGTTCCTTATTTGTAAATTTTTTAAATTGCTTAATTTGCAAGATTAAATTGTTGAAATTAGTTGAGTTGCTTTAATTTTCTTGGAATTGAGCTGAATGGAATTAATGTATTGTTGATTTTTGGTCTTGAATTAAATTAAAATTTTTAGGATTACTTATATATTAACAAAATGGATCGTAGTTGGATGAGTGCTTTGAGAACATCGAAGGAGTATGAGAATGGGGTAGAAGAATTCATTGAATTTACTAAAATTTATTAAGCGTAAGTATATGATGTTGTCTATGATGATTTCGGGACCAAAACAGCCCAGGAACAATATCAACGTCTACTTAGCACCTTTGATTAAAGACTTGAAGAAATTGTGGAAGGAAGGTGTGGATGTGTTTGATGCACATAAGCAAGTTTCTTTTAAGCTGCATGCAATTATCTTCACGACGATAAATGACTTTCCTGCCTATAGAAACTTGTCAGGATGTAGTATAAAGGGACATAAAGTGTGTCCTATATGTGAAGCGGACACATAATACCACCAACTTAAGCATGCAAGGAAAACAGTTTATCTTGGTCATAGGAGGTTTATTGATCGGTTCCACTCACACTATAGATTAAAAAAGGTTTTTAAGGTTCACTAGAACATGGATTAGCTCCGAAGCCATTAACTAGAGAGGAAATTTATTGTAAGGTGGAAAGAATTGATGTCATGTTTGGTAAGAATAAGAGGATTGTAGGTAAGAAGAACATTTGGAAAAAGAGGTCCATATTCTTTGATCTTTCATATTGGTATAATCTTGATGTTAGACATAGTTTTGATATGATGCATGTGGAGAAAAACGTTTGTGATAGCCTTATTGGTACTCTTTTGCACATATCAGGAAAAACTAAGGATGGAATCAATGCGAGACAAGACTTGGCTGAAATGGGAATAAGAGAATGGTTACATCTGCAACTAAAAGAGGGTGGTAAGAGGGCTTATTTGGAGCCAACAGCACACACATTATTGAAAGCAGAGAAAACTAGCTTGTACTGATGTTTGCATAACATTAAGGTGCCACAAGGTTATTCTTTAAATGTGAAAAAGCTTGTCTCGATGGATGATTTGAAGTTAGTTGGAATGAAATCTCATGATTACCATGTATTGATGTAGCAACTATTACCACTAGCTATTCGAGGTATTATGAAAGATGATGTGAGAAACACGATAACTAGACTGTGTATTTTTTTCAATGCTATCTGCAGTAAAGTCATTAACACAGAGAAGTTAGATGAATTGAAAAATGAGGGGTATGTTATTCTGTGTTAGCTAGAAATGTATTTTCCTCTAGTATTTTTTGATATCATGGTACATTTGATAGTGTATTTAGTAAGAGAGGTGAGGCTCTATGGCCCTGTATATCCATTTCAGAGATATATATGAAAGTCTTAAAAGATTATTCTAAGAATTCTTATCGACCTAAGGTATCAATTGTTGAAGGATATGCAGCTAAAGAGGCCATGGACTTTTGCAAAGGACACCTATCTGGGGTGGAAGCACAAGCTCGACATGACGATGGGATAGGTAAGGGAACTTGAGGGCTCAAAGTGAAAAGCATTGGCCATGAGGAACTATTCCAAGTGCACTTATACATTTCAAATAATATGAAAGAAATTCAACCGTACTTAGATAACCATAAGTAGATCTCAAAGGAAAAATATCCAAAGAAAAGCAATAGACAAAGAGCTAATGAGCATAACAAGACATTTATTGTATGGTTTAAGGAGCAGGTTTGGGGGGAGACAAATGTTTTTAACACAATAAAATGGTTAGCTTGGGGGCTTTGATTTGACGTCATCATTTGGAGTGGATATGATATAAATGGGTATTCCTTCTACATAAAAGCTCAAGACGAGAAAAGTACTGTGCAAAACAGTAGGGTAATTGTAATATCCCAAATTTTATAGATTTAAGCAAAGTGGAGAAAATTTTAGAGAAATTGTTGAGATTAAGACTCTTAAAATATGTTCTAAATAATTATAAAGTTAATTTCAGCAATTTAGGAGCTATTTTCCTGGAAAATTCAAGGAAAAATAGTTAAAGGATAATTTTTGAGCTGAGATTTTTAAGATAATTATTTTTTGGGACTAAAGAACCTAATAGAAAGAAAAAAAATTGATATAAATATCCAGGTTTGATTTATGGAATTATTTGATTATCCCAAAAAAATAAAGAAGGATTAAATTAAAAGAAAATGAAGACCAAAGGGCATGATGGTTATTTCACATCCCTTGTTCTTTTTAATCTGCCAAAAACACCTTCTCCCTTCTCATTCTCCTCTGCTGCCGACTTGAATAAAAAGGAGAAGGAACAAAGAGAGCTTGAAAGGGCGAAAGGAAGACGATGCATCACAAGCTACCGGAGAAAGAATCAGATGTGTTTTTCTTGCATGTAAGCGTGCTTTCTGATTAAGGTGAGTCCTTTAGGCCTTCCTCTATCCTTGTTTTCTTTGATTAGGACTATATGGGAATGAAAGAAGCAAATGAAAATCCAGCCCTAGGGAGAGAAATTCAAGAATCGCATGAAAGCTTTGATCGAAGCATAATATGGGAGTTGTGTGAGAGTGTTCTTGCACTTGTATGCTGCTGTTTGTGTTTTTTCTTTTCCTTTGGTACTTGATTGTCGAAATAGGGGATAGGTGATTTAGGGGGTTAACTTCGGACTCTTCTTTTCTTTGTGTATAAGGTTGAATATTGATGGTATTGAAGAGAGATTTTGTGACCCACATATATATGAAAGTACGTTTGGGTTTGTTCTATTTTAATGCCAGTTTTAAAGATGTTTTTAGCCCAATATCTCCATTCTTTTAACCTGATAGCATGAGTTCCATATTTGAAAGGTGAATGAAAAGTAAATACATAAGCTCTGTGTGTGTGTGTGTGTAACAAGTTACTGAAGCATTGGGAGAAAGAAGTTGACTTGGAATTGAGCTGTCTATATTCTCTTTTAGTTTTGGCTCCATGTTTGGAATTACAGTGAACAGATTTTCTTGGGGTTAAAATGGAAAAGTGAAGGCCGTGAGATTTAATGGAAAGTGATTATTCTTTAAATCTAGAATTTTAATAAGAGGAGGAATTGTTGAATTTGGGAACCAAAATTTGATTTGAAGTTTATTGTTTTATGTTCTCAAATGCTGAATATTATTCTAGTTAGTGGACCAACCTTATTGTGAACAATGATTAAATTTTATTACAGTAAAATGAGAATTTTAGAGGGGCAAAAGATATCCATATATTGCGAAGTGGAGGAATGATGTCAATATTGGGATGTGGCAGCTGAAATTAAATCACTAGGTGATGATTTAATTATGTATAAATGGGGAAGTATTTTCGGTCAAGTAGGTTCAAGGGAAAATGTAATCTTAAACTAGGGGACGAATAGGATGATGTTGATAAAGCTGGAATTTTATAAAAGTATGAAAAAAATATTGTTGCTGTTACAAATTTTAAGGACCTTGAATATTCAAGGTTGCTGAATTATTTTTGAAGACTAGGAATAAATGATCTAGATATATATATTAATCTGTCCTTGCCTATATAATTTATAAGATTTGATATTTGTTTGAATCCATTAAGAAGGGAGCCAAGGAAGAAGCAAGGGGAAGTTAGTACGGAAGAAAAAGCAAAAGGTAGTAACTCTTTTCCTTTAATGTGATTGTGCATTGATTGCCACATGCTTGGATGTGCTTTTATGCTGATTATGAATGAGAACATGTAAGTTGCCTTTGCATGATAATATTTGTGATGACAATATGCGCTGGTTTCCATTTATTGTGGAATGTGGGCACGATAGATAGCGATTAGCTATATGGGTGTATGATATATGTGCATCATTTATTATATTTAGATGCAAGGTGTTGTTTTCTTTGGCCTGTGTAGCCTGTTGTTTGTGATCTTGTATGATTACATAAAGGAAATTTGTTGCCACTGAGATTCTCTAGAATCTCACCCCTTCTTCCATGTAACACAGCAAGGGCAAGTACTCCTAAGGGCAAGGGAGTTGTGATTGGGGGAGCTTGAAGGTGCAAGAAGCTGAAGATTTTTTTTATATATATTTTGCTTAAAATGCATCTTATTTTGGAGTGAAGATAAATTGTATATTTATTTTGATATGTAAATATTCCTCCATAAGGAGATGACTAAGGGCGGATAAACCATAATAACTGCTATTAAAGGATATGATCAATATTTTGATATATAGTTATCATTTTGCCAAAAATTATGTGTATCTCTATATATAACCTGTTGTATGAGCCTATGGCTAGAGTATTGAATGTTAAACCCTACTGGCTATAGTTGATTTAATATAGGATTCAAAAGGTTGAATGGAAAAAGAATGGGTTCGATGGTTGAATACGAATCATGGGTCTTAGACGGTTTTTACCCTTTTTGTAAAAGGGTCAAATCGGGTCTTCAACCACTAGACATGTTACTTTGAAAGTGAGTTTTTGAAAAGTTTAAATTTTTTAGAAAATCCCATCCCTTAAATAGGATTAGACTTTGTGTTTAGGAATCGTTAAAAAAAAATTGCATTTCCCAGGATTGAAACCTGGCTTTTAATGATTCAAGATTAAATAGAATAATTCTATTAGTGTATAAGGGATAGTCGTTATAGTAATAGTAGTAGCTGAAGCGATGTATTTCTCTAGCGCCAACGATAAAAATCCTAAATTGGCATCCATAGCCTATTATGCTATTATTAAAGATATATGGGACATCAGTTACACTAACTTCAAGGTTCCTATCTTCAAGTGTAAGTGGGTCAACAATAATGGTGTTCAAATAGATCAAAAATTTAGATTTACCTTAATTGATCTTCATAGAGTTGGTTATACAGATGAACCACTTATTTTAGCAAGCCAAGCAAAACAAGTATTTTATGTCACCAATCCTGCAAATACCAAATTGTCAATTGTACTTCAAGGTAAAAATAAAATGACAGTGATCCAACTTTGAACATTAATGAGACACCACCTTTCACTACAAATCCACCTTCATCGAATGAAGTAGAATTGGTAGATGATGATGAATATGCTGCTAGAGATGATCACTATGAAGGAATATGGGAAAATACATAATGTAAGACCATAACAAAAAAGTTATGCACTATAATAGAATTTTGTGTTTACTTTTGTTAATTTTTTCATTGATTTTATTATAATTGACTCACCTGTTTCACTCTGGTTTACTAACAAGACATGGAGGATAATGATAGAAACATAGATGATTCTGGTGAAGATCAAGTGAACGATAAACCTATTAGAAAAAGGGGTAGAGGCACCACAAGAATGCCAAAGCTAGCAGTATGTTATGGGCACATTCTAAGGAAGCATGTCGACTTTGATGATGATATGAATCTAGTTGGTCCAGAGCTAGATAAGTTCATAAGCTACGTAGGCCGTCTGGCTCAAAGCAAAGTGAACATTCTGTATTCTAACTAGAAAGAAGTACTACCTAAACCAAAGGATGCGATTTGGCAAGATATGTTGGTATGTAACTTTTTGATCTTTATACTTTTAAATAATAGTTCTTACTATTAAATATTCTAATTTCATTCATTACGCATAAACTTTGTAGCAAACCTATGATATCTCTTTCATTGTTGAAATGAAAAAGCATTGGCTAGACCAAGTACACGAGTGATAGAAAGATTTTAAGACAATTCTTACTCGTATTTACATTCGAGGGGCAAAAAAGGATGAAAACCCATGTGATATTTACTCATTTGTTGACGAAGAAACTTGGAGAAAATTTGTGGTGTCATGGCTAGATCTTGAATTTCAGGT
This sequence comes from Neltuma alba, assembly GCF_004799145.2. Taxonomy (NCBI): domain Eukaryota; kingdom Viridiplantae; phylum Streptophyta; class Magnoliopsida; order Fabales; family Fabaceae; genus Neltuma; species Neltuma alba. Next base: position 223,658 of record NW_021633696.1, read on the forward strand.
AAATTTCTACTTAATGAATATGTCCATATAAACTAGTTTCATTTCATTGAACTAACTTCATTTTTTTTGTTTTTTGTAGAAATTAAGTGCTCAAAATAAAGACAAACAATCCAAAAATTTATACCAAAATTACATGTCTCATGAGGGTTACAAAAAGGCACAATAAGAGATCATGGAAGCTGATTTCAAAAGAATACAAGAAGCTGCAAAATTAGACCCCAGCATTATTGTTCAAGCCCCCCTCCTCCTTCTCGACATAGAACATAGAAGCATATAAGGATGAAGAAAGGTAAATATATCAATAAGATTGTTACTAACATTGCTGGAAAAATTATAGGTAGTTAAATTAAAACAATTAAAATAGTGTACACATTATGCTAAAATTGTAATTACTTTTCATTTATCACTTGTACGTTGTAGGATGCACTTGAAGAGCAGAGCAGTGAAGGTTCTTTTACTCCAAGTAGAAAGATGGACATCCTGGCAACTGTAACTGGAAAGTTAGACCATCCTAGTCGAGTGAGAGGGTTATTAAAGACAGTCGATTTAACCCAATTCTTTGGTTCCAGTTCAGAAAGTTTTACGGGAAGAAGTGTCCCAAGTGCTGATCTGATGGACAAAGTTTGAGAACAAGTTCGCCAAGAGATTATACAAGTGATGAGATTCGTCAATTCTTCGAAACTGAGCTTATGTCTGAGATTCATGAGGAGATGCGATCTTTGGTCTCAAGCATACAAATTGGGTAATTTCAACCACAAGAACGTACACCTCAGGTATATAATTAATCATAACTTAATTAATTTGTTTTGAAGTTTGCCAACATTGTTTTCATTTAATTCCATTCTTTTATTTGTACCATGTACTCAGAATTCTCCAGCCTATGGAAGCATAAAAAGGAGCTTTAATCCACAAGTGCCGTCAGCTCTGTTTGACCCTAGTCTCAAGCCAAATAATGGAGAGCCTTGTGTTCTCTATTTAGATGACCTAAATATTCATATTGTTGCCAATGCCATTAAATATACGCAAGGGTCTAAAATTCATAATCAAAAAATTCTAGCGGACTCGATCAAGGTGACGGTTACGGCTGTTTGAGAGGATGAGGTGGATGTAGACGTGCCATTCCCCAGTGACGAGGTTGGCAAGCTAGGCCAAGCAAAAGGATATTTTATTTTATGGCCTAAAAGACTCATTGACGTCATATCTCTAATAGTACAAAACATGCTAGGATTTTCTAGTTTCTCTTTCATATACTACTTATGTTACTTATCTTTATTCTATCTTTCTATTAGGATGTTAAAGATGCTACTAAATTTTCCTGTTTAGCACAACTGCATGACATTTATGAATCAGTTAACAAAGTCAATATACAAATGCCTATTGGGATTGTGATGGAGCAAACGACATATCATTTTGGATTGGACCAGAAGGATCTCAAGGACTTTCTATCCCCAGATCAGCTAGACATTGCATAGATTCAACTGGCAATAATGTGATTTTATTTTATGAATTACATTTTCTAATTGCTCATTTTTTACTTATATGTATGAGCTAATTTTTGTTTCATATCAAATTGATGATAGCTATTTTCACAACTTGTGCACTTCTATGGGAAAGGGACATTTATATGGATTCATGTGTCTAGCCGCTTTGCAACCTTTGAAGAATACCATTGATAGGTGGATGAGATACGTGAATAATACCATTAGAGACACTCACTTACCTTGTTATTTTGTTCCAATCATTGAAAAGTAAGTAGCTTATATCTATATTTGGATATTTATATATATGTGATTTCCACAGAATCTTTACTGGTTTCTTTTCTTTTTATATTTCAGTGAACATTGGTTGTTGTGCATTCCTTGCCCTAGAAATAATGTCATTTACGGTTTGATTCACTGTGTCATCTCCCAAGCGGCAAATGAAATATATCTTCAACACGTAAGTTTTGTCATTATATATTTAGTTTTTCTACTTCATTAAGTTGTTCTAATCTCTGGTCATTTCTATTTGGTCATTGGTCTTTCAAAACATATTATATACAAGGAGGGAAGGGCAAGGGAAAAAATGGCAAGATTGTTTGGCACAAACCAAAATTAAGAACATTTTCAATTCTTTAATATCATCAACTATATATATATACATATTCATCTTTCTTACTCACTTTGATTTTATAGTGTTATCTACAACCAGGAAGTACAGAGTGCAGATATTATATTATCCGTTTCATATGCGAAATTATTGAGTCTGAATGTATCAAAAATTTTGAGATGATAATAATAAGTTTAATTATGATTATTTGCTTTTTTTATTGAATTGTTGTTTTTCTTTAATTCTCTTATTTTGATTTGACTCTACTGAATTACTGTTATTTTGGTTGAATTGCTTGCATTTTGTCTATTTTGGTTCTATCTTTTAGGGTTTTCTATAAAAAAAACGGGTAATTTTGCATAAAGAAAACATTTTTTTTGAAAACATATATTTGTCTAGTCAGAGGTTGAACAAACAAATATGAGGTCATCATATTTGTCTGTTCATCAGAACAGATACGAGGCTTCATCAGAGCAGATGAATATTATGTAATCATATTCATTTGTTCTAATGAACAAATGAATATTCTATACTATATTCATTTGTTTTGAACAGATGAATATCTAACTTCTATCTATGTTTCCTTTGTCCACATCCCCTTTTAAACAAACGAAAAAAAGCCTCTAGAACAGATGAAAATGATCTTTTTTTAATAGTGTTACTAATCCCAATAATTAATAATTAAAAAAAAACAATGAAACAAATTATTTAAAAAGAGGATGAATTGAGAATAAGAGAGAAAAGGAAAAGATAATTAGTTATGAGAATAAACCCATCACTTAAAACATTGGGATTCAGGATTCACCATATAGGTAGCTAGTTTCTATCCTTTAAGTTGATTTTTTTTATTCAATTATAGTGATAGCTATTCCTAAAGTTTCATAATATTTGTCTCACTTATTAGTCCCTTTTTAATTAGTGTTGAATTCATTCCCACAATACACAAATAACTAAGTAAACCATGAAGTTATAGTTTAAGTCATCACAAATATCTAGAACTATCTTTAGCCTAAATACTTGTGTCCATCTCTCTAGATCTAGGTTCTATCTTCACCTCCTAATCTATCAAGATTACCCACGGATTTTATGTAATGGTCAATCATAAAATCAACATGAAAAACAAGAGAAATAGATATAATTGAAAAAACTAAAATATGTTCATAAATAGAAACTTCACAAAAGAGTCAAACCAAAATAATATAGGGTTAAGGTGTAGATTTAACAACCATGTTTTACAAAAAGGACAACTGGCACCATTTACTTTTGAAGGGTGCTAAAGTAGACACAAACATTAAAAAAGAGCGCTTTTTAACCACAGTCATTGAAAGGCCTAACGTTGACAGTTACAAGGATGGGGGTGAGAAAAATTTGACCTAAAATGATGAAGTGGCAGGGAGTAAATAGTGATGTGGCAGAAAGAAAATGGTGATGTGGCTGAGACCTAAAAATTGGATTAAGGGTGAGGCGCGAAATTAGACATTAAGAGTAGGAGGCAAAGCGTCAATGGGGTAAGGAGAGAACGAGAAAGCTGAGAGTTGAAATTCTTGTAGGGTTCTGAATTGGGAAACTGAAAACGTGAGAAATCGAGATAGAGGGTTAGCAAGTGTGGTCCATTGAAGTGTATGTGATCGAAGATTCTTGAAGGATTACGGACGAGGGAATAGCATATTCTTCACAGGTAAGCATTGATTTAGACAAAAAGTTGTTGTATTTTTAAGTTGAATAGTGAAATGGCGTCGAAGCCCTTAATAAATTTGGGGATTTACTTGTTCTAGTGCGAATGGCAACAAACGAGGGTGATAATGTTCCTGTCGAACCGGGCAATGTTGACGCAAATGGAGGAGACGACACGAAGGCTAAGAAGTATGAGACATTGGAAGAGAAGCATGCGAGGCTACTTAAAAAAGTGAGTCAAATGTTTGATTTGGCAAAACGAAGTGTGCAAAGGACGAAGGAAAAATTGAGTGAGGGGCATGGAAGTATAGGTGAGTGGGTAAGAAGAAGTAAGGAAAATGAGAGATGGGTCTGGGCCAATCAAGATGAGAGAGAGGTAGGGGGCAATGAAAATGACAAAGAGGAATAAGGCAATGAAAATGATAGAGATCCAGAACAAGAGGTGATTGAGTGTGTAGATGTAGATGGTTTAGAAGAGATAGATGATGATGGAATTGAAGATTTACCTGAACATAGGGAGGAAGGGGGAGATAGTGAGGATGGCATTGTTAGAGAAATTGACAAAGGGAAAAGAGTATTGGTTATGGATGAGGATGAGGATAAAAGTGAGGAAGGGGGAGATAGTCAGGATGAAGAAGGTTCTGATAGCGAGGATCGAATTATATTAGAAATAGTGCTAGCTCTGACACTGAGGAGAGTTTGGTGGATGATTTTGAAGTATCTGAAAATAGTGAAGAGGAAGATGAGGATATGGGCCTTAATGAAGATTGTGAGCCTCCAGATGAAAGAGTTGGGCTTAGCGTGTTGGAGGGCTTGGGAGACCGGCCTTTCTTTATGTTAGGCATGACTTTCTTAGACCTAAATGAGCTCAGGAGCACCATAGACAGCTATACTATTTTGAAAGGGGTGAATATCAAAATTATTAGAAGTGAGAAAAGGTTATTAAAGGCAATATGTGAAGAGGGCTACCCATTCACCTTATATGCATCGAGAGATGGGAATAATGTGGGCTACAAGATGAAGACATTGTGCAATGAGCACAAGTGTGGTAGGGTTTTCAAGAACCCTAGGGCAAGTGTGAAGCGGCTAGCTGAACACTTCAAGGAGAAAATACAGGAGAGACCTAATTACAGCATATGTGAAACGAAGAATGATGTTGAGCGTGAGTTGAAGGTCCACGTGAGCTTACATAAGTGCAAGAAGGCAAAGAGGAGAATAATACAACACATGGATGGATAGGAGCTTCGTAGATGAATTCTCCAAGTTAGAAGTTTACTGCAATGAACTGAAAGTGTCAAATCCTGGGTCAGATATTAGTGTGGAGATAAGTAACAAGGCTTTAGAACAAGGGAGAAGAGTTTTTAGAAGAATATATTTGTGTTTTAAAGCAGCAAAGGTATGATGTTTAGATTTCTGTCACATATGGTATAATCTATTAATTTTTTGTTTTATATTTCAGTTTGTCCTGATGAGTCAAAATTGTTGGTTTAGGTTGGTTGGAAAGTTGGGTGTAGACCATTAATTGGAGTTGATGGAACATTTCTGAAAGGTAAAGCTAGAGGGATTTTGTTAACTGCTGTTGGTTTAGATGCTAACGACTCATTGTACCTGTTAGCATTTGCTTTGGTTGATAAAGACAATTGTGTGAATTGGAGTTGGTTCATTCAGTGGCTTAGGATATCACTTGATCTTCACAATGGTGGCAAAGTAACTTTCATGTCAGACATGCAGAAGGTATGATTAGTTACCTTTGCTAATTTACATATGACTTATGTGGTTTTAATGAGAACATTTAATTGACTAGTTCTATACATGTAGGGCTTACAACATGCTGTGACAGAGATACTCCCAGAGCCGAGCATAGACTTTATGTAAGGCATATTTATGCTAACTAAAGCAAAAGGTGGAGAGGGAACGAGATGAAGAAAAAAATTTTCACTTATGCTTGGAGTACGTTTGAAGAACAATTCAAAGACAATCTCAAAGCACTTGGGGAACTTAACAAAGAGGTGGCTGAAGCAATGGTGTCATACCCTACATCTGCTTGGGTAAGAGCTTCTTTCAGTAATAGATGCTTGTCTTGGGTTGTAGACAACAATATGAGTGAGAGTTTAAATGCTTGGATTGATGAATATCAATATCTACTTGTTATTAGAATGTTTGATGGGATAAGGGTTAAGATGATGGAAAAATGGGCTGAGAGTGAGCAAAATGTGAGGAATTGGAAAGGCAACTATAGTCCAAAATGTCTGGACTTATTTGAAGCAAATAGGTTGTTGTCCTCTACATGTAGAGTTTTTTTCAATGGGGATGAGGGATTTGAGGTGACTGAGGGACAAGATAGGCACATAGTATGTCTCATTAGGAAAACGTGCACGTGCAGGGCATGGGATTTAACTGGAATCCCTTGCCAACATGCTATTCGTGCTATGTATCACTGTAAACTGGAGCCCCTTACCCATATCTCATGCTATTACCACAAGGACACCTACATTGCTAGCTATAAGACAAAGTTTGCACCAGTGAGGGGCAAACAGTTCTGGGATAGAGAACAATTTATCCCTATGCTACCACCACCTAAGTGCACATTGCCTGGCTGACCAAGGAAAAAAAGAATCAGGACAGAAGAAGTAGCAAGAAGGACAAATGTTGCCTCTAGGAAAGCTGCCCAAGCTACCTCAAGTAAAGCTGGCATGAGCAATGGTTCAGAAACACCACTTGTCAAAAGAGTAAGCAAACGGGGACAAGTCAACAAATGTGGCTTTTGCAGGAAAGTTGGGCACAATAGAAGCACTTGCACAGAGGTAACTTGTGCCAATTTCTTTATATTCATTTATTACAATAACTATAAGCTAACTTTTTCATTTCTTTCTAGGAACCTCCCTCAAATAAGCCTCGACTTGGTAGAAGGAGGAAAACAGCCAAGCAAGGCACAATGCAGCAACCATCCAATCCCACTTCACCTTCACAGCAACCACATAGTCCACCTACACAGTAACCACCCCCTCCACCTTCACAGCAACCACCCAATTCCACTTTACCCTCCCAACAGTCGACAAATCATCCTCCATCGACACAACAACCACCTAAACCTTCCAAACACATAGCAATAAAGAGGGTTGTCTATAAACCCAGAGTTGAATGTGGAATGGGTATAAGAATTGATGAGGGAACTGGGAGAACTGTCTACAATGTAAGTATTACTGGACACTAGTCTCTTCCATTTTAATTCATGCAAAATTACCATCATTTAAGCAATGTCATTGACTTGTGCAGCCTGGAATGCGTTCTGAGGTGGTCATTGAGGAGGGTATTGTACAGGAGTATATATAACACTACGCAGACCCTCAAAGTAAATTTCCAATCCCAAATGAGAAAGAACTTCGACTATCACAAGCTTTAAAATGCATTGCACCAGAGGGTTCCAGGAGGATACCATTCACTAGGCAAGGGACCCCTGTTTCACAGCCATCAACACTACCATTTACACCTCCTAGGTTGATATGGAAGGGCCAACGAAGCATTTCAAGTACCCAGCTCCAACTGTAGAGCCAAATGATGAAGACAAGAAGCAAGACCAACTCTAAGAGCTCTGACATTTAGATTGCTTAGAAACATTTAAGACTATGCATTTGACTATTTTGTACTACGTATTTCGTTACTTGGATTATGGTTACTTCATTGCCTTTTACATGGGATTATCACTTCCTAGGTCTATATTTTAGTGAACCAATGCTTAGTCTTTCAGATGGATGCCTTCTTATTTTGCAAGTCCTATGTGATGTAACTCTTCTAGCAACATTAGTGGCATGTACAAATGTCCATTATAATTAATTAAGGTTATTATCTTATGTTACATCTTCACTTCCTCATTATAAATTAGGTTACCTTTACATCTTATTTAATTCATATGTTCTTCTCTTTTATTATTTCAATTAACATTATTGCCATCAAAATTACCAACCTTGTTAAATAATTGTTGGATCAGTAATTGCTTTACCACATGAATAATTTTTTCATCAAATATACCATGAAGTGGTCCATAATTGTTACAAAACAGCTATCATAACCCATATCTCCTGACATATAAATATATTGCAATCAATTTCACACACTCCTACTTTGTCAAATACAAAACAACTACTGCAACCGATATCATTACAGACACTAACATTGCTCTTCTAAACTTCTTTTTCCTCTTCCTCACTTCCACATCATTCAGCTCGTGTCTGCATTTAAGCTTCTTCAATTCACTGTGAATTACATTGAGCTCTTCACTTAGTATCTGCCCATGCTCTCCTCTTTGGTTCCTGCTACTTTCATCATATAGTTTGTCAATATCATCTAATAGCTCCTTGATCACAATGTTTGCCCTCTCACCGAAGTCCCCATCATGCCAAGAGAAATAGCCACATCCCCTATCCTGTCATGTTCAATACCAACATTTCAACCAGGGAACCAGGGAAGAAAATAGCATTTTTCATAGCAAGAAAACCACTTCATACCGGATCATAGTTTGGGCAGCCATAAAACCTCCTACCTGGGTTATTATCAGTCCACGCCGTCCATCGAAGAGCTAAAACCCATGATGGCAATACCTCATCAGCGGTTCGTAGTTGTCCTCGCGACTAGGTTGCCTCAATAAAGCAACCCTTCTCCTGTATCTTGCCATCGACGAGGACGATAATGATGCCATGAACTTCACTTTTAGACCTTACTTCGTGTACTCCCTGCGTCTTCACCTTCTTTGATGGGTATAAATGTGGTTGCAGGGGAAGGCGTTCGGACTTTAATAGAGTCATTGAACTCTCTACCTGCCATGTCTGAAATGTGTTAGATATGATTAGTTTTGATGATGTCAAATAATAGAGCAAAAAGTTTACATAAATTATTTATCTCATATTTTGACTAACTATCATACTTACTATCTTGTGTAGTTTCCTCAAGAAAAGAAAGGAGTTATTATGTTGCACTTTAAGTTATGGAAAATGATCAAGAGGAAGAAGAAGAAGAGAGATTGAGAAAAGAAGAACTTGCAAGATCAAATGAAAATATCAAGATTCAAGTTCATAGATTTGATGTTAAATGTTGCTATACTCAATCAGAAGTTTGAATGGCTCGGTCAGAAGCTAAAATATACAACCGGGAAGTTATACCATCATATATTGAGTCACCCTTCATATAAACATGGAAAATAAGCTTCAGAGGTGATTTTCATGGGCAATTATCGATCACTTGATCGATCATCCATTTATCGATCAAGTTATCGATAAAATACATCCTCTGTTATGCTCTGTTGTACGTTCATACTCTTCTCTTCTTTCTCTTGTTTTCAATGCTCTTCTATTTATAGATGATGTTGGGTACTTGACCGTTGAGCATTTTCTTCCCGTTTGGCTTGAAGAATATGACCGTTGAAACTAGCCGTTGGAAGCTTCTGACGAAAGTCGATTCTTCACCTCATAAATTCGTTGTGGCTCTTTACCTGAAATAATCTTCCTCAGATCAAGTGATAAGTATCTGATAATCTTAGAAACAATAAGTTGGAAAACATGGAATCAGTCATCAGATATTCAGATATTCTGAAAGTAAGATGAACTTACTTGATCGATGTCTTGATCGATAAAGATTTGATCGATTATATTATCGATTAATTACATGAAGAAAAGATATAGCAGGTAGATGCAATTATCGAATAGATTATGGATCACATGATGATCGAACCAATGATCGATAAATGATGAAGCATGAATACAGTGACCCAAAAATGATTTATGCAAGAATAAACCTTTTCAAGTTACGTTTGCCTTCGTATCCTTTTAATAGAGAGTTATGTGTAAAAAGAAGGCTGAGAAAAGCTTGAAAGAAAATACATCATTGATTTTAAGAATCATCATAGTCGACTGATGTTTAAAACGGAAAACGTTCCAAGATCGAACAAGTGATCGAACACTTGTTGATCGAACAGATTATCGATAATCCAAGTGTTACAGAAATGAAACTTCAGTCATTGATGATCGAACAAATTATTGATAATCAAATAATAGATAATCTTATCGATAAACAATATGCAAAAGTATATTCGGAGAAAACACATGCTATGTAGGTTGATCGAATAAGTGATCGATTAATGAGTGATCGATAAAGTTATCGATAAAGTAAAACAAGGAGATTTAATCCTGTAAATTCAAAGAACTGATTTATCGATCACGTTACGTGAAAAACAGGGTAGACATGTAAGAGCAATGATCGATCATATTATCGATAAATGACTGATCGATGAGGTAATCGATAAATGGAGACTAAAGCAAAACATAGAATGAGTAGACCGCATCACCATTTATCTATCTTCTCATCGATCATGTTATCGATAAATGCCTATTTATCCATAACGTTAACCTTGTTTATCGATCAAGTGATCGATAAATACATTTATCCATAACGTTATCCGAAAACCATTTATCCAATAGGTTATAAAATCTCAATAATGCATATGAAGATAAAAGAGAAGAACTGAAGAGATAGTACCAGGAACTCGATAAAATGATTGAGTATGTAGTTGTTTGATCAGGCTCGAGTAACATCTAATAATGGCTTCTCATTTCTTCATTTCTTCTAGTGCTTTTACTCAATAACATGTTTGAGTAGCATGTTGCTTGAGAACTTAATCGTTCAGTGTAGAACTTCTGGTCTTTGCCTCAATAAATTCGAAGTCTGATTCCAGCAAAACGAAGGTCAACTTTGAGTGATCATAACTCTTCCAATTCAACTCCAAATTTTGCAAATGACATATCTTCAGAAAGATCTTTGAGTCTACTTTCTAATGCAACAAGAATCACCCCAAAATTCGTTGTAGTTACAAAGTTATCTTCATCACAGTGACTGAAGGTCGGAATCAAGGCGTTAATCCTTACTGCAATGTTTCAAACAACATATCTCCCTCATATGAAACTCTTTGAAGCTGATTTTGGTGTCCATGAACCGTGTTCTGAGTCTAGTTTCATAGGAAGCAAGTTTCACCTCAAACGGATTTGTGGTTTGAGAGATATTGAAGAAATACCGAACCTATGTCAGAGCTAAATGAAGAACAGAGCATAACAGAGGATGTATTTTATCGATAACTTGATCGATAAATGGATAATCGATCAAGTGATCGATAATTGCCCATGAAAATCACCTCTGAAGCTTATTTTCCATGTTTATATGAAGGGTGACTCAATATATGATGGTATAACTTCCCGGTTGTATATTTTAGCTTCTGACCGAGCCATTCAAACTAGACTCAGAACACGGTTCATGGACACCAAAATCAGCTTCAAAGAGTTTCATATGAGGGAGATATGTTGTTTGAAACATTGCAGTAAGGATTAACGCCTTGATTCCGACCTTCAGTCACTGTGATGAAGATAACTTTGTAACTACAACGAATTTTGGGGTGATTCTTGTTGCATTAGAAAGTAGACTCAAAGATCTTTCTGAAGATATGTCATTTGCAAAATTTGGAGTTGAATTGGAAGAGTTATGATCACTCAAAGTTGACCTTCGTTTTGCTGGAATCAGACTTCGAATTTATTGAGGCAAAGACCAGAAGTTCTACACTGAACGATTAAGTTCTCAAGCAACATGCTACTCAAACATGTTATTGAGTAAAAGCACTAGAAGAAATGAAGAAATGAGAAGCCATTATTAGATGTTACTCGAGCCTGATCAAACAACTACATACTCAATCATTTTATCGAGTTCCTGGTACTATCTCTTCAGTTCTTCTCTTTTATCTTCATATGCATTATTGAGATTTTATAACCTATTGGATAAATGGTTTTCGGATAACGTTATGGATAAATGTATTTATCGATCACTTGATCGATAAACAAGGTTAACGTTATGGATAAATAGGCATTTATCGATAACATGATCGATGAGAAGACAGATAAATGGTGATGCGGTCTACTCATTCTATGTTTTGCTTTAGTCTCCATTTATCGATTACCTCATCGATCAGTCATTTATCGATAATATGATCGATCATTGCTCTTACATGTCTACCCTGTTTTTCACGTAACGTGATCGATAAATCAGTTCTTTGAATTTACAGGATTAAATCTCCTTGTTTTACTTTATCGATAACTTTATCGATCACTCATTAATCGATCACTTATTCGATCAACCTACATAGCATGTGTTTTCTCCGAATATACTTTTGCATATTGTTTATCGATAAGATTATCTATTATTTGATTATCAATAATTTGTTCGATCATCAATGACTGAAGTTTCATTTCTGTAACACTTGGATTATCGATAATCTGTTCGATCAACAAGTGTTCGATCACTTGTTCGATCTTGGAACGTTTTCCGTTTTAAACATCAGTCGACTATGATGATTCTTAAAATCAATGATGTATTTTCTTTCAAGCTTTTCTCAGCCTTCTTTTTACACATAACTCTCTATTAAAAGGATACGAAGGCAAACGTAACTTGAAAAGGTTTATTCTTGCATAAATCATTTTTGGGTCACTGTATTCATGCTTCATCATTTATCGATCATTGGTTCGATCATCATGTGATCCATAATCTATTCGATAATTGCATCTACCTGCTATATCTTTTCTTCATGTAATTAATCGATAATATAATCGATCAAATCTTTATCGATCAAGACATCGATCAAGTAAGTTCATCTTACTTTCAGAATATCTGAATATCTGATGACTGATTCCATGTTTTCCAACTTATTGTTTCTAAGATTATCAGATACTTATCACTTGATCTGAGGAAGATTATTTCAGGTAAAGAGCCACAACGAATTTATGAGGTGAAGAATCGACTTTCGTCAGAAGCTTCCAACGGCTAGTTTCAACGGTCATATTCTTCAAGCCAAACGGGAAGAAAATGCTCAACGGTCAAGTACCCAACATCATCTATAAATAGAAGAGCATTGAAAACAAGAGAAAGAAGAGAAGAGTCTAAACGTACAACATCAAATGCTAAAATGCCGAATCAAGATATTCTCATTTAGAGCTCTGAAAGAAAACTCCCTGTCTCTATGCTCCATAGACTAAATCATATGTATTCATAAGATAGAGAGGAGAGTTTCCCAGACGTGCTTAAGTTTCATCTATCACTTCTTTGAGAGAAGAAATATTCAATCTTCTTTATCATTGCTAGATTGTATCCTTACAGTGTGTAAGGGGGAGTATTACCTCAGTAAGAGATTGTTGTTGAATTAGACTAGTTAGTCTAAGGATTGTAAGTGGCGACACAAGTGCCCGGATCAAACTTGTGGTTGTAGTGGTTCTCAAGTACCCGTGTTAAACTTGAGGGAGATAGTCGATTGAAAATCTCAGGGAGAGCCTGGGGACTGGACGTAGGTCAGTGAGGACCGAACCAGGATAAATCATAGTTTGCATCTTCTCTTCCCTTACTTCTTATATTTCCAGCTAAACCATTTTACTACTGTGATTATCTTATGTCGATTCATTGTTTTTATACTCAGAATTTCTTATGAATTTTATTACATTGTGAAAAGGTTTTTAATTTTAATGATCACCCAATTCACCCCCCTCTTGGGTGATCAGCTATTCAACATTTGGTATCAGAGCAGGTCTCTTCACTAAGGATTTAACAGTCCGAAGAGAGATCTAATGGCAGGATTTGGAGATAGCGTGCTACCCGAAGGATGTTCAACATCTAAACCGCCAGGCTTCAGTGGAGAAAATTATACCTTCTGGAAAATGAGGATGAAAATCTTCATCAAGGCCACAGAGTATGGTTTGTGGGACATAATAGAACACGGCAACTATGTCCCAATGAACACAATAGATGGCCAGCAAGTACACAAAAGTCCCAGGGAGTTCGATGAGGAAGATAAGAAGCTGGTGACCCTAAATGACAAAGCTATCAACATACTCACGTGTGCACTTAGTCAGAGGGAATACTTCAGAGTCTCAAGTCTGGAAACCGCGAAGGAAATGTGGGAGGCTCTGGAGATAGCTCATGAAGGAACCACCGGTGTAAAACAGAGCAGAATCAACACTCTCACCACCGAATTTGAATTGTTCAGAATGAAGGAAGGAGAGAGTATCCGAGACATGGAAGTCAGATTCTCACATCTCATAAACCACCTCACTGCACTTGGGAAGAAATATAGTCAAGAAGATCAAGTGAGAAAAATACTGAGCGGTCTCACAAAAGAATGGGAACCGAAAGTAACAGCTATTGAAGAAACCAAAGGAGAATCCATTGGTTCGGTTGCAGCGTTGTTCGGGAGCCTCGCTGAATATGAGAGCAAGCAAAAATACAAAAAGGAGATGAATGAGAAGAACCAGAAAAGCATCGCTCTTAAAACTCAAGAGAGCGAAGATGATAATGAAGATGATCTTGAGGATGATGAAATGGGCCTTATAGTCAGAAGGTTCAAGAAATTCTACAAAAACAGAACCGGAAAGAAGTTCCAGTCGAAACGCAGAATTTCTTCATATCTGAACGAACCAAAGGATCCAATCATTTGCTTCGAATGTAAGAAGCCAGGACATATCAAGGCGGAATGTCCCCAACTCTCCAGAACGAAGGACAAAGAAAAGAAGAAAGAAAGACTCAGAAAGAAGAAAGCCTTCGTCACATCAATCTGGGGAGACAGTTCTTCGGATGAAGAAGAAGGAAGTGATGATGAAGAAACCGCTAACATCTGTCTAGTGGCCCAAGAAAACGAGGAATCAGAAACAGACGAGGTAATAATTTCTGAACCATCTTATGATGAATTACAGTCCGAATACAATGCTTTACATTTAGAATTAGTAAGAATTGCAAAGGAGTTAGTAAGCTCTAAGAAAAGGATAAAGTTTTTAGAAGATCAACAATCAAAAGTTGAAGTCAATATAGACTCGACTTCGACTTGCAAAAGTTGTGAAAAGAACAAAAGAAAGATTAAAGATCTTACCAGAATCTTAGAAAAATTCACTAAAGTAGCGAAATGCTTAAGGTGATCCTAGGAGCTCAACGGTGTTCTATGGACAAAACTGGTATAGGATACGATCCAACCCAAGATAAATCGAAAGGAAAGAAAAAGAGTAGTGGTAGATCATATCTTACATATTTTAGAAATTCTGTGCACTCTTCAAATCCATTTGCACTCTGCTCTCACTGCAACCGTAAAGGCCATTCAACTTCTTCTTGTTACTATAAGAAGAAAGGAGATTACGGAACATTAAAATGGGTGCCCAAAGGTACTTATGTACCAAAAATAACTCATACTAACCAAAAAGGACCCAAGAAGGTATGGGTACCTAAAACATGATTGTAATTTTGCAGGTATGTCTCAAGGCATCCAGAACAAATAAATGGTATATAGACAGCGGATGCTCCAGACACATGACGGGTGACACTGAGAAGTTTACATCACTCAAACCAAAAGACGGAGGAAAAGTAAGCTTCGGAGGAAACCAATCGGGAAAAATTGCTGGAATTGGAGAAATCGGAAGTAGCATAGGCATGAAGGTCGAAGACGTGTACTACGTGGAAGGTCTATGTCATAATCTCCTCAGTGTCAGTCAGAGTGCGGACAAAAATAACTGGGTGATCTTTGATTCTGAAGAATACTTAATCATAAGCAAAGATGACCTACCCTTGAAGAAAGAAGAATTGAATACAAAGCTGAGAGCTCCGAGGGACAGTAACTGTTATACACTTCAAATTGATTCTAAAACATCTGAAAACTGTTTTATTAGTAAAAAGGAGGAAAGTTGGATTTGGCACAAATGACTTGCACATGTCAACATGAATCAACTTTCAAAATTAATAAAAAGGGATCTAGTTGTTGGTTTACCAAAAATCCAGTATGAACGTAATGATATCTGTGATGCATGTCAAAAAGGAAAACAAACAAAGTCTTCGTTTAAATCAAAGAAGACAGTTTCAACTGAAAGACCACTCCAAATGATTCACATGGACTTGGTCGGTCCATCAAGAGTAAAAAGCTTTGGAGGAAATCTTTATACTCTTGTAATAGTTGATGACTATTCGAGATTTACCTAGACTTTGTTTCTTTCCTCTAAAGATGAAACATTTAATGCTTTCATTGTTTTTGCCAAAAAGGTTCAAAATGAGAAAGGTATATCTATTGTGTCAATCAGGTCTGATCACAGAGGAGAATTTGAAAACAACGAATTTGCAGACTATTGTGAGGAACATGGAATTGACCACAACTTTTCTGCACCAAGGACTCCTCAACAGAACGGAGTAGTTGAACGAAAGAATAGAGTACTCACGGAGATGGCTAGAGCAATGCTAAATGAGAAAGGGGTCTCACAAGTATTCTGGGCAGAAGCAATGAGCACAGCTTGCTATATATCTAATAGAGCCTACATCAGAACACTGCTCGGAAAGACGCCATATGAATTGTACAAGGGGAGAAAACCCAATCTGACACATCTAAGGATCTTTGGGAGCAGATGCTATATCCACAACAACAACAAAGAAAACTTGGGTAAATTCGATCCTAAAGCTGATGAGGGTTTGTTTCTTGGCTACTCTAATCGTAGTAAAGCATACAGAATTTTCAATAAATGAACTTTTACAATAGAAGAATCAATTCATGTAGTGTTTGCTGAAACTGAAGCAATTTCGAAACCTGTAGATGATGATGCTGAAATCGTTCAAAACTTTCAAAAACTGGATTTGAACAAAAATTCGAACAAATCACTTTCAGAAACCGTTTCAGAAAACAGGGATGATTTAAACGATCCCTCTTTACAAGAAAATCTAGAACAGCCAAAGGCATGGAGACATAACCGAGATCATCCTCTGGAACAAGTCATTGGTAAAGTCAATGAAGGGGTCAAAACCCGGAGACAAATAGTCAATGAAGTTCTTTTTTCTGCATTCATATCTCACATTGAACCCTCTAGTATTGACGAAGTACTATTAGATGAATTCTGGATAGTTGCAATGCAGGAAGAGCTTAACCAATTCGAGAGAAATCAAGTTTGAAACAAGCTCCTAGAGCTTGGTATGAACGACTTAGCAACTTCCTTATAGAAAAAGGTTTTGAAAGAGGTAAAGTGGATGCCATACTTTTCATTAAAAGAAGTAAGAAAGACCTTTTGATTGTTCAAATATATGTAGATGATATTATTTTCGGTGCTACTAACGAAGATCTCTGTCAAGAATTTGCTAAGCTTATGCAGGGAGAATTCGAGATGTCCATGATGGGAGAACTAAACTTCTTTCTGGGATTACAAATCAAACAAAAGAAAAACGGTATATTTATATCCCAGACGAAATATGTAAAGGAGTTACTGAAGAAATTTGGAATGGAGAATGCCAAAAGTGTAAAGACTCCTATGAGCTCAACCTGTTCGCTTGATGTGGACGAAGACGGGAAAGACATAAATCTAACAAGATATAGAGGGATGATTGGTTCTTTACTATACCTCATTGCAAGTAGACCAGATATTCAATTCAGTGTGGGAATGTGTGCAAGATATCAGTCAGCTCTAAAAGAGTCACATGAAGAAGCCGTCAAGAGGATACTCAGATATCTTGTAGGAACTTAAAATTTAGGAATCTAGTATCCAAAAAGAGGAACCGAATATCTAATGGGATACTCAGACGCAGATCACGGTGGATATAAAACAGACAGAAAAAGCACCAGTGGACAATGTCAATTCTTCGGAGGATGTCTTGTCTCATGGTCAAGTAAAAAGCAAAACACAGTGGCAATCTCCTCAACGGAATCAGAATATGTAGCCACTGCCTGCTGTTGTGCTCAGATCTTATGGCTAAAGCAACAAATACAAGATCTAGGAATCAACTTACGCGAGATTCCAATCTTATGTGATAATATGAGCACGATAAGTCTGTCCAAGAATCCAGTCCATCATGCTCGAACCAAACACATCGATGTCCGACATCACTTCATTCGGGACCATGTTCAAAAGAAAGATGTAAAGGTTGAGTTCATCCCCACTGAATATCAGATAGCCGACATCTTCACGAAACCTCTAGATCAACAGAAGTTCAACTTCTTCAGAAGAGAATTGGGAATGGTAAATCCCAATGAACTGTAAGAAATCTCATGCTATCTCTCAAGATTAATTGTTTAAATTTATTGTTTTGATGATAAAATAACTAACTTAAGCATCGGAGCATGTAGAAATTTGTTTTGCAGGAAGCTCTGTTTCGATGAAGAAAAACAGAGGTAAACAGAGTATAAGATTATCGATCAATTGATCGATAATCCTGAAGGCAAGAAGAAAATAATTTATCGATCAGCTGATCGATAAATTCACTTTGTAAAGAAAGGGAACCACTCCAACACAACAATTATCGATAACGTGATCAATAAACTCCCTATCGATCAGAACATCGATCAAGAGCCTCAAGGATTCGAGACCCATCCTTCAAAATTGGTAAGCATTAATCGATAAGCTGACCGATAAGCTTAATTATCGAACAGATGATCGATAAACTATATCAGATTAATGAAAAAGAATACAACGGCTCTTCAACGGGATTACGTAGACTGCAACCTACAGTGTCAGAAGCTCAGACGCATTAATGGCAGAACCGTTGAAACCAACGAAACACGCAAACGGAGTCACAACGGCTAGAAGCTCTTCCGTCTAACGGCTACTTAACGATATCAACTATAAAAGGTGTGAAGAAGTATTAATGAAGAGATTGAATACCGGAACTACCATCTGTGATTATTAAGTCTAGCATTCAATACTCTGTTTTTCGCGTTACTACCGAGCATCAGTGTTCATCATTAAATTCACTCTGTAAGAGAGCTAATTACTACTCTTATTAAATACTTGAGTGATACTCAAGAGTGTGGACTCTTGAGAGGGCTTGTAGCCTTACGGGAGTAAGGGGAAGTGATTGAGCGATTCAATTACTGTACCGAGGCACCAAGAGCCCTGTCGATCTTGGAAGATAGTGAAATACTCAGAGGTGTTCTGGGGACTGGAAGTAGGTCAAGTGGTTAAGACCGAACCAGTATAAATCTTGTGTCTTCCCTCTGCGGTGAAATTTCTCCTGACTCTAACTCTCTGTTTTTATTCAATACTGTCACGCATTTAATTTAAAATTTTTGTAACTCACCCAATTCACCCCCCTCTTGGGTGAGATTGTTTCTAACAAAATGGTCCGAAGCTTAACACTTGCCAGGTGGAGAAAGATGTGGAACCCACTTACACAAAGTGGACGAACGTTTGGGCCTTTTAACAGCTGTGGTTAAAAAGCGTTCTTTTTTAATGTTTGTGTCTACTTTAGCACCCTTCAAAAGTAAATGGTGCTAGTTGTCCTTTTTGTAAAACATGGTTGTTAAATCCACACCTTAACCCAATAATATAATAGAAATTAGGGTTTCAATGGGCTACATCTCTACACCAACTGAAATTTAGAATCTCATAAATAAAATCATAAATATCATCTTTCTAAGATCTCCAACTATAATAAACAAAATAAACAAGAAATTAAAGAGAAGATAAACTCCCTATTAATCGTACCCTTGATAGCTTTGAGCTGTGATTGGATACCTCTGGAGTGACCTCTAAAACCTCTATTTTATATCTAAAGTTTTCTTGCTCTTCCTATTTTGCCTCTATTAATTATTTATTTTAATATTTAATATATTTATTTTTTAATTTTTCAAATCATCATCTCTCTGCATCACACATTTTCTCTCTTTCATAATTCTCATTATTATAGTAATTTTCTTATTCTCTTTCTTATACTTTCTATCCCCCATAAATAAGGGTATTTTGAAGAAAAAACTTCTGATTTTTATCTATTAATTATTTTTAACTAATTTTTTAATCTTCATAATGAAATCTTATGTTGCTTATAATAAGAGGGGGAGTATATTTAACAGCAAGTCACCTTCAAAACACGTTGCTGTTGATTTTCTCATATTTTACAGAAAATTACGCTTAAATGCCCTCTCTCCTTCAGCGAATACTGTGATCAAGCCCCAAACTCATCTCCAGGGTCCAGATTTCGCCACATGTCACACCGTTATGATGCGGAGAAAGTCACAGCTAATGACCCCAAATCTTCATCTCCACTCCGCCAATCTCTTCACTTCCTGTTATCTTTGGAGACACTTACTGCTACTAACCCCATTCTTTAAAATCTCTTATTTTATTTTACATTTTCTGCAAAATAGAAAAGATATGAGGACGTTTGTGAAAAAATATCTTTTTATCTTTATAATTAGATTTAGAAGGGAAATATATAAAATAAATTAAATAGATATAAAATGTTTGTAAATTCAATATAATATCAACAAAAATTTATGTCTTTTTAATCATAAAATCTACACTTATCAAATTCTCTAACACTTAATTTTTGCACTCTTGGGCAAAAATAAATCTTGAAAATGAATAGACAAATTGAATTAACTAAGAAATTGCAAAAACTCAAATAAATACAGCTCGGGAGCCAAGTGTGTAATCTAGGTCATCAATCATATATAAAAAAATCCATATTAAAATGTAAAGCTTAGCAAGAGTGAATCCAAGAGAGATAGCTACAAATGAATATAAAGCGTACCACTCAACATATAGGTTGTTTTTTTCGCTCAGTTCACTTGCTCAGTCACTCTACCAGACTTAAAGTAGTTCTAATTCTCTAGCACCAATTGCTTGTGCATTCAAAAATCAACAAGTCTTTGAGGATTGTAAGTGTGGAATGAAAGTCTCAAGAATGCATCAAAAGGGTGGGTAGTAATGTAAACTAAATTGGAGCGTAAAAGTATGAGCAATGTCTAATTTTGAGTGAGCCCCTTAAGTGAATGTGACGCAAGGGCCCTTTTTTCTCTTTTCTCTTTGGTATTTTTTCTTCCAACTTTCTTAGCCTGTTATGAAAATTCCGGTTACTATGGGTGATGACAGAACAGTTTTTGGTTAGTCTAATCGCTGTGTGGTGGTTACACTGCCGACCCTTTACACGCTTTCATTCTCATCAAATGTTCTGTCGGCCGTCATCAAGTCAAAAAGCTGGCTTTGTTCCCCATAGTTATGTCTATAAATTATATGAACTATCCATTTTAAGGATCGATTCAACAATCTCGAAAATTGGCTTTTCTTGTATGGATTTAAATATTATATATCTATCTACTTTTGGAATGTAAGTGGGGTCGATTCTTTCGTTTACGTAACCATTTCAAATATGAAAATGAAGAGGTAATGCTATTTTCTTCTGATGTTACGTTCTAAAAATTTTATATTTTGAAACATTGTCCCACAGAACTCAAAAGACTTAATGAACATGAGGTGTTCATTTAAGATCTATACAGTCTTTTGAAATCCAGGCGTCCAAATTTTACTTTATGCAAGTAAAACCTTTAGACAATAAAATTGCGTTTTTAACAATCTAATATCTGGATGGTTCAAATTTCATTTTTAAGGATAAATATTCAATCTAAATCCTTAGTTCGTTTTCCTGTGTAAAAAGTAATTCAGAGAGTTTTGCATGAATTAATCTGGAATAGTCACATAAAGCTAAACAAAAATCTATATGAAACCCTTTTCATCCATGCAATCTGCTTAGTTGGAGAGGGAGATATCAGATATGCACAATAGCAAGCCTATCAATGTATTTGGAAAACGAAAATTAACCCCGTAAATTATAGCAAAAATATGAAATATAAAAATTACAGTAATAATTATATAATTAAATTAACCCCCAAATTTAGAAATATAAACATATAATTTATTTTACACAATTATCCTATCAATATAAAAT
This sequence comes from Neltuma alba, assembly GCF_004799145.2. Lineage (NCBI taxonomy): Eukaryota > Viridiplantae > Streptophyta > Magnoliopsida > Fabales > Fabaceae > Neltuma > Neltuma alba. The sequence goes on from NW_021633696.1 coordinate 245,168, forward strand.
GATGAATAAAAAAATTGGGAAAAATCATCAAGCATAAAATCAAGTTCCTAGAGTAAAATAAGGATATGCTCAAGTTAATTACAAAACTAACCCCGTGGGTTGGCAAGTTAGCCAGCCGCAAGTATGAGTTATGGTAGGTTGGGTTGGCATGCTTTTTGATAGGTTAGGCTCACATATTCAGCTTATATTATTGCTCTAATTTGTCTAACGTAGGATTATGTGTTTTTAGTGCTCAAGGATTGATGAAGTGTGTCTTGTGAAGTTTGATAAGTGAACAACGTTGTTTATAACTAGTTCATCAATAGTGTGACTGATTACGATTATACTTTCAAATTATACGTACATGTTAGGATGTGGCCAAAAATTCGTGAAATTTCTTTTCAAACCCATCACAACAAGTGCTTAGCCCATGACAGAACTTTCTGGGCTTACAGCCTAATTATAAAGTTATGTTCACTTGTATTGAGTTATTGTAATGTTTTGCTTTACTTTGGTTTGGGCCTAGGAATTGTTTAGTTGAGCCCATCTGGTGCGTATAGATAGGCCCTGTTGTTTCAAACACAATTTTTTCAGTCAATAACAAAGATGAATTCATGTTACCAAAAAAAAAACAATGATGAATTCAGTATGCTGCGTATATTTCTGCTTGCTATTATGGCATCAGAGCCCAGGTCTATCAAGATCCATTAACACTGTATGAGAAGGGCCCAATAACTGAAACCTATCTTCTTCTGGACCTGTCCTCTCTGGCTAAGATTCAAGAATGAACTGGTAAGCCACTAACGAAGACACCTACACGATCTTTCACTCATCCCTGATCCAAGATGCATATTCCTATTACAGTCCCCTGAGTTCTGGATTGACGATGATGAGAACTGTGGGAGAGGAGAAAGGTTCCGATGATGGAGCAATTGACTTCGTGAACTCGCTTTATCTCTATCCTTTAGATACACAGGGTGCGTTGATCATCACCCAAGCATTGATGGGAAGCAAAATTACACAATTTGGAGCAAGACGATGTTAATTGCGCTTTGAGGGAAGAACAAGATCGGCTTCACAGATGGATTGTGCAAGAAGACTGAACAAGATTCTGCCTCAAAGAACACTGGGAGCGGTGCAATACGGTGGTATTATCTTGGATTTTAAATTCAGTTTCCAAGGACCTTGTGAACAGTCTCATATATCTAAAAGATGCATGCACAGCTTGGGAAAGACCTACGAAAACGATTCGACAAGGTCTCTGGGTCCAGGATATTTTCTTTGCACCGTGAGATTCATTCCTTGCGTCAAGGTGATCTCTCAGTCTCTACATATTATTCACGCCTGAAAGAGCTATGGGAAGAACAAAGCAACGTCATGGCAATTCCTTCTTGTACGTGCATCACTTCTAAGTTGTATAATGAAGCAATGCAATGGCAAAAATTGTTACAATTTCTGATGGGCCTGAATGAGGTTTATGATAATGCAAGGAGTTAGATACTCCTAATGGATCCCCTTCCGTCTGTTAACCAATCCTATGTAATGATTCTTGAAGTGGAGTCTCAAAAGAACATTGCAAATATGGAGAGAGGTAAGCCCACAAAGGGAATGGCAATGATATTCAAAGGCAGAGGAAGAGGGAGAGGAAGGGGCAGAGGAACCCCTCCACCAAAATGTGACCACTGTCACAAGAAGGGTCACATTAAAGAAAATTGCTAGGAGATGTAGGATTCCCGGCTGACTTTAAAGGATTTAAAGGAAAGCCTAATTTAGAAGCCAAAGTAAGACGGAATGTAGTGAATTGGGAGGCAGAGGCCCTCACAAATGTGTCAATGTTTCCCCTGGCTTCACACCTGAACAGTATGAATGCTTGCTCAAACTACTGAAGAAAGATTCCCTAACTGATGCACATGCACTCAATAGTACAGGTTTGCCTATTCTTGTCTCCTCTAATCTAAATCATAGTAAATGGGTTTTAGATTCAGGAGCCACTACTCACATGGTTAGTGATTTAATGTTACTGGATAATTATAGAACTTAAAATGGACCAATTAAAACATAAAAATCCTGAATAGAGATAGATTTTCTGTAACCCACATAGGTGATGTTAAGTTTCCTAACGGAATTGAATTAAAAGATGTTTTTGTATGCTACAGAACTCCAGTTTAATTTGATTTTGGTTTCCAAAATTACCAAATAATTGTTCTGTGTTGTGTCTTTTTACCCTGATAAAATGCATATTGCAGGACCTTCAAGATGGAAGGATGAGGGGGGTTGGTAGAGTAGTTCATGGACTATATTTGTTGGAATTAGAGAAAGATTATACTTGTGAAAATTCTGCTAGTAATGTTTGTTGCTCTGCTACACATGTTGATCTGTGGCTTTTACATAAGCGATTAGGACATGCTCCTGTGAATGTAATGAGACATTTAGATATTGTCAAAGACAAGTCAATGAATTTGAATAAAGGATGTGATATTTGCTTTCAGTGCAAACAAACTAAACTTCCCTTTCCTTCTAGTTGCATTAAGATTGACAGATGTTTTGATCTATTACATATGGATGTGTAGGGACCCTACAAAGTACCTAAACATTCAGGTTTTTAGTATTTTCTCACTATTGTGGATGATTTCTCAAGGGCTACGTGGACCTTTCTTATGAAACACAAGTCAAAAACTACATACCATGTTAAAGTTTCTTTGCATATGTCTTGAATCAATTTGATGCTTCCATTAAGAGGGTAAGGAGTGATAATGGGACTGAATTTGTTAACCTTGAATTAAGAGAATTCTTTAGGGAGAAAGGAGTCATACATGAAACTACTTGCCCTCATACCCCTGAACAGAACGGTATTGTAGAAAGAAAGCATAGAACCTTAATGCAAGTTTCTATCAGGAATTCTGATTAGATATTGGGGAGAATGTGTGAAAATGGCCACCTATCTTATTAACAAAACTCCCAGTAGAGTCTTGAATTTTAAAACCCCATATCAAATTATTCATGGTCATCTACCTAACTGTGAGAATTTGAAAGATTTTGGTTGTTTAGGATATGCTACAGATCTTGTTAACACAGATAAGCTCTAACCCAAATCAATACCTTGTATTTTTTTTAGGTTATCCTAACAATAAAAAGGGTTTCACTTTATTAAGTCTCAAAGACAATAGAATTTTCATTAGTAGACATGTGAGATTCCTTAAAGATGTTTTTCCTTTTAAAAATGGGAGTGGTATTGATCAAGGGGGAGTATCTATTGATCTCAAACAAATGTTTTATTTTGATGACCATAATGATACATCTATACAAATTCCATAGATTATAAGGGAGCCTCACCAAGAAGAACATCACAGTGTAGAAAATGTTGTTTTTGACTCTAATAATTTGAACACTAATGATCAATGCTTAGGGAATGAAAATGGAGATCCAGCTCAACTTAGTAAACGTTCCATTAGGGAAAGTAGGCCCCCTATATGGGCTAAAGATTATGTTTGTAATTTGACTCAATCAAATTTTACAGATAAGAAATCTGGTTGCAAATATCCCATTGAAAAATATATATCTTATGATAATATTTCTCCCTCATACATGTGTTATCTTTGTTCTATTGATACTGTTACTGAGCCTACTTATTCTAATGATGTTGTAACTGATCATAACTGGGTTAATGCTATGAAAACCAAAATTGATGCATTGGAAGAAAATAAAACATGGGACATAGTTCCTTTACCTAAGGGTAAGAAACCAATTGGATGTAAATGGGTTTATAAGGTGAAATATAAACATAATGGAACCATTGACAAGTATAAGGCTAGGGTGGTAGCTAAAGGATATAACCAAACCGAGGGAGCGGATTATAATGAGACCTTTTCTCCAGTGGTAAAGATGGTCACTATTAGAATTGTTTTAAAGTTAGTTGCTATAAACAATTGGTCCTTGTATCAAATGGTTGTGAATAACGCTTTCTTGTAGGGAGATCTTGATGAAGAGGTTTACATGACCAGACCCTAAGGTTTTAGGAATCAAGGGGCTAATATGGTATTTAAACTGAGAAAATCCCTGTGTGGGCTTAAACAAGCCTCAAGGCAGTAGAACCAAAAGTTGTCATTGTCCTTGCTTAATGGGGGGTTTTCTACAGAGTAAGTATGATTACTCCCTGTATATGAAACATTATGATGATGGTTGTGATTATTCTAGTATATGTAGATGATTTGTTAATCACTGGGAATTCTGAACAAAGGATTAATCAAATAAAAGAATTTTTACATAGTCATTTCAAAATTAAGGATTTAGGTGTCATGAAATACTTCTTGGGCATTGAAGTAGCAAGGTCCAAGAAGGGTATTTTGTTGTCTCAACGAAAATATATATTAGATCTCCTTGCTGAAATAGGAATGAGTGGTTGTAAACCACTCACTTTGCCCATGCCACAACATTTAAAGTTAGTGGCTCATGAAGAAAGGAAACACTAGAAGGAAGATCTTCTCAATGAACCAAGGAAGTATAGGAGGCTAATGGGAAAATTGATTTATTTAACCATGACAAGGCCTGATATTTCTTTTCCTGTGCAGGTTCTGAGTCAGTTCATGCAACAGCTAATGAAATCGCACTAGGCAGCAGCTTTGGGGGTCCTAAGATATTTAAAACAACACCAGGACTTGGGATTAAGCTAAGCCCAATGGGGACCTGAACATAAAATGCTTCTGTGATTCAGATTGGCAATCATGTGAGACCATGCGTAGGTCAGTTACTGGTTATCTTCTCAAATTAGGAGATACCCTTATTATCTGGAAAACAAAGAAGCAGGCGACAGTCTCAAGGTCTTTGGATGAAGCTGAATATAGGGCTCTTGGTTCAACTATGTTAGAAGTCATTTGGGTTAAAGTTCTGTTATCTGATTTAAGGATTCCTATAGAAGGTCCAATGGATGTATATTGTGACAGCAAATCAACCATCCACATTGCCACAGATCTGGTATTTCATGAGAGGACAAAACATATTGAAATAGATTGCTACTTTGTTTGAGAGAAAGTGACAGAAGGAATAGTGAAGTTTCAGTATGTGTGTTCTACCAATCAGGAGGCAAATATTAACAAAGCCAGTAGGAAAAGAGACTCAGTTACAATTGCTTAGCAAGCTAGGAGCTTCCAATTTATTCAGCCCCAAACTTGAGGGGGAGTATTGAGTTATTGTAATGTTTTGCTTTACTTTGGTTTGGGCCTAGGAATTGTTTAGTTGAGCCCATCTGGTGCATTGGCCTAGATATAGACAGGCCTGTTGTTTCAAACACAATTTTTCAGTCAATAACAAAGATGAATTTAGTATGCTGCGTATATTTCTGATTGCTATTAACTTGTCTCATGTACAAGTACAACAACAAGCTACGAACAGGGTTGAATTTAGAGAAATGAGCTAATCCTTCATAACGTAATGAGCTAAGGTTTGAATTCTCACTAGGAGAAGCACTTATATTAATGCTCAACAATTCCTCGAATAGAATTTTCTTAATTAGGAGGATGTGCTTACTTTAAAAAAAAAAAAAAAGACTACAAGTTGGGATGTGCCTCAAATAGGATTGTCTCAAATAGAAAGATACAAGTGCCTAGGAAAAAATGTTTGTGATGTGTGAACATACCTTTTTTTGGGGTATATTGGTATATGGGGAACAAAACATAGTATCAAGCTTAAAAATAATGTTGCTTTGTACCAATATCTTGAAAGATGGGAATAAAAAGACGAAATTGGTCAAATTACTTGTGGATTTATCGAACTTTATAAAACTTTTCTGGTTTAACGGATCAATAGATTAATTAACAACAATGATAAGCCTAATCCGAAGTGATATTGGAGGCCTGTTCCTAAAATAATAGGTTTTAGAGAGGTTTTAATTGATTTTTTTTAAGTGAAAGGAGAATATATTAAACAATTATGTACAGAGAATTACAAAAGCCACCATCTAACCCGCCCGATCAATAGCTCGAAGAAGGTCCCCAGCGTTTATGGTGTGCGTTACAATAGTACAAACAGCAAAGATAATGTTCTCGTAGGTGAGAGAGTCATTAAGAAAAATACACTTGTTTCTATTATCCGAAAGTTTCCAACAGAGTGGTGTTGATTGATGCGAGCACCAATTTGTCTTTTTTTAGTTAATATTAAAAATACAGAGAGAAGTTTTTCTTTTTTCTTTTAATTAAACCAAGCGATTCTAACATTGGTCATTAAATTATTAATATTTTTTACTTTAATAATAAAATTTCCAGTATATTATTTATTTTTTGGAACAATGAAATTCATTAGGGAAAATCACAATAAAATGATACTTGAATTTTGAAAACCTCAAATAGCCATCTCAATAAGAGAAATTCCATTTGAGTCACACATAATCAAATAAGAATTTTGAAATTTGCTGAAATAACACATTGCTCTTATATCATTTGTGCTTATTCTATGAAAATATTTTGAATATAGGCTATTAATTGCATTAGCAAACTTGTTAATAATGTTACGTGAATTTTCAACCACATTACAGAAGTTGAAATATTCTCAATTTATTATGAACTCAGAAATCTCTCAAAGTCAAAGTACCTTATTTGGGTGAATGACGTTATTAGAATTGTTAATATCATTATAAGTGCTGTTAACCGTGTTACTGAAGTAGAAAAAATCTCACCTTCATAATTTTCTTGAAAAATAGGTTATTAATTGCGTTGCCAAATTTGTTAATATTGTTACATGACTTGTCAATCATATTATGAAAGTTAAAAATTTTCTAATTTATTATATACTTACTAATCTCTCAAAAACCATCGGGTAGGGGGGTATTTATAACTGTTGTCACTAAGCAGGCGATGGTCAAACGCTGGTCATCAGCATAAATCAAAGGGGGTGGGTCAAAGAGCATTTTTATCATTTTATATGATAATGTAAATACAATACAGTCCCAAAGAGTATAAGAGTATTTTCATAAATTCATATGACTCTTTTTTTTCCCCCAAATTAGGATGCTTATCTGTTTAAAGAAGGGGGATGGCATTCTGCCCACACCCACGCACGGTAGCGACTTGTAGAACAGAGGAAGAAGAAGAGGATTCAGTGAAGAGTCCGAGCTTGAGCCACAAGAGATCGAACAGGTGCACACCGGTAAGGGAAGGAAGGCACGTGACGGAACTGAACCAAAGAAGACGACCAAGCTTCTCAGAGAAGCATCCAGAAATTTTTTTTCCTCCCCCTCTCCAGAGCCTTCATTCGCCCAAGGAAAAGAAAATGAGAGCGGAAAAAAAATCTGATATATTTTTTTTTATCTTACTTTATAAAATATTAATATATTTTTTTAAGACTCAAAATATCTTAAGGTTAAAACCTTCCCAACAAGTGCGTTTTCGGAAATTCAAACTTATGTTTTATTTCTTATGGGGTGAGACTGCTTATCATCTCAACTAACAACTTGTTAGTAATGTTAATTTGATTTTTAATCCTCCATAATATCATTAGTTTTAAATAATAATTTTTTAATAATTATTGTCATTTTACAAATTATATATTGTCAACATACATTTAATATATCAGCACTTAATAATATATTGTCAACATTTAAAATTTTATATCAACATTTTTTCAATTAAAGAATTGAAAAAACATATAAATGAGGTTTAAAACCATAGCTAGGCTTAGAATGAAGACACTTTCACCAATCATGTTATTTATTATTTAAATATACATGTCTTGTGGAAAAGCCTTGTCAATTAGGTATTTCTCAAATTAATGAATACAAAATTTAGGGCAGCGACAAAACAGATGTCAGAATGGCAAGAATGTGACTATTAAATAACGTTTTTATGTATGGCGGAAAAAAAAAAGGTTTTAAGTATATTACTAACTGAGAAAAGCATTGCGCGAATTTACGAATGAAAAGAGGTGAGCAGTGCACACGCGCACGCACCTGAATTACATTAAGTTGAAGTCCCTACAAAATTCTTCTTCATCATCATAAGCAGAAATTTCTTAATTTTTGGGGAAAGAATAATGTTTCTTCCTTCCCTACCATTAATTTTGCCCATTGACGGGAGCACTCTTTGAGAAGAGACCTTCTGCGTGCAACTGCAAAAGTCAATAGTAAGTTGGGAAAATCACTTGACTGCCCAACTTAAGTAATAATGATCTTGTGTGATCCACATTTAAAATAAGGATTAAGGTGTAATTTTGTCCTAAAAATTTAAGTGTACAAAATTTTTTGTTATATCAATATTGTTTCAGAAATGTTAAAAAATGAGTAACACCGCTCCTGCTTGTTAAAAATATTAACAATCAACATTAATTTTTTAACATTAATGAAAACTTTTGGATATCTATAATTCCTATGCATAAATTTTCAAGGCAAAATTAGATGCTAACCCTTAAAATAACATTCTCCTTCCAATCCTAAGTATAGGAATTAAATAACTAACTTGCAAAGATCTAGAAACTAACTAGTTAAATTAAAATTAGTTAAATTATTTAATTTTTTTTAAAAAAATGTGCATTAATTATTCTAAAATATCCTTTTTAGACATCTACACTGTAAATACTCCTTTAATTTGATGGAAAAGAATACTTTCTCTCAATTTTTAATTTTTTATCTATATATTTTTTCTCTTTATTAAATTGCCTTTAATAAAGAGCCACCACTGCCACCCTGAGGAGGGGCATGGTGAATAGCATTAAGACACAGCCAAGGTCAAACAAAAATTAAGAGCCCATTTAGCAACATATTTTGAGTTAAATATTTTTAAAAACAAAAAAATAGTGATTTGTTTGTAAAAACTAAAAACACAACAATGTTGGGTTTTTTTTTCTAGTTTTGTTTTTGTATTTCTTGAAAAATTGAGATCCTTGCACAACTTTTCTTCTCCGCTCGCTTGACGGCCGTTGGAGGGCATGAGTACTTGCCGATGCTCCACCCTCGTGCTCACTGTCCCCTTACCGTCTGGTCTCAGTTTTCGGTGCTCGTCATCTTCTCCGCTCAGTGCTTGCCGTCTCCAATCTCTCCTTACTCCCTCCTCAGTCCTCAGTCAGTAAATCCTCAGTCTATACCCTCTAGCCATGACTGATTAACCTAGTCGGTTTTGAACTAAAATCTGATTTGTAGCATCTGGTAGGTTTTTGCGTATTCGATTTGGTGGGCAAGGGCAGCGGCGTTGGTAGTGCGGTTTGATAGAGCTAGAGAGATTAAAAAAAAAAAAATGAGAGAGCTTGTCTCCAGTTTGTGTCCAATTCAGGTATGGCTGTAACGGTGATATTTCCTACAAGCAAATTGATAATATGCGGAAGCTACGGATATATATTTTGATGAAAGTTTACAGTACTGCATTAAGCTCTCGTCATCATAGTACAACCATAGATGGAAAATATAACAAAAGGAAGAAGAAGCAGTCATGGATAATCACAGAAAAAGAAAGAAATCACAGGAAGTTAGAGAGAAAATGACATAGGGAAAGATTCTAACAAACTTCTACATAACCAATCATTAGGACCTTCAGCACTTTTCTTGCTCTCATTCTCACACGCTTTCCACGTGCTCTGACGTACATGAATGCTTCTTCTCACACGCCTACGAGACACTTGTTCTGGCACCAACCCTTCATCTGGGCTTTCCTCATATGGGCCGTGATCTGGGCCATTTATGGCTTTTGTGACATTACCTCCCTCCATAGTCCATAAGCTGGATCTTGTCCTCGAGGTCAAAATCTAGGTATTCCTGGAGAAACATATCAGCATCTTCTCATGAACAAGGTATAGCACTGTCCCACTGCACGAGCAATTGAGTAGAGGAATGCCCTCAGAGCTGTACTTGGCGGGTATCCAAAATTTTGAGTGGCTTGAATAATGGTCCGGAATCAGTAGTTTGCAATGGCAAAGGCAGATATGCTTCACCAGGAGTTCCTTCACATTTCTTGAGAAAAGAAACATGAAAAATAGGATGGATCTTAGCAAAATCTGGAAGTTGCAACTTATAAGCCAGAGCCAATTTTAGCTATCACAAGGAAGGAACCAAAGTAACGTAAGCCCATCTTTTGAATTTTTTTTTTTTTGGGGAAAGAGACTGAAATCTGGCGATATGGTTGCAATTTGACATAAACTAAATCACCCACATCAAATTGCATGTCTTGTCTTTTTCCGCCAGTATACTTTTTCATTCTTGCTTAGAGCTTAGCCAGTAGAACATCACGCTCAGAAAGCTGAATCACTGCTCTGGTTGGTGCATCTATAGGTTCAAATGCTTCAACTAAACCAGGTGGGTTGCGACCATAAATTGCCAAGAAAGGAGTCATGCCAATAGAGTCATGATATGATATATTATACCAATATTCTGCCTATGGTAAGAAATTAACCCATAAGTTAGGATTATCATAAACAAAGCAGCAAAGATACGTCTCCAAACACTTATTAAGCGCTTCACTTTTGACCATCTATCTATGGATGGTAGGAAGAGCTCATAGCAAGAGTAGTACCTTGCAACTTAAACAAGTGCTGCCAAAAATTGCTAGTACAAACCTTATCTCTGTCTGAAACAATAGATTTCAGAATGCCATGCAATTTAACAACATTTTTATAAAAGATTTAGCAACAGATTGACTAGAAAAATTGGCCTTTAGAGCAGCAAAGTGACCATACTTAGAGAGACGGTCCAATACCCCAATGATGACGGTGGATCCTTTTGAATTTGGGAGGCCAATGATAAAATCCATAGCCACCCTAATAGTTTGTGTAACATTCTTCTTGTAATACTGGACACTTAACCATTTGAAATCATTTCAATGGACTACTATGGTAAAAAAGAAATGAAAATGATTAAAAGTCTACCATAGCAGAAAAGGATTTAATCAACAATTAAAAACATGACCATGGTAAAGAAATGATTAGATAAAAAGTTGAAACACTAAAAATCATAAAAAAAATTTAAATCAAATTGTAGGAACATATTTATAATAGAAAAGAAGCAAACAAACCCTGAAAAATCTATCATGAATAAAAAGAATATTTTAAAACAGTCACATGCATAACCATGTTAGAGGAACACAAACCAATTCTAACATGGTTATAAAAGACCATCCTTTAATCAACAAATGAATTTCTTAACCCTTAGGCTTTGGGCACTTTAAAACACATAATATAATATCTCAACGGCAAGCCCATAATCAATATTCTATTGATTACCATTCTGACTAACACCTCATTCCCAAGTGTTCATCACAATTTTTTAAGGTATGTAGATCCACAAGTTCACATGCACAACTTAGAGGCCTTTAACCAATTACTAGCACATGTTCCAACAATAGTCAATCACAGGCATAACCAAGTTCATTTAATCGACAAGAATAATCAAAATATGTGGATGAGCCCTAATGTGACAATATACAATAATTCAACACCAACCAAACCTAGGAGCCACTACAAGTCAAGGAGTAGCCTAGGCCCCCCGAGCCTTTTGATCTCCACAAGAACTTTCTCCTAGAAAAATGTTAAAGGAATGGGGTGAGACAAATGCCTTAGTAATCAATAGTCTAACTTATTATGCATGCTAATATGCGCTCGTGAGATGCCAAGTGGATTATTTAAGATATCAAGACATTAAAAATATTTCATTGAAACCCTATTAGCCTCCCATCAATCCAATTAAACCACCTTATTTACGTTGACTAGACTTATGGGCTAAGTTACTAGCCATGTCACTGGCCACTTAAGAAGCTCACTGGTCATGTGATGAGATCTGGCTAAAATCCTTAGAGCACATATCTGGATCACGGGTCTTTCCTCTCATTGAACTAGCGAGGTGTAACAACTCCTCATTACTAGTGGGGCAATCCCTCATTGAACAAGTGGAACAACAATAAGCTAATCATCATGCACCAATGGAGGTTATACAACATGGTAGAATACTCTACTCCCTCTTGTACAACCCAGTCAACACAAAACTTGTCAAGATACAGCTCAATGGTAATTCCACAACATTTCACATTTATCTCATGCTAATTAAAACATTCGTAAATACATACAACTCAAAATATTTCAAATTTTAACTCAAACTCTTTCAAAATTTACATCATCAAGTTTCACAAGGCAATTTTTATCAAAATATTTCATCAATATTATTTTACCTTTATCAAACTCATAAATATTTCATCAATATTATATGGCTTATGAGCATGGAAGGCGGACGCAACTTTGACCGACTCTCGCCATACAGCTTAGCTAGAGCAGCCACTCTTTGCAATCTACTGATGAAACAATCCATAAGAGTACTATCCGGTAAACTATCAACATGATTAGCCAACGCCATAAAAGTCGAGTAATACTGAGCTACGGATCCTGTTTGAGTTAACTTAAAAAGTTGAGCTCCAGGATTATCATATTATGTAGGTCCACGTTGCGTTTCCATAGCTTTGACAAGCCTCGACCATGTGGGGACATGATGTGTGCGTTGTAACATCTGAAACCAAGGGACAACATCTCCTCCAAAGTGCACTGAAGCCAACACAATCCTCTGTAAGTTTGTCACCTCATAGAAGGATAAGTATTGCTCGGCTCAAAAATCCGGTTAAGAGGATCAAAACCACCAAATCGTGAAAAATCGATTTTAACTTTATGAGCCAAATGTTGCTGGTGAGACCCAGATGAAAAAGGAAGAACCTCCCAAGCCCCTTGTTTTAATCGAGGTATTAAGCAGCAACAAATCTATTTTCTGATTCAAACCTTCCATATTGAGTGTGATGTACCTCTCAACGCAATCCATGAGGTTTCAGTCTCCAAATGGCTGCAAGTTAACTGCAACTGGCCAATATGTTCTGCAAGGCCGCTTCTCGCTGCTCCCAAAGTTCCTGGAGTCGTTTCACTTCATTTGCCAAGTCCTTTAATCTGGTTTGGTCTGTCGTGAAATCTCTCAACGAGAACACCAAATGTAAAAGTGATATTTCCTGCAAGCAATTTGATAGTATGCAAAAGCCGTGGATATATATTTTGATGAAAATTTCCAGTACTGTATTAAGCTATAGTCATTACAGTACAACCATAGATAGAAAATATAAGAAAACGAAGAAGAAACAGTTGCGGATAATCGCAGAAAAAGAAAGAAATCACAGGAAAGCAGAGAGAAAATGACAGAGGGACAGATTCCAACCCAATCATTAGGACCTTCAACACCTTTTCTTGCTCTCATTCTCAAGCACTTTCCACGTGCTCTGGCGTGCACGATTGCTTCTTCTCACAAGCCGATGAGACACTTGTTCTGGCACTAACACTTCATCTGGGCATTCCTCACATGGGCCATTATATGGGCCATTTGTCGCATTTGACAATGGCATTATGCTTCTTCCACAGCATTGAAAACTTCCCTGAATGAGAAAAAGACTAGCGCATGTATATGATTTTAAATTTATTCTGTTAGGAAAAATGATTAAAAAGAAGAAAATAATAAAAATAAGATATAATAATCTCATGCTTCTGAAGAAGTTTACATCCAAATATAATCGATTAGAATCAACTGTTTGTAAAAAGACTGAATGGACCTATAAGAAGAAAAATAAAAAGGTCATTATTTGCATATAGTATACATAATATATACACACACTGTAACAAAAAAAAAACACTTTTCTTGCTGATAACAAAAACTTGAACATTATATTTGTGTTACGCTGATTAACGCATGCATAAAGCAAATTTCTTATAAGCATGACATTGCGCAGCTTCGTTGGCCCAAAAAAAAAAAGTAATAGTAAGAAATTGCGCAGCTTCTAGTAATTTACCTATCGAGGAAAATTTTTTGGGTACAGTAGAATTAAGAAATTACTAAACAGACCAAAAAATGTTTCATATTGCATACTTTTTCTCTCCATCCTGTTGATTTTGCATCCATCTTTTATCTTTCTATTTGAAAATAAATAATTATTCAAAATTTATTATGTGACCAACTTTAATTTGAAAACCTTTATTTAGTTTCACAGCATGTAGAACAATTCTTCTTTAGATACAAACGAATTTAAATGAAGAAATTTAATTTTTTGTTGAACAATTGAAAATATCTCGTCAGTTTGAGTTATATTTAAATTTTTCATTTAATTTCTATATTACAATTTCCAATTGATTCTTATACCTATTTAAATAATTTTTTGTTCATTGCAAATTTTTTATTATTTTGCCTTTATTTTTTTAAAAAATTCAATAATTTTATTTTAATTAAATGATAGAGCTGTTGCCATACACACACATTTACATACATACGACAACTGGCGTTAAATATGTTAAAAAGAATTTCAAGTAATACTCATTCAACTCAAAAGGGTAAAATATATGAATAAATTATTTTTTATTTGTTTCAGACTTTGTAAAATTTTTAAGTAAGAAAAATTAAGATAATCATAAATTACACTTAAGGTGAAATGGCTAGTATGTTTTTTCAATAAATAAATTTTTTTACACTGGAATCATTGAATAAATGTTTAACTTGAAAATAAAAATTTTTACACTGAAATAAAGGTTTTTAAATTAGTGTGTGTGTCTGTATATATTTAATAAATACTTTCTTCCTCCTGTTGATTTTGTCTGCTTCTTTTAATTTCATATTTAATAAATTATTCAAAAATTGTTATAAAAATATTATACGCAAACAATTTATTGTAAAAGCTTTATTTGATTTCACATAGAATTGAACATAGAACAGTTTCCTTTTAAACCCAAATGAATTTAAATGATGTGATTTAGTTATTTGACTACCTGTTGAAAATATATTATATTATCAGTTTGAGTTTAGAGGGGTGTTTGGTATGAAGTAAAAGCACTTAAAAAAAGTATTTTTACACAAGTTAGGACAAAACTTCTCTCACATATTTATTTTGTATACTATAAAATTATTTTTAAAATAATTGTTTGGTTTTTATAATTTGTAATTGATTTTTTATACATATCTAAATAATTTCTTGTTTAGTGTACAGTTTTTAGTTCGCAAATTATAATTTTTTTTAAAATACTAAATATAATTTTAATTTCAATTAAAAAATATAGAATTGTTACAATTTATATATATAATAAATAAATGAAAACAACTTCAAACTTGTTTGTATTTTAATATTATTAAGAGGAGAGAGAAAATGTAAAATTAAAGTAATTAATAGACGGAAAAATTTTTGAAAAGAAAATGACATACAAAGGCACACACCTATAAATGAGTTAATATTCAAATATAATTCTTTTAAAGACGTACAGTTACTTATTACTTGTGGAATGCTTCCCTTCATTCGGTTATCAGTAACACCAAAGTTTTCAAGTAAAGGGAGTTGATGACACATTTTTTCCGGCACCCTTTAAATGGTTACTGCCTAGGCCAAGAAATCTCAAAGAAGGCATGTTCTGGAGAAATGAGGGAATTTCACCTATAAATAAATACAAAATATTTGTTAATTAGTATGGATATATATAGCAAGTTCCCAATAAATTCACACGCACACTCGCATATAAATAATACGTGAAATTTTGTTAATTAGAGGTTACAATTAATAGAAAATATTTTAGTTTTTGTTGGACTGTAATTTAAAAGGACTCTTCAAATATTACTGATCAATTGCACATTAAATTTCTTTGAAAGAAGACTGCTGAAGAGAGGCTATGAAATTAATTTCGTCTATCTAAAATGAATATCCAAATTATTTATATTTTGTATTAAATTTATTTAATATTTATAAGGTTCTAGTTTTAGAATCTAAGGACGTATTGCACATACGCAAGATGGCATGTTAAAAGAAACGGAATACTTTATAAAAACAAACAGCGAACACATATTTCTAATTGGGAGCATATTTTATTTTAGGAAAAAAATTGGGAGCATCCTGAAGATTAGTAGATTACTAAGCCACATCAAAATATTGATAGCCCACAAATTTTTTCACACCGATTTTTACAGGGCTTCCCTAATTTTTTAATAATCCAAAATTATCTTATTTCGCTTTTTAAGGATTTTTACTATGAATACAAATTTTTGACAAGCCTCCCACGGTTCTTTAAAATGAATTGAAAAATAAAAATAAAAAAGCAAAATCTCATTTTAAAATTATTTTCCATTCGAAAGATTAAAAAACAAACACAAAAACACATACATGGTCTAAGACAATCATATAATTAAAATGCGTACCTTGCAAATTGTTCTCGCTAAGAGCAAGGATTTGGAGGTTTGTCAAATTTCCAATCTCACTTGAAATGATTCGCGGATAAATTATATATAGTGAAGCCATTTTATTCATCACAGTATATAAATGATGTGATAGATTAAGAGTCAAATTATTTTTTTTTCACATTTTAAATATCAAGCGGTCCCATCAGTTCATGACTTTATCTTTTCTTTATTTTGGCATTATGATGACAAGCATATAAGCCACATTCTATGAATGAACAACATGAATGAATGAAAATATCTAAGGGGGGAAAAAGAAAATCATTTTTATTTTGTGATTGTAAATCACAACTATATTTAAGCCTCCACCATGAATATGTGCAATATTAATGAAACCAAAAGATAAAATCTCATTCTAAATTTATTTTATTATAGAATAATACTAAAAAGAAGAAAAAAAATAAGAAATAAGAATCTCAATGCTTATAAAGAGGTTGGCATTTAAATAGAAAAATAAAACAGTGCATAATAGTTTTGTATAATATGCATAAAGTACATATATAATATAATACTGATAGGTACTAACATCTTTATCATTGTACAAACTTTAAAAAGAAAATAAAGCAGATAATATTGTTTGCATATAATATATATGCATATAGCCCTTTGGTTCTAAATATAAGAGTTAATTAGATATTTATTTTGATTCTATACATAGGATCCCAAGCCACATTGTCCCTCATAGTTATTCATTTTCTTCTAAAATAGTCCCATAGCGATTACAACATGAATAAATTAAAATGATGCAATTTAATTGTTTGTCTAAAATATCTCGTATTCATTCTTCAGTTTGAGCTTTTTTCTTCTTCTTTTTTTTTCCAAACTAGTCTGAGCTCAAACATAATTGAATTAAGTGTTTATTGAATTGCATTTAAACTTTTAAACTAAATTCTATATTATTATTCATAATTGATATTTTATGCTAATTTTCTTTAAATGAATTTTTTGTTTATTTTAAATTCTTTGGTTCTTATGTTGTAATTTTTAAAATAATGCATGTAATTTCAATTTTAATTAAATAATATAAAATTTTCAAAATCGATATATAATAAATAAAAAGAACCCAAACTTGTCTGTATGTTAATATTAAACTCACCCAATGATACGAAAAAATATCAAATAGTATTGACTCTGATATATGTCTAAGAATAAGTCTAAAACTTGCCTAAAATATAACAAAAGAATTTCAAGTAATACTCATTTAGTCATTTCAATCCAGGAGAGTAAAACATACAAAAAAAAAAAAAGGGGTTATATTTTTACATTATTTTTAACTATTTAAAAAATTTTAAAATAACAAAATTATGAAAATTTTAAATTACACTAGAGGTGATATGACTATTTAAAACTAAAATTAATTTAAAATAAAAACTAATTTATGTTGGTAAAAGATTATTTAATTTGAAATTAATGAATTTGCAAAATAAAAAATAACGTGAGTTAAGCGAATTTACAAAATAATATCACGTCAAAAAATATAATAATAAAAACGAAACAAGAAAGCTCCACGAAACCATATTTCTGGAAGTTAAAAAAGTTGATGTACCCCGCACACACATCTCATTGTGTTATATCAATTTATAATATCAGTAAATACTAGTTTTCTAAATATCTCAGAAGCGTTGGATCAAACTGCTTCATGTTTCACGGCAACAAGCTAAGTGTGAAAAATGTCTATCAAAAGTCTTCACAAAAACGTGTATCACAGTTCTTAAGACTTTAATTAATTGGATGTATTATATCTAGCAACCTTAACTTATAGGTACGTACATGCCCCATTAGTAAACCTCAAAATTACGTTTCATTTCACACGAAACAGCTTCTAAATATCTCAAGCTTATTTATCATAAAAACACTCATATATATACACATACCCCTTTACTCCTATTTATAAGTCACTTCCAATATGTTTCGCATAAAACAAGAAAGATCTTAAACTTCATCATTAACTCTTATTTAAAATTTAATAACTTTCTAGCTTTATCTTTATTTAATATATATTATACCTCATGAAAAGAAAGTTAATAAAATAATAAATGAAGGGTAAAATTCTACAATCATATGAAAAATTTCTCTCTTGGCCCTGTAAATAGGACCAAAAATCTCTCTCTCTCTCTCTTCTGTATAAATATGACCAAAGGAGTAGGTGTTAATTAACTTGTAATTGATCAAGATTTTTTTAATTAAACTTTTTAAGAAAATTAAAAGCTGTACTATAAAATGTGTTTTTGAAGTCAGTTGTGATATTTTCCTTTTAAGTAAATTAAGATGACATCACCAAAATAAAATACACATAAATATGTATGTATGTGTATTACAGCCATTTGGTGTGAAATGGAGCGTGACTTCGATATAATACATCCAATCAATTAAAGTCTGTAGACGTTTGATATATTTGCGATGGATAGGGACAATACCACGTTGCAAGATTCTTCCCACTATTAACGTTTTTTTGGAGGTAATCTAAATGAAATGATGCAATGTGAAAATAAAAATGTGTTTCAAGAAGTGAATTATACACTACAAAGGGACAAAGTTTCACAGCTCACAAGTTGCTAGCACGTCATATGCCTATACCTGTAAATGGATGTGTCTTTTTTGTTAAAGAAACAAAACAGATGTCACAATTAAAATTAGTCATATGGACTTTGCAACCAATTTTTTTAATCTTCATAATGATTTTAAGATTTTTTTTTTTTAGTTTTACTTTTCTCCATCTTTTTACTTCACAATTATATTCCTTGTTTCATTGTTTTTAGCTTCTCAAAATTGAATTTTAAATAGTAAGGTATTAAGAAAAATTCTCCTAATAAATTATAATTATATATGATACTATAATTATTTAAAAAATTTATTTTTAGGGAAAAAAATAAAAACTAGGACTTTCTCTCCCATGCGACGCGCGAGGCAGCGTTTATTGTTCACTGTTATTATTGTAAATTCTAAAAATTACATTATTATGTAGTTGAATAAATATTTTATTGCTCTTGACTAATTGGTTGTCTCATTAATCATCATTGAGATGCCCTTGAGGAGGTGTTAATAATTTAGGATTATAACAGTCAACATATCTATTATTCAACGGTCTCGTCCTTACACCCATCGCATCTTATGATTCTCCCATTTTGATAAGATGGTTTTGTTTCACATGGACAGTATTCATCCATATGCTCTCATTCATTTAAACAATATAAATCTTCATTCACTACGAGAAAACATTATTAAATTGAGCTGGATGGTTTTATTACCCAATTTGTAAGAGGTTGATTGGGCTGGATAAGCAGAGTTTATAACATCCCCTCTACTGTCTTATTCTCCTTGTGTGTGTGTGTGTGTGTTTTCTGCCGGTTAAATTAAAAATATATGGTTTTTCTGTAGAATTTCATTTTATCTACAAAAAAGTAAGTAATTATCGGAATGAAGAAAAAGCATGCTATCCTATATGCAAAGTCATAAAATGAAGGATTTGACATTTTTTCAATCTGCTGAGTATATAAAATATTAATGCGTGAGTTATGTGTCCTTTTTTGTTCGCTTCTTAACAACCAGATTTCTGCTTCATTATCAACAACCCAAACTGAATAGTTTCATTCGATTTTGTTTCCGAAAAGCTTTTTTTCTTATAAGATTGAAATGGAGGGAACAACTTTATGTTCACAAGGAAAACCTTTTTTTGATTGAATGATCCAGTTTTAAGAGTAAATTTGGATAATATTTTCCTAGCGTGGAAGTAGTTACAGTGATCTATATGAAAACTGATGATTTTTCGTTTGCTCAAAAAAACTGATGATATTTAAAATCTTAGGAAAGAAAAATACTTGTTTTTTATATGAATGATAAATTGATTGCTCGTTACCGCTGAAGAAGTAAATTAAAGATGATGTATTCTTTATTGCTAATGGGTTTAATACTTTGTATGATAAAATAGAATTTTCTTCTATTTAACTCTTTAGAGTAATTAACCCTTAATTAAAAGAAAAAAAAGGGGCAAACTTGATGGACCAAAAACTGTATTAACCCTTAATTAAAAGAAAAAAATTACACATGTACCAAATTAAAAATTAAGAAAAAATATATCACGAAACAAAAAAAATTGAGAAAAAATATAGGTAATAGTTAAATCGTTTTCCCTTTAAAATAAGTCTCCACATGTCCTAGCTGTCATTCTCCCAAAATAAAAAATTACTTTTGCAAAAACAACGTCGTTTTACGTGTTCCCTGATAACCCTCGTCTATCATGGGTACATGGAATTCTCTTGTTCTCAGGCATCGTTATAATGTTTTATGCCGTACATGATTACTTGGCAATGCATAAAAATTGTAGTTAAACTTAATGTACTTATTTGCAATATTAAAAGGTAAGAAATTTGATGGTTACAGGAAATTTGCTTTACCCCATTTTAATGTTTATGAAGTTTCTTTTTTATTTAATGTATGTTATATGCAAACAATATTACAATGCCAAAATAAAGAAAAGGTAAGGTCATGGACAGATGGGACCACTTGATATCTAAAACATCATTATATACTTTGATCAATAAAATGGCCTCAGGAATCATTCTTCGTTACAACAATTTCAATGGTAATAGTTTTAATTATATGATTGTCTTAGACCATGTTGTGTGCTTTTGTTTTTGTTTTTATCTCTCAAATAAAAAATAATTTTAAAATGAGATTTTGCTTTTCATTTTTTCATTCATGTTAAAGGATCATGAGAAGCTTACTAAAAAGTTTGCATTCATAACAGAAATCCTTGAAAAGAGAAATAAAATATAATTTTGGATCATTACAAAAATTAGGGAAGCCGTGCAAAAACTGGTCTGGAACAACTTTGTGGACTATCAATATATGATATGGTATAGTAATCTACAGGAATACCTTCTAATTTTTACCCCAGCAAAAATGTCTTTAAAAAGAGAAATAAAATATAATTTTGGATCATTAGAATAAGAATGTGTTCGCTATCAATATAATGTTTGTTTTTATTTGATGAAAAGAGTTGTATTTGAAAAGATTTTATAATTCTTCCAATTCTCTCGTCAATATATACATAATCCATATCTTATCCTCTTTTACACTGAAACAGGTGAAATTCCATTTCTAGTTTTATTCTTCGTCTCCAAAATATGTAACTAAAAGTATTTTAATTCCTTAAAAAAGATTAGAATTTCAGCCCTTTTTTTGCCTATGATGAATTCATCCTCAGATTTTAAAGTTAGAGCCTTTTAAAATACTTTGGATGTTCATTTTGGCCTAGGTGAGATTAATTCCGTAGTCTCTAATTTTGAGCAATTCTTCTTTGAAAGAAATTCAACGTCCAATTTGTCATTAATATTGGAAGAGTCCACTTTAAACCACGGTCTAACAAAAACTAAATCATTTTCTATTAATTTTAAGCATCTAATTACCAAAATTCCATGTATTATTTACAGTAGTAACTTCCCCGAAGTCTATCAAGTTGCGGAACGAAGTACCAAGCTTGTGTTTACCACTATGTTTTATATGAACCCTAAATAATCATTTTAGTCTTATGTAATTAATTACCTTACTGGATCTTTCTTTCTTATGATCTCATCAGCAACCTCTATGTTAATTTAGCAGAAAACAACAATAGTTTTGCTGTTTAACTGGGTCTATAATCATTCCTGTGTTTTTGCCATGGTCTACGTGATTTGTTATTTATGATTTTGAACAAAAACTTTTAACAGACATAGAAATCAAAATGTGATGTTATTGATGAAAGTAGAACACTACCATCACCATGCAGTATTTCTCTTTATGCTACTGCTATCGGGCCTGAATCTAAAGACAAAGGGTTTAGGCCACTACAATTATTGAAGGCAGGTACACGAACGATATATTTAGTTTTTGACCCTACAGAATATTATCAGATAGAATTTCAACAAATTATTTTATGTATATGCTCTGTTTATTGACATGAAACACTGCTTTTATATTAGTGATTCACAAGGATAAGCGGCCACACTTGATATAGGAAATGCATGGAATTCCTCAAGGGGTTCAAGTTCGGGATATGTGATTGCAGTAAACTCTTCCAACTTCAATTAAAAATGCCATAGTGGACAAATGGGTGGTAGAGAAAGGAGGGGTGCTCTGTGTGGTGCGATGAAGAAGCTCAAATGGGTGGCAGAGAATTAGGCAGAATTTTTTTTTTTGGTTTATGTTATTATCAAGCGTTCATTTTTCTTTCAATTCTGTGTTTATTATGTTGAGCAGAGTTCTCAAATTAATGTTCAAGAAGCTATTTCTTGTGGACATGTAAATCTTTGTTCTTCAATATTAGATGTTCATTTTGTTTCCATGTTCTTCAATATTAGCTGTTCATTTTTATTCCGTATATAATCCTCTTTACATGCCTATGATGTTCAACAGTTATATGATGATTTGCTTTGGCTTGTATAACCTTTTGACCGTATATGATATATTTGCATAGAGATTCACACAGCCAAGAAGGGAAAATTCAAAGGAATGCTGATGGAACAATTGATTGAGTTTTTTTATTTTTAGTGTATAGTTGGGTTTTTTTTTTTTTTTGGGTTTGTTTTGCAAAAGGTAGCTTAACAGAGTTATGGAATGTGCGAAGCGGGTTTTATGCATAGCGTATTTGAGAATATAACATAGCGATTTTTTTTTTGGGTTTTTTTAGCATAGAGATTGCTTTTTGGGGAATGAACTATAGTTATTTGGATGAGGGGAGACCATATTCAAAAAACACAGCTTCCCATCTAAACCTCACGGGAGAGAAGAAGAGCATGACTCGGGCTTCGCATCAACTCCCCTAATAAAGAAGACGCTAATGTGCGAACTTAGTAAGATTAGTTGGTCAGTTTCCAAGTAAATACATCATCAAATCGATTTTCAACTCAGATTTTTTTCCAAATCAAGATCAATAAAAACATAACTTGTATCCTATAAGTAAAAAGTAAAAACCAAAACCGATGAACATGTACACATATTATAATGGTGTGTGCGCATCAATATTCAATGAATTAATAAATTAATGATTTAAAATTTATTTAACTACATGAAAGAAAATGTGAAACTTTGGGTAAATACTAAATATTTCCAGACTTATGTTATGTTTGGATGGAGAAAAAATAAGAGAGGAAAGAAAACTAAGAAGAAAAATGAGGAAAGAAGTGGTTTTTCTCCTGTTTTGATGAGGAAGAAAAGTGGGGGAAAAGAAGAGTTAGAAAGAAAATAAGGTGGGTCCCACAGCCTTTTTTTTTTTTTTTGAGAAAAAAGTTGGGAGGAAAATGGGTGTGAGAAGAAAACATATTTTTCCTCGCTATCCTTACATATGTTTTTTCATCAAAATAATACTTATTTATTTTTTTATTTTTTCACTTTATTTATTATTATCAAGTCTTTCTTCTGTGTTTGCTTGATTGAAAAATAAAATAACTAAAATTGCAAAAATCCTTCTAAAATGAACTGAAAAGAAAAACAAGTAGAATTATTGTTTTGGTTTTTTTAGCATTATATTACACAAAATGTTTTTTTCTTTTTTTACAAAATTATTTGATATTAAAATATAATAACATGATAATATATCTTTATCAAATAATTTGATTTTAAATTATATGATTATGTTAATGTAAATATGGTTTTTCATTATTATATTTAATTTGATTTTAATCAAGATATATTTTGATATAATAGAAAGGGTATTTTAGTCATTCATATATTTACTCATTTTCTTTCTTTTCTGTTTTCTCTTGTCCATCCAAACATGAGAAATGATAATATTTTCTCTCCATTTTCTCTCCTCTTATTTTCTTTCCTCTCAACTTTTATTCCCATCCAAATAGAGGGTTAATGTTTTACTTTGGTCAAATGCATAATAACATCCTTAGGCAAATATAATTCTTGATCCTTTAAGTTTGCTCTTATTTTGGTTTTGTTTCCTAAAAAGTAAAAAAGCAAAGTGATCCAAGTTTTTAATGAATTATAGGGACTAATTTCTTAAATAAAAAGAAACTTAAGGGACTAAAAACTTAGAATTTGAAACTTGAGGGACTAAAACCAAATAAAGGCAAACTTCATGGACTAAATGTTTTAATTGCATCCTTAAACTGATAATAAGCTTCAAATAATTATTTTGAATTTAGATTATGATTTTCTACATATTCACTTGAAATTTTAAGTTTAAATTAAATCAAATCTAAATCAATGAAATTGCATCTTTATATATGAT
This sequence comes from Neltuma alba, assembly GCF_004799145.2. NCBI lineage: Eukaryota > Viridiplantae > Streptophyta > Magnoliopsida > Fabales > Fabaceae > Neltuma > Neltuma alba. The sequence continues at coordinate 269,557 of NW_021633696.1, forward strand.
AAATGTTCTATTTGTTCCAGCAAGTCACGCTAAGGAACTTAAAAAAAGAAGGGAACATTTTCAATTTTCTAATAGTGGTGCCGATCAGGCATTGCAAGGTTTCTGTAATGAGCCAACCATTTGAGAATTTTAAAATCAACAATAATCAATTAATTGATCTGGTAAGTTAAAAAAAAAGGGGGAAAGAAAGAAAGAAAGAAATGTAGTGGGCCTTGGGCTACTGCTTGGGTCTTGGCTCCAAATATTTCTTATTTAAAAAAAAAAAACAGACTCCATCAGATTTTTTGATCTCGTTCAACAACCGGAGAGGGGGGGAGCGGGTAAGAAGCTTCCCGAATCTTTGAGGGGGAGCATCCATAGCCATTTTGCTTTCCCTCTTCCCTTGGCCCTCCTCATCTTCCCGGTTGTCCGATGATGCGCGTCTGGTGCCAAAGCTGTCCACCATTTTCCTTGGCTGTAATTCTTCTTTGCTCCACTTTGTTGTTCATCTTCTGTCTCACTGGATGTTCGTTGTTCATGGTTAATGTCCTCCTTCATTCGACAACGTTGTGTATGTGAGCAAGTTCCCCTCTTACTTCTTCTTTCTCTTTGATGTCTTTGTGCGTGTATGCCTTTGCTCTTCATCTTCAAATCTGTCTCTGTATTTGTCTGTAGCGTTTGCTGTGAGTGGTGGTCTGGTGTGTGTATGGTTTGAATATTGGTGCACACAAAGTGTTTGTTAAAATGTATAAAAGAGGAATTTTGTTGGAATGGGGCAGTTAAAGATGTTCAATGTATTATGGCTTAAATGCTAAATTAAAGTTGTTCAATCCTTATTTCGGAACTTGGAGATGCATAGACGTTGTGTTTGTGTGTGTGTGTGTATTCTGGATTAAAATGAAAGGTACGAAGAGGAATTTAGGAAACACTAGGAGATTATTATGTTCATCAATGGAAGTATGCGGTCGCTAGTTTTTGTATTATGGTGTTTGTTCATTAGTTGATTTTGGATGCACGTAAGATGTTTGATGAAATGTGTGATAGATAAATATTTGATCCTTGGAGACAAGTTTGATGAAGGCATCATTGAATTAATTTCTCTTGTCGGAGCTGCTCAATCTCAATAAGGAGCTTGGAAAAGAAAATTTTATCAAGAGATTGTTTCTTAGAAATTCAGCTGAGTTTAATTGAATTTTTAAAGTGCCTTGAAACCAATGAGAGGAATATGTTGTTCGTTCTTGTCTAAGTAGTTAAATTGCTTTAAAGGAAGAGGATTCATTTAGACATGTGATTGCACACTGTTTTGATAGTGGAGGGTAGTTTAGATACTATTTTGGATTGATTATGATTTATGCTTTGGTTTCCATGGGATGCTCTTGCTTCTCTATATAGAAAATCTGGAGGTTATGGAGTTGTATGTTACTGTTAGAAAGGAAATTAAATTGTAATTTAAATGCTAAGTTTGCTAGTTGTCAATGTCATTCCACCATTTAGATACCTAAGAGATGGTGGTGGTTGCTGAAACTGTTTGAGATTATTGATAAATAATTTAGAGGATATAAGTTTAAGTTAGAACAATAAAATGTTGATTATAAGGTTATGAGCATGAGTTAATGGACACACTTTTTGTAGAAGAATTTAGTTTTATAACATATGGGAAGAAATAAAAATGGTTTTTGCTTTGAGATAAACTGAGGTACGGATAGGATGCAACATAAAAAAAATGGATAATCTTATTAAATGATATATTATGAGAATTTTATATAAATTATAAATTGGAACATCGATATTTTTGTGTTCGGGGCTTGAGGGTATCGAGATTTGATCATATTGCAGAAATAAATAAAAGTAAGTTATACTTTACTTTTGGAGTGCAACACGTGAGTGAATAGCGTCCCATAATAATTGTTACAATAATATCTCCACGGTAGGTTATATTTTAATTAATTAAACTACTAAGTTTTCTAATATCATTTTATTGAATACTTCATTCATTGTTAATTATTTTGCTTCAATTGTTCCATCGAGTAACTTGAAATTGACAAGAAAAGCTTTTGAGATATTCTTTGTAAACTTTGAGGCAATATGGTTTATGTATTTTGAAAATGTCCCTATACAATTTTTTGAAAGGAGCTCTTTTTCTTTGATTGACAGCATTTGAAAGAAAAGTTTGAAAATGTTATTTGTAAACTTTCATGCTGGGATCATTTGTTATAGAATATTCTTTGAGATTTCATTATCAAAAGAAAAAGATATTTTCTGTTTTTTTTAATGGTAAATTGATCCCATGCATGCTTGTACACGTTTTTTGTGAGGACTGCACACAAAATGCTGGTTGCTAACAGCAGTACTGTTAGTCCTTGGCATGCCATTTTTAATATCGAGCTCGCTTGTATTTGTGGCTTCGGCTGGGCTTGTTATTCATGGCTTTGGCTGTGCTTGTATTCGTGGGTTCTGCTGCGCTTGTATGATGCGTGGTAATTTCGAGCTCGCTTGATCATGGGCATCATTCCCACGCTTGTATTCATGGCTTTAGCCGCGCTTGTTGGTTACTTGCTCTCGTGGACTGTGTGTCCACGTTGTTGCTCGTTCTGTTGAAGTCCTCACTCCAAAAAATGGTTTTTCACACTATTTTATGATTTGATTTCATAAATAAGTTGTTTAGTTAATTTTGTATATTAAAAGTGTTATGTATATGTTTACATTTTAATGATTTCTTTCAGAAATTAAAGCATTAATAAATCATTTATTTTACAAAACTGTATCTGCATAATGTTTCCTTTCATCATTTGTTTTATCATATTTTATAAATGGGATGTTATTTACTGAAATAAAATATTTTGGTCTCAGTTACTGCATCACTAAAGGATTGTGTTGCTTGCTTGCAGATGAAGTGTCTTTTTGCAAGATTCCTAAACTTAATGTAAGGGGGGGCTTTAAACTCGTATATATGTAGTTGTAAATCTTACTTTAGGTGTGCCACCAAGTCTATAGGCAGGATCTTTAATTTTCTTTTGGAGATTTATATATATGTTTATTTATGTGAATTATAAATGATATATGCATTCTTAAGATTGTTACATAAGTCTGGATATTGTTATTTGTATTACAATGATTAAATGAAATGTTTACTGATATGTTTCAAGGCTTTAGGAATATGAGTTCTCATATTCCATGCCAGTCAACCCTAAATTTTCGGGGCATGACATTTTGGTATCAGAGCCTAGTTTCATAGTTAGATGGTATGAGGATCCTTCAATGGGGTCTCAATTATTGTTATGAATTCAGGAATAATCAAAATTGACACAACATTTACGGCCCTATGGAATGTCCTTTACCTTCCTTACCAAAAATATTTCATACAGAAATCCTATATATATATATATATATATATATTTTGAATTGAACATTGCTTATGTTCCTAGTGTACCCTATATGTTACCTAAGAGGACAAGTGTGAGGTAGATGGGTTATAGTGATGAAGATCTTGATAGAGTATTTACTCCACGATTGTTATGCCTTGGTTTCTTTAAATCGTCTGTCATCCTGCATATTATAAATCTTGTTGATCTTGATGCTTTCTTTACTCTCTTTTGGTAGAGAATATACCAAAAATCCCAAGTATTTAGTTGGGAGTAACCGTGGTTCTGTCTGGACATTGGAATCAGTGCATTGAAAATTTTTGCTGCTATTTTTAACGGAAAAATAATATAAAAATGATAATAAAGAGCCTGTCTTCCTCTCTAATTAGTTGCTACTATTCTTGAATTGAAATTGCATATTTCTTTAGTCTCAAACTTGTCTTGAAGTGCATCCATTCAACTTATAAGAGCTCATTGCTCTTATGCTATGCTTGTGAACTTTTTGCACACTCATCACCTTAAACCACTGTTTGAGGTTTGAGCAGCTTACTGTCCCTGGCTTACTGAAGTTGATTTTAGTCCTGCTGATACGTTGCTTTTAATTTGTTTGAATCTTGGGCTAAATGGCGTTTTGGATTTTTTTTTGCACTGAATATTTTTTTTTGGCTTAATTGACCATTGTACATTGAGTTCACTGCTTTAAATCTGAACATTTCTCCAGTGTTGGATCAGATTTGCTGTTAGCCTATTGAGAGCAGCCTGATTTGTCATTTAGTTGCTGATTGTATTTTGATTGTTAAATTGAACCCTCGGATTTTTGTTGGTATCTTCCCTTGCAATTGAACTAAAGTTGCTGAAATTTCGTCTTTTTCCCCAGTATGGTGCAATACTAGATTTCTGTCAACTTTTGACTGCTGGTTGTGACTGAAGGTAATCTGAAATCTCTGAACTGGGGCATACTTCACTAGGATCCAACTTGCACAGCTAACTAGTGGGTCTCTTAACTGGATATTTGAGTGCATTGACCTGCCATTCAGTGGACATTAGCTTGAACCGTTGCATGTTTGCTATTATTCTGTTTTGTGATTTTTCCTAGGCTTTGGGTTTGTTAATCTGGCACTTGTATTAATGTCATCGAAATTCATGGCAAGCTTTGTGAATCTTTGCTACCTCTTGCTGTATTACATTGATTAGGAACCGAATTATAAAATTTTGCAGCTAACTAGATCAAAGGCTTGAAGAAAGCCAAATATTGTATTTTGGGGACAAAGGATACAGAATTCTAAGTTGCATTTTGAGCTATATTCCATTAATTTTGGTCACTTACTGCTCTATATAGTCTATACTCGTTTTTGTGCTAAATCTCCTTGCACTTAACCAGCTGAACATTCTTTTAGTTCATGTGATTCCATTGATTCCTCCACATCTGATTCTGAATATTTTGGTTGTGATTTGATTGATAAGCACTTAGTTATAGATGCAAATAATGTTTATATAACTAAGATCGAAAATGATCATATGAGTGTGATTTATCATAAGTGAATTCTTCTCTTAACAGCTGCACATGTACAGTGTTATTTTAGGGGGCCAAAAAAGAAAAAAGAAGAAGAAGAAAGAAAGAAGGGGAATCACGAGGATACGTTTTGCAGTTTCTTAAAATTGTGTTAAAGTGATGGTGTGAGTGCTTCGTTATTGTCTTGAATTTAAAATTTTAAAAAAAAAAAAAGCGTGGCTATCTTTTTGGTCAAAGTTTTGCATCAAGGCTTGTGAGTTTGGTCCTTTTGTTATTTGCCTAAAAATCAAGACATGTAAGTTATATATATTAGGAAAGGTTTGCATATTAGATTATGTCACATGTTAATGTCGTTTTGTTTTGTTTGGCAAGGACAAATATGTTTAAGCACTTGCGTAGAAGGGTTACATTTAATATCTCCATTAGGCACCCATTGGAATTGGGTAGGGTTCTATTTGAAAGCATTTTTCTTCTCAGTACGAAATATTAAGTTCAGAATCCTATTTTAAGTGGAGTATTATCATTATTAAATTCTTAAAAAAGAGGCACAAAGAAAAGTTCATGGAAATTTACAAATGTGTTTGTAAGAAAGTGTTTAAGGAATGTGATGATTTATTTGAAGCGATTTATTTTCTTCCTCTCTAGAAGTTATAGTTAATTCCTTTTTGGGATGCGGGGAATTAAAAAAAAAAAAACACGCGTGCAACACATAGACCCTTTTTTTTTTTTTAAGTATAAGAAATTTCTGCAAACTCATGTGTCCCTTTTTAGCTAGTACAAAACCTATAAAATCTAAGCTCCAAGAGCATTGCTTGAAATTAGTGGTAATTACTTATCTGGTATGTTAAGGTTGGGGAGGTTTGACCCCATTTCATCACTCTCGTAGGGTCATATAATTTCTAAGTTGTATGGTGGTTTTAATAAGGAGGTTAGAGTGTACCATCCAAGCATCTAAATTCGGAGGACCGAATTTCTATAAGGGGGGGGGAGGAATGTAATGACCCAGCCATTTGAAAATTTTAAAAATCAACAATAATCAATTAATTGATCTGGTAAGTTTTTAAAAAGGGGGGGAGAAAGAAAGAAATGTAGTGGGCCTTGGGCTACTGCTCATCTTTGGGTCTTGGCTCCAAATATTTCCTTTTTTTTTTAAAAAAAAAAGAGACCCCATCAGATTTTTTGATCTCGTTCAACGACCGGAGAGAGGGGGAGCAGGTGACAAGCTTACCGAATCCTGGGGGAAGCATCCATAGCCATTTTGCTTTCCCTCTTCCCTTGGCCCTCCTCATCTTCCCGGTTGTCCGATGATGCGCGTCTGGTGCCAAAGCTGTCCACCATTTTCCTTGGCTGTAATTCCTCTTTGCTCCATGTTGTTGTTCATCTTCTGTCTCACTGGATGTTCGTTGTTCATGGTTAATGTCCTCCTTCATTCGACAACGTTGTGTATGTGAGCAAGTTCCCCTCTTACTTCTTCTTTATCTTTGATGTCTTTGTGCATGTATGCCTTTGCTCTTCATCTTCAAATCTGTCTCTGTATTTGTCTGTAGCGTTTGCTGTGAGTGGTGGTCTGGTGTGTGTATGGTTTGAATATTGGTGCACACAAAGTGCTTGTTAAAATTTATAAAAGAGGAATTTTGTTGGAATGGGGCAGTTAAAGATGTTCAATGTATTATGGGCTTAAATGCTGAATTAAAGTTGTTCAATCCTTATTTCGGAACTTGGAGATGCATAGACATTGTTTATATATATATATATATATATATATATATATATTCTGGATTAAAATGAAAGGTGCGAAGAGGAATTTAGGAAACACTAGGAGATTATTATGTTCATCAATGGAAGTGTGCGGTTGCTAGTTTTTGTATTATGGTGTTTGTTCATTAGTTGATTTTGGATGCACACAAGATGTTTGATGAAACGTGTGGTAGATAAATATTTGATCCATGGAGAGAAGTTTGATGAAGGCATCATTGAATTAATTTCTCATGTCAGAGCTGCTCAATCTCGATAAGGATCTTGGAAAAGAAAATTTTATCAAGAGATTGTTTCTTAGAAATTCAGCTGAGTTTAATTGAATTTGTAAAGCACCTTGAAACCAGGGAGAGGAATATGTTGTTCGTTCTTGTCTAAGTAGTTAAATTGCTTTAAAGGAAGAGGGTTCATTTAGACATGTGATTGCACACTATGTTGATAGTGGAAGGTAATTTAGATATTATTTTGGATTGATTATGATTTATACTTTGGTTTCCATGGGATGCTTGAAGCAAACAAGAGTTATTTGCTCCTCTATATAGAAAATCTGGATGTTATGGAGTTGTATGTTACTGTTAGGAAGGAAATTAAATTGTAATTTAAATGCTAAGTTTGCTAGTTGTCAATGTCATGCCACCGTTTCGATACCTAAGAGATGGTGGTGGTTGCTGAAACTGTTTGAGATTATTGATAAATAATTTAGAGGATATAAGTTTAAGTTAGAACAATAAAATGTTGATTATAAGGTTATGGGCATGAATTAATGGACACACTTTTTGTAGAAGAATTTAGTTTTATAATATATATGGGAAGAAATGAAAATGGTTTTTGCTGAATACTTCATTCATTGTTGATTATTTTGCTTCAATTGTTCCATCGGGTAACTTGGAATTGACAAGAAAAGCTTTTGAAATGTTCTTTGTAAACTTTTAGGCAAATATGGTTTATATATTTTGAAAATGTCCCTATGCAATTTTTTGGAAGGAGCTCTTTTTCTTTGATTGACAGCATTTGAAAGAAAAGTTTGAAATCTTATTTGCAAACTTTCATGCTGGAATCATTTGTTATATAATATTCTTTGAGATTTCATTATCAAAAGAAAAATATATTTTCTTTTTTTTATGGTAAATTTATTCCATGCATGCTTGTACATGTTTTATGTGAGGACTACACACAAAACGCTAGTTGCTAATAATAGTATTGTTAGTCCTTGGCGTGTCATGTTTAATATCAAGCTCGCTTATTATTCGCGGCTTCAGCGGCGCTTGTATTCGCGGCTTCGGCTGTGCTTGTATTCGTGGCATCGGCTACGCTTGTTATTCGTGACTTTAGCCGCGCTTGTTGGTTACTTGCCCTCATGGACTGTGTGTCCACACTTGTTGCTTGTTCTGTTGAAGTCCTCACTCTAAAAAAAGGGTTTTTTGCACTATTTTATGATTTGATTTCATAAATAAGTTGTTTAGTTAATTTTGTATATTAGAAGTGTTGTATATATTTTTACATTTCAATGATTTCTTTTAGAAATTAAAGCATTGATAAATTATTTATTTTACAAAATTGTATCTACATAATGTTTACTTTCGTCATTTGTTTTATCATATTTTATACATGGGATGTTATTTACTGAAATAAAATATTCTAGTCTTAGTGCAGTCATATTCTTCTTGCTGATCATTGAAGGATTGTATTGAAAGATTGTGTTGCTTGCTTGCAGATGAAGTGTCCTTTTGCAAGATTCCTAAACTTAATGTAAAAGGAAAAAAAAAAACTTTAAACTCGTATATATGTATTTGTAAATCTCACTTTCGGTGCGCCACGAAGTCTATAGGCAGGAAATTGGGCCTTTACTGGGCTCAATGTGGGCCCCACAAAAGGTTTGTGCTGGTCCAAAAAGATGGCTGACAAACCTAATCACTATCTCAAACCAATTAGAAACTTTATCGGTTACTATTTACGAACAACATTTCATAATTTTTTCAGAGCTCCAAAAATTCATTTCTCTTTATGATAATTCACCTTTTAATATGAGAATATGATCTGAAAATTTTGATAATTTTTTGCCGCCTCTAAGTATTTATTTTGAATTTTATTTGATTAGGCCTTTATTGATGTCACTACGGGAAAATAAATTCCCTAAAATTAATTTTGGAACTTTCAAGGCCTAAAATCAATTTTATAAATTCAAATAAACATTTAGATGAATTTTCTACCAATCTCCCAAATTTATTGAGGCCTCTAACTAATTAATATAATTATTTTCCTTTAATTTTTCAATAATTTTATGAAAAACATCTGTTTACGGGAAATTCCTTAATAATTCATTTTCACGGAAATTCCAACTTTCAAGTCTCAATCGAGTTTCCAAAAGCTTTACTCTACAATTTTTTCATTTTTGAGGGATTTTTTGGAATTTTTCTCAAATTTCTCTCTTTTGTCCTTACTAGACTAGTGATTATAAAAATGCCAGTCCAGGTCTTTTCTGGGTTTCATATCAAAAGTTGTTTCACATCCTTATATAGTTCCTACATTAACCCTCATCCTAATTTTTGATCCTTTATCGCTAGATGTAAATTTTTGGGATGTGACATTAAGTAAAGAGATAAAAGATAGTAGATGTCATTAATGATCAATAAAAATATCAACAATTCTCTTGGGGTTAACCAAATCTTTTTTTAAAGAAGGAGAATCAACAACCCAAAACTATGGAGATTAAGGAGGGAGACTCAAGTTATCCTCTCTCTCTTTGGTGAGATTCCACATCCTATACACTAAACGTACATCACATTAGACCTCTTTTTATGGAACCTATCTCAATTAACTAATGACACTCTTATCCTTGTCTAACATGGATGACATATAAAATACAAATTTGATTTTAATGGACACAATAGACAGATTGTGACTTAATATTTAAGCATGCCAACTTTTTCCCTATTTCTGAAGACTTTATGTGTGTGTGTGTGTGTGTGTGTGTGTGTTTGTTTGTTTCTTTGATGTCTCCTAGCTAACATTATTTTGGAGTAATCTCTAGCTATGACCTGCCAAACTTGACCACAAACTATATAGAAGTTGTTTCGTGTGAAATGGTGCATGACTTTGAGGTCTACTCATGAGTTAACTAGTCCATGAGCCTGTGAGTATTGGGTGGTTGATATATTATTCCTTTTTTTGCTATGTAATTTTTTAAGTAATGGCTTTATGTTTTTTAAGAGTAACATTTATAAGATTATCTTTGTTTTAAATTTTTAAATAATTTTTAACCTATTAAAATAAAAGAATTATTCAAAAAATATAACTAAAATAAGTAAATCTGAATCATTCAAAATCAATTCCAATATTTTATATTCACTATGAGTGCAGGATGAGACTTTGGAGCCAAGTAAGGAAGAACCCAAAAAAAAAAAAAGGCTAGTGAGAAAGTTAGATGGAAATATTAATATTGAGGTAAAGAATCAATGGCAAGCTAGCTTTAGATGACCATAAGTCGTCATACGTACATGAAATAGGCCAAAAACCAAAAACAAAAAAAAAATCTTTTTTATGAATTTGTGATATCAATATCTATCTCCCCTCAATTATTAATTTATTTGATTATATTAATGGCAGACTTAGTGCCTATTTGGGATTATATTTGGGTCCCAAACGTGCATTTCAAGGGGCAAAAGCTTTTTTTTTTTTTTTGGTTAAAAGTGATGTTTAGCACACTGTTTTTGCAATTTAACTTTTGTGTCTAAATGAACTTTTGGGATGAAGCTAATGGATCTTGCTTTTCACGGTGGGAAGAATACTGGTGCGGTGAAATAGGGAGAAAGGTTACAATATTTTGAGTTTTTCTAGTGTTATGTGTTCTTGTTTTATTAGCAGTTGTAATTTTAGAGCAGCAACTTTATTTAAATCTGTTGATATGAAATTTTTGTTTATTTTTTAGATGTTTATATGAACTGATTTAGAGGGTATATTTATCCATGTAATATATTTAATTAAGTATTTTAGTATTTTTCAATTTCCTCCTAATAATCAATTAAATTTTTTTATTTTTAATAATTTTATTTGTAACACTTCTTTTAAAATGGTCACACTGTATATATAATTCCTTGCTAACAATAAATTAAATTTCTTTTTTTTAATAATTTTATTTTCATTACTTCTTTTAAAATGGTCACATTATATATATAATTTGTTTCTAATAATAAATTAAATTTCTTTACTTTTAATAATTTTATTTTGCTTACTTCTTTTAAAATAGTCACATTATATATATCTAATATTAGATATATACTATTTAATAAAATACATGTCCTTTTAAGTCATTAACTTATTTTTACATTTATCATCCAAACAAGTTTCAGTTTCTCAAAATAATTTTTTTTACAAAATCCAATCCAAACGTAAATCACATTATACTATCTGATTTCTACTCAATCCAATTTCTGTCAAAGTCAGATTGAAAAAAGTTACTTCTGTCACCGCTATCTCAAACATATCCTTAGAAGTTAGAAGTCACAATTTAGAAACTGTGTGCCTGTTTAGGACTTAAAATAATCACTTTTATATTTTATCAAATAAAATTCTTCTTACATATTTATATTATATCATAAAAATATTTTCTTAAGCTAATTTAGCGTACAGATTAATTTTTAATATGCAATGTTTTTCTAATAAACCATTATTATGTAATTATTATTAATTAAAACCTCACTTGGAATGGAAACTTGTGGGACTCGCAAAAGCTGGACTTGGGAACGGGACGTGAAGCACGTCCCCTTCCCAAGTCAAGCTTTTTCGAGTCCCACTTGTCATCTATTTTGTAAGAAGTTTATATTTTCTTTTATTCCTACTATCTATTTTTTGATTTGTCTCTCCAAATATATTATACTTCTCTGGTTCAATTTATAGGACAAAGAGTGAAAGTTTTTTTTGTCCTATTTATAAATCATTTTATTAAACTTTTACAATGAATATACTATATTGTCCTTCATTTATTATAGTGTAGATAATTATATTTTTTAAGGGTGTATATATTAAATAGGGGTAAAGTTAAAAAGTTACTATATTTTAATGAAGAGTTAATACAAATTAAAGTTTTTCTTGATCTGTGTGAAACATGTTGGAAGTGCTTTATAAATAGGACCAGAGGAGTATACAATATTCATTCATGCTACTTATAATTCCAAAATAATTGTATGAAGTTTATATTTTATTTTATGCCTGCTATCTATTTTTTTGATTTCTCTCTCCAAGTATATTACATACAATATTCATTCATGTTACTTTCAATTTCAAAATAACTGCATGCAATTATGAATGAATGTTATTATCTATTTTCTAAATATTTATAAATGCGTTCTTAAGCTCTGATTATCTAAATCTATTATAAAAATTCAATCAAAATATTGAAATTGTTGAGTAAAGTTCATAGGTCCCCTTTTTTACACAACATTTTCAGAGCGCTCTTATGCAGACTATATCAGTTTTTCAAAAACAAGAAGAGAAAAGAAAAGGTGATCTTTAAATAATGAAGAAAGAAATATAACAAAAAACATGTATTTTATCTACTCAAATTGATAAATGTTTGGTTGGTCTCCAAATACAAACAAAGGATCAAATATGAGCATAATATATCTCATAATGTTTTAGCAAAAATAAAGCATTGCAGATTTTGCTAAGGTTTCTAGTTATCCTTCTCTAACAAGGGTGATATATAAAATACAAATTTGATTTTAATGGACACAAGAGACAGATTGTGACTTAATAGTCAAGCACGCCAACTTTTTCCGTATTTGTGAAGACTATATATATATATTGACAAATATATATATATTTGTTTGTTTATTTGATGTCTCCTAGCTAACGTTATTTTGGGGTAATCTCTAGTGATGACCTAAAACTTGACCACAAAATACATAGGAGTTGTTTCGTGTGAAATGGTGCATGACTTTGTGGTCTACTCAATTGAAGTTGCCAAAAAACAAAAAATAAGGTCTTTTGTCATGAATGTGTGATATTAATATCTATCTCCCCGCAATTATTAATTAATTTGATTATATTAATGGCAGTATAGACTTAGAAGTTCGAAGTCACAATTTAGGAGCTGTTTGCCTGTTTAGGACTTAAAATAATCACTTTTATTTTTTTTAACGAATAATCACTTTTATATTTTATCAGATAAAATTGTTCTCACATATTTATTTTATATCAAAAAACTATTGTTTCAAGCTAATCTAGCACTACACCTTAATTTTTAATATGTAATGTTTTTTTGATAAACCATTATTATGTAATTATTATTAATTAAACCTTATAACTTAGAAAGGGGACTTGTGGGACTTGCAAAAGACTCATGCCTCCATGTGCTTCAAATTTTCCCAGTGTATCCCAATATACATAAAGCTGTATTATTTACGTGCATTTTTAAGTAGTATTTTTCTTTGGACCAAGATGATATTAACGAAATAAAATATCCATACAAGAGGAGATATTTAGAAGTAGTTTCTTATGAAATGGAGTGTGATGTCTTTGACGCGTATGTTTTTTTTTTTTACCAACGTTCTTTCGGGACTCTCCCATATTAGACCAAATCAATGAAAATGAAAATTTGGTCTTCCATGTGATAGCAGACTACTTGTAGGTTAAAATTTATCCTCATCACTGATGTCATTTTCTGTCTTTTTCGTTGCATCAACTTTTTTTCTTTTTTTTTTTTGGATGACTTAATGTTTGAAAATTCAACCACTAATATAAATACACACACGTTAGTAATTAATAATTTTTATCCTAACATTTTTATTATTTGCTTTGCTCGCAAATATTTTATCAAATGATAATTTCGATATTCATATGTATTAAAATATGCACTGGTTGCCTTAAATAATTAGCTGCAAGCTTATAAAAATATGCGTATATTGATTAATTTGAATTAACCACGTGTAACGGTAAAGAGGAATAATACAAAAACACAAATTTCTTGCATCAATTTAGATTTCATGCATGGTGGCTAATTTGAAGGAAGGAACAACTGTCTCACCCAAAAATTAAAAACAATAGAAAAGAAAATGCAAAAATATTGAAGGAACAATGTATCCACGTACGCAAGCTTCTTTTCAATAATAAAAGTGTGGTCCCAGAGATGAATTTGTTCAACACGCAATGAAATTAAAGCGCAAAACTTCTCCTAATTTCATAGCCGGCCACACGCGACCACAAGCAAAATAATTAATTTTTAGTTGAATTTCTTCTAACCTTATCACGAAAGATGTCTTTTTGCAACTACGCATTTTGTTTGATTTGGAATCAAAGAAGTATAAAACGACGTGTATGTTAATTCCTGGATGCAGAATACTTGAGATTTTGATAAGTCTGATATGCTACACATAATGGAAGACCTTCTTCCTTTGTTTTCCTCTTCTTACTTCATTCCTTCATGGCCTCCTTAGCTTGGAGTGATACAAATATCACTACTGACAAATCTACACTTCTTGCCTTTAAATCCTTTATCACTTTGAATCCGCACAATTTCTTAGCTAATTGGTCTGTCTCTTCTTCTCCATGCAGCTGGATTGGTGTCACATGCAATACTCATCACGGAAGAGTCCACTCTTTGAATCTTGGTCGCATGGATCTTAAGGGCAATATATCTCCACAGCTAGGAAATCTCTCATTCCTTGCTGAACTTGATCGAAGTGACAACAATTTTTATGGTCAAATACCAGAAGAGTTAGTTTGATTGCGCAGATTGAAACTACTTAACTTGAGCTGCAATGATTTTCATGGGCAAGTTCCAACAGGGATAGGAGGTTTATCTTCACTTGAGAAACTAAATCTTCGAAATAATAGTCTTAATGGAATTATTCCACCACCTCTATTCAATTTGACAATGTTAGAGACATTGGATTGGAATTTTAATTCCATGGAAGGGACCATTCTGCTTGATGTGGGAAGACTTGAGAGATTGACCATGTTACGTCTTGCGAGTAACAAGCTTTCAGGAAACATTCCCCGAACAATTTCTAACTTATCTTCACTTGAATTATTAAGTTTGTCTTATAACAGTTTGTTAGGTATGTCTTTGATTATTTCTAATATTTATATTTGTTTTTGTTTTAAACTAGTGTATTTGGTTAGCATAATCTTATCCTAGTTCTCTTGATTGCTTTTAATTTTTAATTTTTTTGTTATTTTTATGAATTTTTTAATTTTTGTCAACATTTTTCTATTATTTTTCAAAGGGAAAAAACCATTCATCATCATAATCATGAAACCATTTATTTAGTCACACCACGAGTGTCTAAACATATCTAATAATAGGCTTGTCATAAGTTTTTGAAAATATGTGTTTATCATTCTGTCATCAAAATTTTTTTAAGGGTTTTTGCAAGTTGAGTAAACCTTAGAACAAAATATTTGGAACATTTAATTTTGAATGGGATAATCTATATTTTATTTTTATTTTATTATTTATTAATAGTTATTGTTGTTTACAAAAGTTTTTTGAGTTAACAGAAATAATTTTTCTGGGAGTCTCCCAAAAAACTTTTTTTAATAGGAATGATGAAAAGGAAGGACCAATTGAATTATATTTCTTAATGTTAATCACCATGAGTCCATCCAATGGATTTAATTAATGGCTATTGGCCCAGATGAAGAAAAAGGGTTATACTTTTTAAATAATAATTGTAGTTGTGGTTTATCATTTAGAATATATTTTTGTTATTTTTCAAAAAATGTGCAACTCTTGCTGTGTTTTAATATATATATATATATATATATATATTGTCTCATGTACATAATAACTTGTCACACGTAAAAAAAAAAAAAAACATGGTTATCGAGATTGGAGATCTTTTTCAACTAAAATTATTGTATATTATCTTTACGAAAGGTAAAAATACTGTATATGGGAATCAGCTTAGTGATTTTAAGTATATGATTGCATTAAATTATATTCCAATATTTAAAGACATGGAATATGACGCTTTCTTTCAATCACAAAGTGAATGTGAATAAAATTAAAATGGTATACTTCTCAGAATCTATGAGTACCATGTGTGCTGATGCGTCTAATACTGTGCTTTTTTTTTTTAACTCTTTGGAATAGAAATAAATTTGAACTCTGATTTGCTTCCCATCCTTTAGTTCATATTATAAGTTTCACACACATGTAAATGTGAGGTCATAAGTTGCTTAAAAAATCTCTAAGAAATATTGGATCTAAAAAGCACGGAAAGTAACGCGACAAGGATGATGACAAATTTTCTTAAATCTTCCATCACTTTGGATCCATATAATTTCTTAGCTTATTTGTCTTTACCTGCTTAGATTTCTTAGAGAAATCTGGCCTTGTCCCGATTGTTTCTTTTTTTATTTTTAAAATATTGTTATGCATTTCTTTTTTTTCCCCCCTCATTTTTCTATTCTGTTTTAAATAAAAAAATTGTCAACCAATTTTTAAAATGGATGATGAAGTCATAAACCATGGGCAAAAGAATATTGTTATAAACTTACAATATCAGTCCAAACAGATCTAAAAGCTTATAATCAGTCTTCGAAAATAAATTTTTATTATTTCGTTATTAAAAATTTTCTGAAGTTTATTTTTCCAAAAATGAGTAAGCCTCGCAAAAAGCATATTCGGAACATTTAATTTTTATTTAAACAATCTAAATTGTGTATCAATTTTATTTTTAAAGAATTGTGTAGTTAACAAAAATATTTTTTCTAGGAGTCTCATGATGGAAAGTATGGGCCAATTGAATTTTGATGTGTCTTAATTTTTTTCCTTAATCACAGTTAATCGAAGAAACTCATAATCTTATCTTTGCGGTGAGGTGAATACCGCTTATATGGCACATAGGAATTTATCAGAATTAATGTGTAATGGGCCTTGTGGAATAACCCAATATAGTCATGGATTTTTTATTTCCCAATAAATCACGAAATAAATTTGAACTGAGATTTTGTTCTCTGTGATTTAGTTCATGTCATAAGTTTCACACACATGTAAAGATGGGGTCATAACTCGCTTAAAATTAAAATCTTCATAAATCGGTAAAATATTGAATCATTAAACGCATAAAAAATAACCTGACAAGGATGATAAAAATGGTTAGCTGGGATTTCAATGTTTTTTCTAGCTTCTAATTTTTCATTTTCCCCTATATTTTCTTTTTAATTGCAAGTTTTTTAAGTTTTTCTTTTCTAATATAGAGACAATGCATTCGAATTTGTCAGAGTGAGTCTCACATCGATCCGAGGAAAAAACAACATGCTGAAAAATAATTTATATATATATATATCATTCAAGGATGGCAGCTCTTTTAAAATGATTAAGATGATGATTCAATGCTCTGAAAATGATTTTAGATAAATAATCTTAGCAGTATTAACAAATGAGCTCAACCTCCATACTTAGGGTCACAACACGACATTAAAACTTTCATTGATAATATCTTATCTCTTTATTGGGTCTTTAGTAATTAGCTGTTTATCCATATTTAGGGATATTTTTAAATCCAACTATTTTTTTTTTTATAATTCTGCAATGCGAAATATGAAAAAAAAAACCTAGCGTTTGTTTTTCTCTTGTTAATTGGGCAAAGACGAACATCATTCTACTGATAAATCTGTACTTTTTACTCTTAAATCTTCTATCACTTTGGATTCACATAATTCCTTAGCTCATCTGTCTTTTAACAGTTTGTTAGGTATTTTTAGAGAAATTTGGGCTTGTCTCATTTTTTTGAATTTTTAAATATTTTTATGCATTTCTTCTTCTATTTTTTCAGAATTTTTCTATTCTTTTTTTTAATTAAAAGTTCATCATCCAATTTTTAAAATGGTTGGGGAAAAGAATATTAGTCCAAAAGGATCTAAAGGTTCATCATCAATATTTGAAAATAAATGTAGTCATTAAAAAGTTTTTGAAGGATTTATTTTTTTCAAAATAAGTCTGTCTTAGAAGAAATATACTCGGAACATTTAATTTTGTTTTGGATAATCTAAATGAATAATTTTATTTTAAAAAAATTTTGTAGTTTGCAAGAACTATTTTTCTAGGAGTCACATGATGAAAAACAAGGGTCAATGGGATTTTGATGTGTCTCTTAGTTTGTTTTCTTAATTTTTATTGCAGGAACTCAATATGAATTAATGAATCCACAAAATCCGAAAAGATAACAAAATGAAGGGAAGTAGAAAACACTGTAATGGGCCTTGTGGAATAACCCATTATGTTTTTTGACATTAAGCCATCCAAATTCCTCAACAAATCACATGTCCAAATTATTTGGTCTATGGTCAATGGCCTGGCCAAGTAGAAAGGGTTATTCCTTTTTATAAATAATAATTGTAGTTGTGTTTTATCATTTAGAATAAATTTGTGTTATTTCTCAAAAAATGTGCAAGTCTTACTATATGTGTTTTTAAAAAATACAAATTTATCTAATGTACATAATAACTTATTTTAAATAAAAATTGTCACTGACATTATTCTCTTTGTTTCCCCTCTAATATTTGAAGGGAGCATCCCAAGTGAGATTGGGGATCTTTCACAATTGAAGATATTGTATCTTTCAAATAATCAACTTGCTGGTTCAATACCATCTTCATTATTCAACAATTCAGCAATACAAGACTTTCAACGTGCAATAAATAACTTATATGGGAGTCTCCCAACAAATGTGTGTGTTGGGCTTCCGAAGCTACAAATATTTTATGCGAATGGAAATGATTTGGATGGCGAAATACCCTCCACTTGGCATCAATGCACAGAATTAGTAGGAGTACTATTGGGGGATAACAAATTCAACGGAGGAAACATACCAACTGATATTGGAAATCTGACCAAACTTCAGCGGCTATATCTTGGCAGCAGCAACTTGCAAGGTTAGAGTTTTAATTATTATATGATTGTCTTAAATTTTGCATCACAAATTTAATGAATAATAATTTTGTTATATCACTTTTAAAACGTGGAACTTGATGCTTTTTTATGCTTTTTTTTTTCAATTATGTTCCTAGTATTTTGATAAATCACGAATTTGCATTACAAATTTAGTGAATAATAATTTTGCTAGATCACTTTCTTTCTTTCTTTTTTGCCAACGTCAGATCACTTTTAAAGGCGTGGAACTTGATGCTTTGTTTTGGTCCCAAAATGAATGCGATTTCTTTTATATATAATTTTCACGAACATGTCAAAAAATGAAATAAAATATAGAATTATTGAAAAAACATGGGAGCCCGAAGAAAAATAAATTAATCAACATTGGTAATTTAATTAGTGTGGCATTCCTTATGTGTGGCAACTCAGTTGATGATAAGGACGATGAGAAGGACTCGTCGGGTTTTCAATATTTGCATGATATTCTTTTTTTAAATGAAGGTATGCATGATATTCTTAACCAGTTCACATCAGGAAAAGTTATGTTGTTGCAGAAAAGACTTTAATAAAACATTCATTTATTATTTATACTATATTATCTTCAGAATGTGTAATTGAACGTAAATTAATACCTTAAATGAAAACTAAAATTTTAGCCCTTTTTTTTTTTTTTGCCTATGATGAATTTATCGTATTCGAAGTTAGATCCTTGTAAAAATTAAATAACTTAAATGCAAAATATAAATGATCTGACTGTTCATTTTAAATAGGTGAAATTGATTCCATATCTGTCTTTATAGCATTTCTTCTTTAAAAGAAACTTTACTGTATGATTGTTCATTGATATTAGAAAAGTCCCTTTTAAATTGCTTTAATTTCCAATAAAAACTAATTATTTCCCAATAATTTTGAGCCTCTAATTAACACAACTCCATGTATTATTTACATGCATGGTTGCGTGTGAATTCATGAAATTATCTAGTCATACAACTAACCAATTAACAAATATTTTGTATCTATTTGCCTGAAAAAATGTTTCATCATCTCCCTCTACTTGAAATGCTTGATGTTGATAGCAATCAATTAGAGGGAAGCATTCCAAAATTAATAAGTCACTACACATCTTTGAAAGAACTATATTTGTGTGCTAACTCATTTGCAGGTATATATTTACTTGTGTGTTTTCTTTTCTTCTTAATATTTTTCTCTGAAATGACATTTTGTTTTTCATCATTTCATTCATATAACAGATGCAGCTCATGAAAAAGCCAAATTAAATCCTCACATATGCTAATTGCTTGCTAACTGGTCAAATATCAATTCTTAGTCTCTTCAGCAATTCTTCTTTTAAAAAAATTAATGTCCGGTTGGTCATTGAAATTGGAAAGAGTCCCTTTTAAATTAGCGTCCAACGAAAGTTAAATTATTTCCAATTAATAGAAGCCTCCCATTACCAAACTTCCGTATATTATTTGTAAGCTTGTGTAAGTGTGAATTTCTCAGGAACTTGCTTGCTCTACTACCAAGTTATTAACAAATATTCTGTTTTTATGTATAGGTGGAATTCCTTCATTTCTTTGGAACATGCCTTCTTTGACATATGTCAACTTTGGCCACAATCATTTAAAGGGCAATTTGCCAGAAGAAATCAACTCCTTTAAGAGTTATGCCTTTTTTTAAAAAAATAAATAATTGTAGTTATATGTTAGCGTTATTTTAAAAAACGAGGGAGTCTTTAACATGCAAAGGAAATATAGCTTAAAAAAAACGATAAAACATTACACACACAACTCCATCAACATTTCTTCTTTAAAAGAATGTATATCTACAATACAACCCCTTTGCAGTAAGCTCGATCTAACCATCCCTTAACTTTACACTTTAACAAACTTTTTATTTATTATTTACATATAATTTTTACACACATATCTAAAAGTGAAAAACATGGGAAACCAAAGAGAAGGACTTATATTTGGGTTTCAATATTTCTTTGATCCTGCTGAGAAAGAAAAACCTCATGCCTTACATAAAAAAATAACATATTATCATTTAAGAGTCATGCCTTTTTTTTAAATAATTTTAGTTAATTATATAACGGTGTTATTTTTAAAAATGAGTAGGTCTTCAGCATGCAAAGGAAATATAATTTAAAAAAATGGTAAAACATTCCGAATAGTCTGAAAACGGTGTGCATATATATATATATGGAATCTTATATATA
This sequence comes from Neltuma alba, assembly GCF_004799145.2. Lineage (NCBI taxonomy): Eukaryota > Viridiplantae > Streptophyta > Magnoliopsida > Fabales > Fabaceae > Neltuma > Neltuma alba. The sequence continues at coordinate 290,265 of NW_021633696.1, forward strand.
TTCCATATATATATGTATGTGTGTGTCTATATATATATATATATATATGTATGTAATACACACACAACTCCATCAACATTTCTACTTTAAAAGAAAGGATACTACAATACAGCCCTTTAACTTTACACTTTAACAAATTTTTTATTTTTTATTTATGCTTATTCTCCATTGCCTGCAAAATTTTTAACCTAAATTGCTTTAAGAGTGAAAATTCTAGTATACATGCTTTGGTTAAAAAAAATTCATTTACTATTTATAATATATTATCTCCAGAATGTGCAACTGGAAGTATTTTAACTCCTTAAATAATGAAAACTAAATTTCCCTATAAAGAATTTATCATATTCAAAGTTAGAGCCTTGTAAGTATTAAATAATTTATGTGAAAGCTACAAATAATTTGATTGTTTATTTTAAATAGGTGAAATTAATTACATAATCTATCTTTAGCATTTCTTCTTTGAAAGAAATTTTACTGTTCGTTTGTTCATTGATATTAGAAGAGTCCCTCTTGAATTGCATTCCAATAAAAACTAAATTATTTCATAACAATTTTAAGCCTCTAATTAACAAAACTCTATTCATTATTTATATGGTTAAGTGTCAATTCATAAAATGCCTAGTCAACTAATTAACAAATATTTTGTATTTCTTTATAGGTAATTTGCCAGAAAAAATGTTTCATCATCTCCCTTCACAAGAAATCTTGAGTGTTGGTGGTAATCAACTAGAGGGAAGCATTCCACAGTCAATAAGTAACAGCTCATCTTTGAAAGGATTGTATTTGGATTCAAACTCATTTACAGGTATGCATTTACTTTTGTGTTTTCTTTTCTTTTTAATATTTTCTCTAAAATGAAAGTTTGTTTTTCGTCATTTCGTTCGTATTGTTCATAATTCATATGATAGGGCTTATATACAGCTAGTGGTTACAATCCCAAAATAACAAATAAGGCTAAGATCTTGAACAAATGGAACTATTGTGCTTTCCAAAAAAACCTAAAATTATTTTCTATTAATTACATGGATTATTTATATGGTTGTGTGTAACACATGATTTATTGGCAATTACTAGCGAGATGGTAGTATATGCAATGTCATGGTTATAACGTATTCGCTTTCTCCCTTTCTAATGTTGGTAAGACACGCTTCGTTTTTTTTTCTTTGGTTGAAGTGTGTGTATATATATATATATATATTATATGCAAATAACATGACCAGTTTTATTTTTCTTCTTGTAAGTCCATTCATTATTTTTCCCCCCTGCACAAAAGTCCGTTTATTCTCTTTACAAGCAGCTGTTGGCAATAGATTATATTTGGATGCCAGCCTCTTTGGAAGCATAGGATATTATATCTTATTTTTATTCTTTTCTTTGTTTTTAATCATTTTCTCTAATTACATAATCTATCTTTAGCATTTCTTCTTTGAAAGAAATTTTACTGTTTGATTGTTCATTGATATTAGAAGAGTCCCCTTTAAATTGCATTCCAATAAAAACTAAATTATTTCATAACAATTTTAAGCCTCTAATTAACACAACTCCATTCATTATTTATATGGTTAAGTGTGAATTCATGAAATGCCTAGTCAACTAATTAACAAATATTTTGTATTTGTTTATAGGCAATTTGCCAGAAAAAATGATTCATCATCTCCCTTCACTTGAAATCTTGAGTGTTGGTGGTAATCAATTGGAGGGAAGCATTCCACAGTCAATAAGTAACAGCTTATCTCTGAAAGAATTGTATTTGGATTCAAACTCATTTACAGATATGCATTTACTTTTGTGTTTTCTTTTCTTTTTAAGATTTTTCTCTAAAATGAAAGTTTGTTTTTCGTCATTTCGTTCGTATTGTTCATAATTCATATGATAGGGCTTATATACAGCTAGTGGTTACAATCCCAAAATAACAAATAAGGCTAAGATCTTGAACAAATGAAACTATTATGCTTTCCAACAAAACCTAAATTATTTTCTATTAATTACATGGATTATTTATATGGTTGTGTGTAACACATGATTTATTGGCAATTACTAGCGAGATGGTAGTATATGCAATGTCATGGTTATAAGGTATCTCCCTCTCTAATGTTGGTAAGACACGCTTAGTTTTTTTTTTTTGGTTGAAGATTATATGTATATTATTATATGCAAATAACATGACCAGTTTTATTTTTCTTCTTTTGAGTCCATTCATTATTTTTACCCCCTGCACATAAGTCCGTTCATTATCTTTACAAGCAGTTGTTGGCAATAGATTATATTTGGATGCCAGCCTCTTTGGAAGCATAGGATATTATATCTTATTTTTATTCTTTTCTTTATTTTTTAATCATTTTCTCTAATAGTTCAAATTTAAAATGAGATTTTATTTCTATCATTTCATTAATATTGTACACATGCATATCTGTAATGGGGTTTTAAATATGGAACTAGCTTAGTGCTCATCGCAATGATGAACACCATGATATTCATCATTGCGGTGAAATCTACACTATTTAGACAAGGTTTTAATCGTCTAGATTTAAAATTTTTAACTAATGATTTTTAAATAAAAAATATGTTTAAAAAACTTACAGTCAAAATATGACATTTATTTTGGATTATCTACCTATTAAAAGAACACACTTTTAAAAAAAAAATAAAAAAATAAATTCTCTGCTATCTAAATTAAATTTGAATGCTCAGTAGCGTGATGAATACCAAAACTAGTTCCATGAAAATATAGTTAGTAATTTACAATCCCAAAGCATCAAAAGATCAAATTGCAAAACGATCTTTTATTATTCCTTTTAGATCATTTTCTCTATATATGATTGTTTCAAATTTTGTTGTTAGATTACTTTTAAAGACACGAAACTTGATTTTGAAATAAAAATTATGTTTAAAAAACTTACAGTCAAAATATTACATTTATTTTGGATTATCTACCTATTAAAAGAACACTTTTTTAAAAAAACAAAAATAAAAAATAAATTCTCTGCCATCTGTATTAAATTTGAATGCTCATTAGTGTGAAGAGTACCAAAACTAGTCCCGTGAAAATATAGTTAGTAATTTACAATCCCAACGCATCAAAAGATCAAATTACAAAACGATCTTTTATTTTTCCTTTTAGATCATTTTCTCTAGTAGAATAAAACAAAATGAGATTTTGTTTTTTGTCATCTCATTCATTCACATCACTTATACTTTGTTCAATTAAAAGGCGCAATATCATATATATTATAATTTAAGGGTCGTGGTCTTTTTAAAATAATTTTCGTTCTATATTATCTCATTCAAATTAAGCAAGTTTTAAACGATATTTTAAAATCTTTAAATTTAATTCTTGTGCATATTAACTTTCTGACATGTTAAAAAATATATCATAAAAAGAAAAAAATTATGCTAACAAGTATAATAAATTGATAATACAATCACATATATGTATGGTACATCAGTCTATTTTAAGTTAAAATATATATTTAGTCTTTTGACTTTATACAATATTTCAATTTGATTTCTCAACTTTAAAAAGTATATTTTTTGTCCTTTAACTTTAAAATCGTTAGGCTTAAATGATGATGTCTTATAACAATTACAGGTGTTTTGAAACTTAAAACTTTATATGTTAATATTTGAAAATGTTTTATCAACATTTAAAATCTCAATGTTATCATTTTTTGCTAATAATTTCAGGGCGAAAAGATTAAAGGTATACATTTTAAAGCTAAGGGTCCAAATTGAAACTATTTATAATGTTAAAGAACAAATACTTTAGTCGTCTTTTTTCAGTCCTAGAAGATGACCTCCATCAATATACGTGGTTTCATTTTCATTTTATTACTATATCTTTTTTTTCCTCAATTCTTCTCAGGCACCCGCATTATCTAAAACGAGATTTTGTTTTTCTTCATTTCATTTATATTGTTCATCCAAATTAATAGAAAAAAAAGCTAAGAGGATAAACAAATAAAACAACGTGACAATGTGTGTCCTGATTTTCTTGGGTATCTTTGCGTGCATTTCTTATAAGTTCTGTTTTTGTTTTCAAAAATGTTGTCATCGATTTTCTTTTCAATAAATCACGATTTAGAACTGAAGTAAAGAGAATATTTGTTCTCAAAATTAAATGTCATAAGATCTAGCATGGGAATAATAAAGAATACTGCTATTATGTCATTTGGAATGTCTAGAAGGATTGTGGTTTTCAAAATAATGATGGCTTACAACCCAGGGATCTGGAGCATTCAGTTTTGATTTGGGCCATCTAAGTTATATTTTACTTTTTATATTAATTAATTAATCATTATTTATTTCAAAAAAGATTGTATTTAAAAAATAATTTTGCCTATGTATATTGCTTATTAGGAATAAAAATACCATAAATGAACAGATAGTTATTAAAAAATAAAAAACTCACGGTCCGTATGTGAAATATCGATGTTATTAAATTGATGACTTGATATTGAACTTTGAGGGCATACAGGCTTCTGTTCTTTTTTCTTTACCAATGATCCTTCATTCTCGTAATTGAACTTTGGATTGGAAATCTAATATCATTGAAGGTAATATTCCACCTGAGATAGGAAGTCTAAAGCACTTGAAGGTTTTACAACTTTCAAACAACAAACTTTCTGGAGCGATTCCTCAAGCAATTTCCACCTTGTCTTCACTCGAGCAGCTATGGTTGTCTCATAACAGTTTGTCAGGTATGTTTGGATTATTTTTTATATTTATATTTGTGTTTTGCTCTAAACTAGTCTATTATTAGTTAGCAGGGTATAAACCCAATCTCTCTGTCATGTTTTTTTGGGGTTCCTGTCCTCGTTTTTTATCAGTTTTTTTTAGAGATGTAATTATCGACATTTTTCTCAACAAATCACGAAAAGTAGATAGAATATTTGTTGGGGTTCAATGTTTTTCTTTTCAACTTGATTCTTTCTCTCAATCCCAAAATCACTACGCTTCTTTTATATAAAATTTTCACAAAAATTTCAAAAATTGAAATAAAATATTGAATCATTGAAAAACATGCGAGGCCAAAGAGAAGGACTTAGTTGGGGTTCAATGATTTTCTTGTAGCCTCTTGTTTTCCATTTTCTGCTGCATTTTCTTGTCGGTGACTAGTTTTCATTATATTCTATCATCTGAATTTCTCAACGAATCACTCATTGATCCTGGTGAGAAAGCAAAGCCTCATGCCTTACATAAAACATAATACTCCTCCGGTCCTTAATATAAGACCCATTTAACCAATTTGATTAAATTAAGAAAGTTAGGTAAGTTAGTTAATTATAAAAAATATGACACATTTTTCCTAAAACACCATAATCATCTTTCTTAATACTCCCTCTCCTTCTACTTGATTATGATTGAGGGAGTATCCATAGAGGTAATTTAGAGAAAATTGACAAATATGAGAAATGGGTCTTATATTTAGGACCAAAACCAACTCACTAATTGAGTCCTATATTAAGAACCAGAGAAGTATATGTTATCCTTTAAGAGTCATGCCTTTTTTTAAAAAAAAAAATAATTGTAGTTATATGTTAGCGTTATTTTGAAAAAACGAGCGAGTCTTTAACATGCAAAGCAAATATAGTTTAAAAAAACGATAAAACATTACACACACAACTCCATCAACATTTCTTCTTTAAAAGAAAGTATATCTACAATACAACCCCTTTGCAGTAAGCTCGATCTAGCCATCCCTTAACTTTTCACTTTAACAAAGTTTTTATTTATTATTTATATATAATTTTTACGCACATATCTAAAAGTGAAAAACATGGGAGCCCGAAGAGAAGGACTTATAGTTGGGTTTCAATGTTTGTTTGATCCTGCTGAGAAAGAAAAAGCTCATGCCTTACGTAAAAAATAATATATTATTATTTAGGAGTCATGCCTTTTTTTAAATAATTTTAGTTAATTATATAATAGTGTTATTTTTAAAAATGAGTTGGTCCTTAGCATGCAAAGGAAATATAATTGAAAAAAATGATAAAACATTCCGAATAGTCTGAAAACGGTGTGTGTGTGTGTATGGAATCTTATATATATTCCGCATATATATGTATGTGTGTGTCTACACACATGCACACACACATATATATATGTAATACACACACTACTCCATCAACATTTCTACTTTAAAAGAAAGGATACTACAATACTGCCCTTTAACTTTGGACTTTAACAAATTTTTTATTTTTTTATTTATGCTTATTCTACATTGCCTACAAAATTTTTAACCGAAATTGCTTTAAGAGTGAAAATTCTAGTATACAGTGCTATGGTAAAAAAAATTCATTTGCTATTTATACTATATTATCCCCGGAATGTGTAACTGGAAGTATTTTAACTCCTTAAATAATGAAAACTAAATTTTCCTATAAAGAAATTATCATATTCAAAGTTAGAGCCTTGTAAGTATTAAATAATTTATGTGAAAGCTACAAATAATTTGATTGTTTATTTTAAATAGGTGAAATTAATTACATAATCTATCTTTAGCATTTCTTCTTTGAAAGAAATTTTACTGTTCGTTTGTTCATTGATATTAGAAGAGTCCCTTTTGAATTGCATTCCAATAAAAACTAAATTATTTTATAATAATTTTAAACCTCTAATTAACACAACTCCATTCATTATTTATCTGGTTAAATGTGAATTCATGAAATTCCTTGTCAACTAATTAACAAATATTTTGTATCTGTTTATAGGTAATTTGCCAGAAAAATGTTTCATCATCTCCCTTTACAAGAAACCTTCGGTGTTGGTGGTAATCTATTAGAGGGAAGCATTCCACAGTCAATAAGTAACAGCTTATCTCTGAAAGAATTGTATTTGGATTCAAACTCATTTACAGGTATGCATTTACTTTTGTGTTTTCTTTTCTTTTTAATATTTTTCTCTAAAATGAAAGTTTGTTTTTCATCATTTCGTTCATATTGTTCATAATTCATATGATAGGGCTTATATACAGCTAGTGGTTACAATCCCAAAACAACAAATAAAGCTAAGATCTTGAACAAATGGAACTATTGTGCTTTCCAAAAAAACCTAAAATTATTTTCTATTAATTACATGGATTATTTATAGGGTTGTGTGTAACACATGGTTTATTGGCAATTACTAGCTAGAAGGTATATGCAATGTCATGGTTATAAGATATTTGCTTTCTCCCTTCCTAATATTGGTAAGACACGCTTATTTATTTATTTTTTGGTTGAAGTATATATGTATATTATTATATGCAAATAACACGACCAGTTTTATTTTTCTTCTTCTAAGTCCATTCATTATCCCCCCACCCCCACACATAAGTCCGTTCATTCTCTTTACAAGCAGTTGTTGGTAATAGATTATATTTGGGTGCCAACCTCTTTGGAAGCATAGGATATTATATCTTATTTTTATTCTTTTCTTTGTTTTTTTATCATTTTCTCTAATAGTTCAAATTTAAAATGAGATTTTATTTCTATCATTTCATTAATATTGTGCATATGTTATCCTTTAAGAGTCATGCCTTTTTTTAAAAAAAAAATAATTGTGGTTATATGTTAGCGTTATTTTAAAAAAAACGAGCGAGTCTTTAACATGCAAAGCAAATATAGTTTTAAAAAACGATAAAATATTACGCACACAACTCCATCAACATTTCTTCTTTAAAAGAAAGTATATCTACAATACAACCCCTTTGCAGTAAGCTCAATCTAACCATCCCTTAACTTTACACTTTAACAAACTTTTTATTTATTATTTATATATAATTTTTACAAACATATCTAAAAGTGAAAAACATGGGAGCCCCAAGAGAAGGGCTTGTAGTTGGGTTTCAATGTTTCTTTGATCCTGCTGAGAAAGAAAAAGCTCATGCCTTACATAAAAAATGATATATTATCATTTAAGAGTCATGCCTTTTCTTAAAAATAATTTTAGTTACATAATAGTGTTATTTTTTAAAATGAGTAAGCCTTTAACATGCAAAGGAAATATGGTTTAAAAAAACGGTAAAACATTGCACGCACAACTCCATCAACATTTCTTCTTTAAAAGAAAGTATATCTACAATACAACCCCTTAACTTTACACTTTTAACAAATTTTTTATTTATTTTACTTATGCTTATTCTACATTGCTTGCAAAATTTTTTACCGAAATTGCTTCAAGAGTAAAAATTCTAGTATATATGACGTGTTTTATGTTAGGAAGAATTAAGTTGTGCGTTGTATACAGTGCTTTGGTAAAAATTCATTCATCATTTATCCTATATTATCTCCAGAATGTGTAACTGAAACTATTTTGACTCCTTAAATGAAAACTAAATTTGCCTATGAAGAATTTATCATATTCAAAGTCAGAGCCTTGTAAATATTAAATAGTTTAAATGAAAGCGAGAAATAATTTGATTAGCATTTCTTCTTTAAAAGAAATTTTACTGTCCGGCTGTTAATTGATATTAGAAGAGTCCCTTTTAAATTGCATTCTAATAAAAACTAAATTATTTTCTAATAATTTTAATTATTTACTGATAATTTTAAGCCTCTAATTAACATAACACAACTCCATGCATTATTTATATGGTTAAGTGTGAATTATGAAATTCCCAGTCAACTAATTAACAAATATTTTGTATCTGTTTATAGGTAATTTGCCAGAAAATTTGTTTCATCACCTCCCTTTATTTGAAATCTCCAGTTTTACTGGTAATCAATTAGAGGGAAGCATTCCAAAATCAATAAGCAGCTGGACATCTTTGAAAGAATTATATTTGGGTATTAACTCATTTATAGGTATGCGCTCACGTACTCATGTGTTTTCTTTTGGTTTTTTAATATTTTTCTCTAACATAAGATTTTGTTTTTCATCATTTCATTCATATTGTTCATTCATAATTCATATGATAGGGCTTATATACAGCTAGCGGTTACAATCCCAAAATAACAAATAACGCTAAGATCGTGAACAAATGGAACTACTACTATTATGCTTTCCAACAAAAGCTAAATAATTTTCTATTACTTACATGTATTATTTATATGGTTGTGTCCTCATAGCAGCAATTTGCAAGGTAAGAATAGTTGTGTGATCTTTTTTCTTTATTATGTTCCCAGTATTTTGATAAATCATGAATTTGCATTACAAATTTAATGAATAATAATTTTGTTGGATAGCTTTTAAGGCTTGGAACTTGATGCTTCCTTTTAATCCCAAAGTGAACACATGCTTTCTTTTATACATAATTTTCACAAAAATGTCAAAAATTAAAATAAAATATTGAATAATAGAAAAACATGGGAGCCCGAAGAGAAGGACTTATAGTTGGGTTTCAATGTTTCTTTGATCCTGCTGAGAAAGAAAAACCCCATGCCTTACATGAAAATTAACGTATTATCATTTAAGAGTCATGCCTTTTTTAAAAATAATTTTAGTTAATTATATAATAGTGTTATTTTTAGAAATGAGTAGTTCTTTAGCATGCAAAGGAAATATAATTTAAAAAAATAATAAAACATTCCGAATAGTCTGAAAACGGTATACATGTGTGTGTCTGTGTTCCATATGCATATGCATATGCATGTGCGTGTCTATATGTATATATGTGTGTGTGATACACACCCAATTCCATCAACATTTCTACCTTAAAAGAAAGGATACAGCAATACAGCCTCTCAACCTTGCACTTCAACAAATTTTTTATTTTTTATTTATGCTTATTCTACATTGCCTGCGAAATTTTTAACCGAAATTGCTTTAAGAGTGAAAATTATAATGTACAGTGCTTTGGTAAGAAAATTCATTTACTATTCATACTATATTATCTCCAGAATGTGTAACTGGAAGTATTTTAACTCCTTAAATAATGAAAACTAAATTTGCCTATAAAGAATTTATCAAATTCAAAGTTAGAGCCTTATAAGTATAAACTAATTTATATGAAAGCTATAAATAATTTGATTGTTTATTTTAAATAGGTGAAATTAATTACATAATCTATCTTTAGCATTTCTTCTTTGAAAGAAATTTTACTGTTCGTTTGTTCATTGATATTAGAAGAGTCCCTTTTAAATTGCATTCCAATAAAAACTAGATTATTTTCTAATAATTTCAAGCCTCTAATTAGCACAACTCCATTGATCATTTATATGGTTAAGTTAAATTAACAGAAGGACTCATAATATTAACAAAATAAATAATAAGGATTCAATAAAAAAAGACCTAATTCAAAATTTGATAAAAATACAAGGACTATCATATCTATTTTCCCAAATTTTTAATACTCAACATATAATGTGCCCACATGCCTCATGTGAAAAATAATAAAACAACGTGATAAAATTTGTAAATTCGCTCACTCATGTAATTTTTATTTTTCAAATTCATTAATTTCAAATTAAATGATTTTTATAAAAAAAATTAAATAATTATCCAATATACTAATCATGTCATGCCAAGTGTCATTTATGATTTTCATAATTTTTTATTTTAAAATTTTTTAAAAGAGTTCAAATTAATGTAACAAATAATTTTTTTTTTGGTATTTACTCTTCTGAATTGAAATGAGTATTACTTGAAATTCTTTGTTATATTCAAGGCAAGTTCTTGACTTATTTTTAGACATGCCAAAGTTAGTATTAATATTTGAAAGTTTTTGTATGGTAGGATAAGTTTATTTAATACTAAAGACAGAAAAGTTTGCAGTTGTGTTTTTCCTTATCTGTTACAATAAACAAGAAATTTATTTAAATAAGCTAAGTATAAAATATCAATTGTGAATAATTATAAAGAATTCAATTTAAAATTTTAAATGCAGTAATTCAATAAATACTAGTTCAAGTTCAACCATATCTGAGCTCCAACTAGTTTAGAAGAAAAAGCTCAAAAAAATAAATGAGAATACGAGATGTTTTAAATAGTCTGACTAATAATTAAATTATATTATTTTAAGTCATTCATATTGAGGCGGAACTATTCAATATGTTCAATTTTTTACAAAATTAAATAAAGCCTTTCAAAAAAAAAATATCCAGTAATAATTTCTTAATAATTATTTTACTTTGAAATTTAAAAGAAGTATGAAAAATCAACACGAGGGAGAGAGCGTGGGAGATCACATTAAAAAATGTGGAATCATTATACATTACGTGGAACTTTTTTGTTCAGCAAAGTATACTTAATAATTTCTCACTAAAACTGCACCCTAAAAAAATTCCTTCATGCATGGATAAATTGCTGAAAAAGTAGTCTAATGCTTTATGCCGCACATGATTAATTGGCAATGCATAAAAGTTATATAGTTAAACTTAATGCACTCATTTGCAATATTAAAAGGTAAGAAATTTGATGGTTAGAGAAAATTTGCCTTTTCCCTTTTTAATATTTATGCATGGATTAATCAGTATAGCACACATGCTCAAGTTTTTGAAATTAGTATGTAAGACATGTGAAGTCTCTTTATTATTTATGTATATTATATGCAACCAATATTACAATGCCAAAATAAAGAAAAGGTAAGATCATGGATGGATGGGACCACTTGATATCTAAAGCATGGAAATTAACAAATTTTTTTAATCTTAATCTTAATCTACCACATCATTTGTATACTTCGATCAATAAAATGGCTTCATATATACTTTGTTTAGGAATCATTCCAAGTGAGATTGGAAATTTGACAAACCTCGAAATTCTTAGTCTTCACGACACCAATTTGCAAGGTAATAGTTTTAATTATATGATTGTCTTAGACCATGTTGCGTGTTTTTTTTTTTTTCATATCTCGAATGAAAAATAATTCTAAAATGAGATTCTTTCTTTTCATTTCTTTCATTCATGTCAAAGAATCATGAGAAGCCGATCAAAGAGTTTGCATTCATAATAGAAATCCTTGAAAAGAGAAATAAAATATAATTTCGGATCATTAAAAAAATTAGGGAATTGAAGCCCTGTAAAAACCGGTCTGGAAAAATTTTGTGGACCATCAATATAGGATGTGGTATGGTAATCTTCAAGGATAGCTCCTAATGTTTACCCCAGCAAAAATGTCTTTAAAAAGAGAAATAAAATAAAATTTTGGATCATTAGAATAAATATGTGTTTGCTATCAATATAATGTTTGTTTTTATTTGATGAAAGGATTTGTATTTGAAAAGATTTTATAATGCTTCCAATTCTCTTGTCAACATATACATAACTTGTATCTTGTCCGCTTTTACATTGAAGCACGTGAATTTCATCCTTAATTTTATGCTTTATCTCCAAAATGTGTGACTAAAAGTATTTTGATTCCTTAGAGAAAAACTAAAATTTCAACTCCTTTTTGCCTATGATGAATTCATCCTGAGATCTTAAAGTTAGATACTTTTTAAATACTTCAATAACTATAATACAAAATACAAATAATTTGGATGTTCATTTTAGATTAGGGGAGATTAATTCCATAGCCTGTGATCTTCAGCAATTCTTCCTTGAAAGAAATTTAACATCCAATTGGTCATTTATATTGGAAGAGTCCATTTAAACTATAGTCCAACAAAAAATAAATCATGTTCTATTTATTTTAAGCACTAATTACCAAAATTCCATGTCTTATTTATATGCTTGTGTGCGGACGAATTTATTAGGAACATGCTTGCCATACTACCAAGTAATTAACAAATATTTTGTATTTATTTATAGGAGAATTTCCTTCATTTATGTGGAACATGCCTTCTTTGACATATGTCAACTTTGGCCACAATCATTTAAAGGGTAATTTGCCAGAAGAAATGTGTCATGATCTCCCTTTACTTGAAGTCTTTATTGTTGTTGATAATCAATTAGAGGGAAGCATTCCACAATCAATAAGTAACTGCACATCTTTGAAAGAATTGTATTTGGATGACAACTCATTTACAGGTATGCATTTACTTATGTGTTTTCTTTTCTTTTTAATATTTTTCTCTCAAATGAGATTTTGTTTTCCCCCCTAAAATCCCAATCATGAACAGATGGACGTCCGGAAATTTGTGACAGAGAAAAACGAAATCCTCACATCTACCATTTGATGACAAAACTCCAAGCCATACAAGACTTTTTTTATCAAGATTTTTTCTGTCTCTTAATTACTTTAATTTTACTTTTTCAGATGAGTTTGGAGTTGGTTTTACTCATTTATCATATATATAAATTGTAACGATTCAACATTGTCTAATTAAAATTAAATTTATAATATTTTTAAAAAATTGCAACGTAGTAATTAAAAAATGCACAATAAACAAAAATTATTTAGATATGTATAAAAGATCAATTACAAATTATACAATAAATGTAACTCATAAAATGCTTGACCAACCAAATTTAAATGCAACATACATGCTTACTATATGCCGGTCCTTTTTTCCAGGTTTTATCTGTTTCCTAACAACTTTAATTTTATGTTTTTTTCCTATAGAGTACATTTTTTCATGTGTTATGCTTCTTTTTCAATTTTTCATTTTTCAAATTCGTTCATTTCATATTAAATGCTTATTCAATAATTAACAGTACAAAAACTTTTATTTTTCAAAAGAAATACTAGTCATTTCACCTCAAGTGTAATTTGTGATTTTCTTAATTTTTTCATTTCTAAATTTTACAAAGACTTGAGCAAATAAAAAATAATTTCTTGGTACATTTTACTCTGTTGGTTGGTTGAAATGAGTATTACTTGAAATTCTTTTTAATATATTTAACGTAATTTTAGAATTATTCTTAAACATACCATTTTTAATAATATTTGAAAATTTTTGTGTAATATTTGATAATTTCTTCTTTTCTATACAAACACAAACACGCGGTAACAACTCTATCTTTTAATTAAAATTAAAATTATATTGACATTTTTCCAAAAAAAAATCACAGCATATGAATTAAAAATTTGAAATAAACAAGAGATTTTTTTAAATAGATATAAAAATCAATTACAAATTATAATATAGAAATCAAATAAAAATCTAAATACAACTCAAACTGATGAAGAATAATATGAGATATTTCAGTTGTTCAACAAATAGAAGAACTGGTCTGCACGTTGTGAAATTAAGTAAGGCTCTTCAAGCTAAAGTTTTTCACATATTAATTTCCTGGAGGGATAAACTGCTGAATAAGTAGTTTAATGCTATAGGCAACACATGATTTATTGGCAATGCGCAAATAACTAATAGACGAAGCCAAAGCAAACACTCAAAAAATTCCTAGCATACAAGTAGTTAGCCAATACCAGTCCTAGATAAAGAGTCACAATTAGAAGGCTCAAGATCCTGCTGCAGAATATGAAACCGAAAGGGTGGTTCAGAAAACCATGCTTGTGATACCACTCCTTTCGAAACTTCTGCTGCTAAATAATCAGTAGCTCTACTGCCCTTGTAAGAAACCTAAGACAAAGACCAATTTTGCACAAACAATAAGATTTTAAAAGAATTATATTTGAATATTAACTCATTTACCGGTATGTACTTTTGTATGTCCTTTTTTCAGAGATTTTATCTATCTCTTAATTACTTTAAGTAGTCAGCCACTACCAGCCCTAGCTAAAGAGTCACAATTAGAAAGCTCACGATTAGTAGCAACAAAAAGGATAGTGGTTCAGAAAACCATCCTTGTGGTACTACTCCTTTTAAAATCTCTGCTGCTAAACAATGAGCAGCTCTATTGCCCTTGCGAGAAACCAAAGACAAAGATCAATTTTCAACAATATAATGTCAACTTTGAATAACAGTTTAGCATGACATCTTCACAGCTCCAATCGCATCCCTTGAATTCAGAGGCTCTCGATTTATGAAATAGCCCTTGACAATCAATTTCAACTATCACCTTCTTTCCTTCCCACCTCTCACTGCAATATAAAGCTTCCAAGATTACCAAGGTTTCTGCAATAAGAGCTGAATATGCCTTAACCTGCATTCCCAAACCACCAACAAACACACCATTCTCACCTCTTCCCACCAACCCTACAGAAGCAGCCATATCAAATAACCTGAAAGAAGTATCCACATTCAACTTGATTGCTCCATTTGCAGGTGCCCTCTAAAATCTCGCTCTTTCAATACCATTGCCTTCCATCTTACGTCTCCCCCTTTGTTTTTGAGCCTCATCATAATCACTAACTAGCCTCAACAACCTTGCCACACATCTGATAGCATCCACCTCAGCACCTTCAAAAATATGCCTACACCTAGCTTTCCAAGTTTTCTTCTAAAAAGAGCTTCCTTGGTGGCCAAAGCTCTACTCACTAACCTCCACATAAAATGACCTACTTTGGCAGGAATCTCCAGCTTCCACAATTGATTTCACAGCTGTTTAGATATCTTATAGGAGCCTCCCGGATCTCTCAATCTTCCACCATCTTCTTTGCCCAAAGGCCAAAGCTACCCTATACCCCAACTTCACAGAGTAATTACAATCTCTACTTATCATCCAAAGACACTTATATACCAAATTTGATCCGGGAATATTAATAAAGTTAATGATAATCACTGAACCAATCTTCCATTCCTTCAAAACACCAAGAATTATTTCTTACTAAGCTCTTCACAATCAAACTCGTTTTCTTCATCCAAATATCTGGAAGCCAATGCATACCTATTAGCTTCGGGAATAATCCAATTGTCAACACAATTTCTGATCCTATCTCCGGTCCCTACTCTCCAACAGAGATCCTTATTTATTAAATCTCTTCCTTCTAACATGTTGGACCAACCCCAAGAAGATCTACAACCTTGCTTTGCCTGCAAAAAAAAAAAATCAATATCCAAGAAATACAAACCCTTCAAAATCTTACACCACAAAGCATCTGGATTTTGAGCCAACCTCCATGCAGTCTTAGCAAGGAGAGCTTTATTAAACAACTCTAGATTCCTGTAACCCATTCCACCTTCACCTTTTGTGAAGCTCAGTGATTTCCAAGATTTTCAATATATTCTACTGGCTTGTTCCCTCTGACCCCACCAGAACCTTGCCATCATACCATCTAATTAAACACAAATCTTCTTTGGAAATCTGAAACAGGACATGGGAAGCACATGTATTGCAGGTCCTACTGCCTTAATCATCACTTCCCTCCCTACAAATGTTAGCAACTTCTGTTTCCATCCCTGTAATTTCAAACCAAGCCTCTTTTTTTTTTTTTTTAAACAAACAAAAGAGCCTCTAACTTCAACTTTCCCCATGTCATTGGCATTCCCAGATATTGACTTGGAGTGTCACTTACTTGAATCCTCAAAACCTCATATACTTCCTTCTGAACATCCTCAGTTGTATTCTTCAGGGAAAACAAACAAACAAGACTTATCAGAATTTACTACGTACTCGTCCTTAAGCCTTACAGTAGCAATCTAATATGCCTTTCAACACTTAACAATTCTGCTTTCTTGAATTCATAAAAAATAAAGCATCCTCACAAAAAAAAAAAATAGTGAGACAATAATGGAGACTTCCTTGTGAAGAACAAAGTGTTAGTCACCTTAAGTCCCCTTCAAAATAAAAGAAATTAATGCAATATAGTATACGATCTAGGTCATATTCTCTTAACATCTAACCTCTCCTCTTCCTCCATCAATGGCCTTTTCAACCCAATCTTCCTCAAACCTGTTACCATCTCTGACATAGGAGATACACTCCCATATAATATTATTGCCTTAGACATATTGCTGCTTTTCTTAGGTAGAGACAAAGCTTTCTCTTCCTTCTCTTCAGACCTATAAATTGCAACCTCATTCACTCCTTTTTAATTGAAATTGACCTAGCCTCCTAACATCCACTAGTCCCTACAATAACCTCTTCCTTCTTATTCTTCTTAGCAACCATGTTACTGCTCAAATCCACCTGCTCAGTCTTCTTATCACCTGTATTCTTTTCTTTATCTATCTTATCTTCCTTCCAAGGTAATTCAATCTGTTTGCCTTTATCATTTGCCTTTCTTAACTTTATACACTCCACTTCTTCCTAACTATCCTTACAGATAACCACTAACTCATCCATCCTTCTAGTAGCCTATACTCCCAACCAATTTCCATACTCTGTAGAGCCAGTCTCTTTGTTGTCCTTGTACATACAGCTTTTGATATCATACCCCAGTCTCCCACAAGCAAAGCACAAATTCTGCAATCTTTCATATCTCACCTTAATCGATATAAGATCCTTATCAAGTCGTGGAGCACAAAGTCTAGTAACTAGAGGTTTCTTTAAGTCTAGAGATTTCTTTAAACCAACAAGCACTCAAGCACAAAGAAAACTCCTAGTTAACAGAGCATCACACTTAGGATCCTTCACAAGAACCACCTCTCCAATCCTCGAGCCAAGCCTAATGGCATTTTCAATATCTATCACTGCCAATGGCAGGCCTTGAAATTGGATCCAAAAGGGGCACAAGTCAAAGTTTACCTCACTACCTACCATATCTTCTTCCCACTTTTGAATATACAAGAGCCATCCAGTAATTGACCATGGCCTCCCTCGTAGAATTCTTCTATAATCTTCTCGATATCTAAATTCAAACATAAAAGTTTTCTGATCCAGCTCTACAATTTCCAAATCCCCTTTCTTTTCTAGATTCCACTCCTTTCTGATCATCTGAATTACCACAGTAACATTCAGATTCTTCTCTGTAACCATTCTTCCAATCAGAGCACCACCACCAAACCTTCTCTCTTCTCTCTTCCTCCACAACAAATCAACCTCAAGAGTCATCTTCTTCTCTTTGGATTTTGTTTCTCTCGAGCTTCCTCCAACCTCAATCGACCTCATTCCTTCGATCATTTGTTCCTCACCACCCTTCTCTCTCGCAGAGAAATATTGAGAAGCCAGTCTTTTCACCTCTGCTGCAGTAGGGGAGGGATGACACTCTGAAGAACCTCCTTCATAGCTGTAATCGACGACAGAACAAGACATTATGAACGCGATGATAACCGTCATAACTAACTCTCACAAGGAGAGAGAACCCTTTTTTTTTTTATGATTCAATTTGATGGTTATAAGAAATTCACTTTTTCCCTTTCTTTCTTTCTTTTTTTGTTTTGATAGCGACTTTTTTCCTTTATAATATTTTAGTGTTTGGAATTAATAAGACGTGAACTTGTTTTTTATTTGTTTTTTTGGTACTTTGATCAATGAAAAAGCTCCATATCGCATTTAATGTGCCCATGTGTTTTATTTTTTACCCACACGCATAGAGATTTTAATTTTATAAATTAAAATTGAAAAATTCATGAGTTAATGTACATATCTGACACAAATATATTTTGGTAGAAACTCATTGACAAGTATCCTTTTATATCTATTACTTAGTTATTTATTTTGAAAGTTTGTTTATCATGTTCAATTAAATGTGCTAATATGAAAACAAATAATGATCAGCATAAAACTTTAATATTCGGAGACTTAGTTTTTTTTTTAACTACTTTTAATCAATTAGCGGGGGAAATATTATTTTACTAAATGTTTTTTTGGGTAACATTAAATTTGAGACAGATTTTTTTTTTTTCATACACAAATTTGAGACATGGATAGCATAGTATATAGTAGTATTTCTTTTTTGCCATCATAGATAGCATAGTATATATTTGTTAGGGGGGCTGTTATATCATTTTCGAACAAAAATCATTCAATACGCATATATGAAAAGACTCGTCCAACCTCAATACTTAAATTTCAAATCATTAAAGAAATTTCTAATAAATTAACTAAATCGGGACATGGTCTTATTATGATATTAAACATATCAGATTTAGTTTGCAGAAAACAGTAGTCTTTTGTACACCATTGCGGATCTTATTAGAATATGTATTGGTTTATAATATATATATATATATATATATATATATATAAAATGATGTATTCTTTTATTCCATACACGTTGCATATAAAACATATTAACTGTTATATCTCCGTTTTTCCCTAGTAGCTTTTTTTATGAGAATGTTATTCATCCATCGATTTTTTTGTCCAGGTTCTGTACCCAGAGGGATAGGCGGTCTTGATAAACTTGGTAAATTAGACTTATCCAGTAATTACTTCAAAGGACCTATTCCTTCCAACATATTCAACATTTCAACATTAACATTTTTAAACCTTGGCAGCAACTCCCTCTCTCGCATTCTCCCATCATATTTAGGAAATGGCCTTCCCAATTTGGAGAAGTTAGGGTTGGATGGGAATGAACTAACCGGATGAATTCCAAACTGCATACCAAATGCTTCTAAGCTCATTGCGTTACACTTGTCATCGAATAAACTTACCAAAGCTATACCCAATGTAATTGGAAATTTAACAAGCTTGATTGACTTAGCTTTGGATGGGAATGACACTACAAAAAAATATGTTAATTCTAGCGGTTATGGTGTTACATTTCTAGCGGTTTTAACCGCTACAAATAACATTTGTAGCGGTTAACGAAACCGCTAGAAAAACAGGTGTTAGAAAAAATTTCTAGCGGTTATCTCAACCGCTACACATCATGGTCAAAACGATAGAACATTTCTAGCGGTTACGAACCGCTAGAAATTATCTGAAGGAGACACATTACTAGCGGTTACAAAACCGCTAGAAATTTTTTCCGGGGAAAACGTTTCTAGCGGTTTTATAACCGCTAGAAACGTTTCCCCGGAAAAAATTTCTAGCGGTTTTGTAACCGCTAGAAACCTGCTAAACGGGAATTAAATAATTTCAGTAGCGCGAAAATTACTAGCGGTTATAGAACCGCTAGAAATGTTTGGGAAATTAAATTTTCACACCAATTGAATTTTTAGAATGGCGGGAAAATTTTCTAGCGGTTCTTAACCGCTAGAAAGTTTGGCGCGAAATTTAAATTTGACGAAATATTTCTAGCGGTTCTGAACCGCTAGAAATGTTTACCGTGCCAGAAAAAAAAATTTATGGTTTTTCATATTATAATTTTAAAAACCATTAAATAAATTATTTTGAAGAATTTTTGTTAATTTGTATAATTAGTTATATGTTACATTTTATATATTCAAATTTTGTAATAAAAAATATGTAATTAAATTATGAATGTGTTAAAAGAAGTGAATTTAATCTAACAAGATAATTTAATTGAATATTTAATAAGATAGTTGAATTGAAGATGATATATTTTGGAATATTGAACCTATAGTATTAAGTTGATGAGTATTTGAATCAGTTGAGGAGGGCATGACAAATGTGGAGAAGAAAAATCTGAAAGGAAAGGAGAAATAAATATGTTAGTAAATTTTAAATAAAAACAAATAAAAGATACAATGAATTATAAAATAAAATTCACTTACCATAGAGTAAAGAGAAAAAAATCACAATATGAGATAGTAAGAAAAAAAGAGAGAATTATGAAGAAGAATAGGAGAGGAAGGAAAAGAGATGGAGTAAATGAATGTAGAGAAGATATGGTATTTATAGAGATCAGCGACACATTTGTAGCGGTGTTTTTGTAGCGTTTTATAACATTTTGTAGCTGTTATTCATTTTCTAGCGTATATAAAAGCGCTAGTAATTAGTAGCGGTTACATATGTAGCGGTTATTAACCGCTAGAAAGTTAGTATTTTTTATTTTTAAAATCTGAACGAATTTTAATTTACAGGTATGTATTTTGTAGCGGTTCATAACCGCTACAAATTTTTTCACGATATTGTAATTTGTAGCGGTTATTAACCGCTACAAATTACAATTTTCACGAAATTGTAATTTGTAGCGGTTAATAACCGCTACAAATTACAATTTCGTGAAAAATTTGTAGCGGTTAATAACCGCTACAAATGAAAATTTTTTTATTTTTAAAAAATTTTACGAATTTTAATTTATACATATGTATTTATGGACGAAAAATTTGTTAAATAATTTATTTTGGATGCTGCTACTCTCCATCATCATCCGGCCTGAAAGGACATATTTTAAAAAAATTTGTTAAATTTATGTTGTATTTGGAAAAAATTAGTAATTAGTAGTTAATTATTTAAATAATTTAAGAAAAGACGTGTACCTGATAAGTGGCAAATTATCATCTCCTTGAGGAAAGAAGTCTTCAAAATTCGAGGGTTGGAAGGGTTCACTGTCGTAAATAATGTCACCATCACCCATATCGTAAAGATCCCGTGGCTTGAGGTGAACGACCATATTCCAGTCTTTATGTTTCTCGTCCTCGACATAGTAAATTTGGTGTGCCTCAGAAGCAAGGATATATGGCTCATCATCTTCAGATGCCCCCGTATGAATAAGTCTTGAGAAATTGACTGAGGTGATGCCCAAATGGTCAGTAGCGAGTCCCCGTGAAGTTGTCGTATTTGCCCAGGAGCATTTGAACAGTGTCACGGTGAAAAGCTGGTAAGTCAACTCAATAATGTCAATTAGCTTTCCATAGTAAGTGACGCCTCCAAAGCGCATATCGCCATCACTACTGCTAGCATAACATCTCGTTCCGAATGTCCCGCAAACTCCAGAGTTTTGTGTGAGCAATCCCTGATCACGTGCAACCGTACAGAACTTGAAGCCGTTGACATTGTACGCGGTAAACCTCCGTGCATGGTCTAACGGACCGAGAGAAAGAGCTCTGAATTCATCTGTGTATGGGCTGTTGTCATTACGTATTCGACGTGTAAACCAACTGGGAAACTCTTTGTGGACTCTTTTATCAATGTCAGCAGAACGCGCACGGCCCCGTAGCTGACGCCTGAGATAACTCCTAAACTCACTATAGTAAAGTGTAATTTGTTAGAAGAGTCAGTAAGAAACAAATATAAAGTGTAAAAGCTAGTGAGCTTATATGATATATATACTTACTGCATGAAGGGTTCAACTTGGCTGCAATTTATCAAAACGTGTCTGTGTGCCTGGAGTTTCTCTGTAGGAGTGAGTCTGAAGAATTCATATCCTCCAACTGGTTTCCCAACAGGAGGAAATAAAGTTGACGTGGAAGGACCGGGAGGAGAATCATCTACGCGACGCGGGCGGTTAAAAGATGTCTCCATGTCATCAAAGTACCTCGAACAGAAAGTTAGGACCTCATCTCCGGAATAACCTTCTGCTATTGACCCCTCAGGCCATGCCTTATTCCTAACATATGATTTTAATTTTCCCAAGTACCTGTAAGTTAAAATTGCATTAATAATTACGAGTAAATGAAAGAACAATGTGAAATTTAAAGAGGCGGGAATAAAAGATAATCTAGTACCTCTCTATAGGGTACATCCATCGATAGTGAACTGGGCCAGCAACCTTTGCTTCTCGAACAAGGTGGACAGTCAAGTGAACCATAACAGTAAAGAATGATGGAGGAAATATCATCTCCAAGTGACAAAGTGTAAGAATAATTTTATTTTGCAGCTGATCAAGCTCTTCCGCTACCAAGACCTTCGCACACAACTTCTTGAAAAATGAACATAATTCTACCAAAACCACCGATACATCAGAAGGAAGTGTGTTTTTCAAGGCCAATGGAAGTAACTGTTGCATAAGAACATGAGAGTCATGACTTTTCAACCCAGTAACCTTTCGAGCCTGCAGATCGATACACCTTGAGATGTTGCTAGAATATCCATCTGGTACTTTTATGTTCTTCAACGTCGAGAGGAAGATATCCTTGTTCTGCTTTGTCAAGGTGAATTTAGCTGGCTGAAACTTGTCGTTTTCATCAGGCCAAGCCTCTTCACGAATTCCCCAGGCCCGTAAATCTTTTCTAGCTGCGAGATGGTCTTTGGACTTTCCAGCTTCATTGAGCAACGTATATAGCACATTATCGCACACATTTTTTTCAATGTGCATAACATCCAAACTGTGTCGTAGCAAATTAGATTCCCAATAAGGAAGAGTGAAAAATATGCTTCTCTTCCGCCATTGCATAGGTTGCGTATCAGATGTCCCACGAGATCGTCGTCCCAATCGTTCGGGATCCACACTCTTACCAAACTCGATATGAACATCTTCTAACTGCCGCAAAATATCCATACCAGACAAAGTAACAGGAGGATCTCTCTTCTCCTGTTTCCCATCGAAGCGAATCCGTTGCAATCTAAGTCTGTGCTTGGAATCAAGGAACCGTCGATGTCCTATGAAGCACCACTTGCGACTGTGTGGAAGGCGACATGGCACAGAATCAAAATTGCACTCAGGACAGGCCAACCCAGTATGCACATTCCAGCCAGACAAAGTTCCCAAACCGGGAAAATCACTTATTGTCCACATCAAGGCTGCACGGAGATTGAATAGTTGCTTGTCATGTGAGTCATATGCCTCAACACCATTCGTCCATAGGTCGAGCAATTCGTGTATCAACGGTTGCAGGTATACGTCAATATCATTTCCTGGTGCTTTCTTGCCAGGAATGATCATGGAAAGCAAAAAGGAGCTCTGCTTCATGCACATCCAAGGTGGTAGATTGTATGGAATTAACACCACCGGCCAGATACTGTAACTTGTGCTCATGTTTCCGAAGGGATTAAAACCATCGGTTGCCAATGCAAGACGTACATTTCTAGGATCATTGGCAAAGTCTGGAAATTTCGCATCAAACGCTTTCCACGCCTCCGAGTCTCGTGGGTGCCTTAACCTACCATCTAGGTTTTCCTCAGTCGCGTGCCACCTCATGTGCTGAGCCATTTTTGATGACATATACATTCTTTGCAACCGTGGTTTCAAAGGAAAGTATCTAAGAAAATAATATATTAAAAATTTAAAATACCGAATATTTTTAGAGACGGAACAAGTAACACGCTGTAATAATTTGTACCTGAGAATTTTGGCCGGTTTCTTCTTTTGCTTCTTGCCCTTTCGTACCGACTTATAGCGTGACGTCTTGCATCTCGTACAAATCTCTTTGTTGGCATCATCTCCCCAGTATAGCATACAGTCGTTTGGGCATGCATCTATCTTCTTATAGTTCAAGCCAAGCTTGTTAATAATCTTTTTTGCTTCGTAAAAAGACGGAGGGAATTCAGCTTGGGGGAAAGCATCTCCCAGTAACTTCCAGCAACATAGACATCGCCTTGTCAGTCATACCGCACAAGCATTTGATGTGATACAGCCTCACCAAGAATGACAACTTCGAATACTTTGTACACCCAGAATAAAGAGGCTTGTCAGCTTCGGTCATGAGGTCAAAAAATTCCCGAGCAGTTTCGTTTCTTAGAAACTCCGGTTGAGGTCCCTCTACTTCATCTTCGTTGGGATTCGAGCTTTCGTGAACACCAAAAGCATCACGCACAGCATCATTCACGGCATCGGCCTCATCCACTCGAACTCCCATCCGTGAAACTACTGGCACTGACTCAGCACCCATATCTAGCCGTTCCCCATGTAGTTGCCAAAATACGTACTCTCGCGGAAAAGGCTTAAAGATTAAATGTTCCCTAACAATATCTTTGGGATGCCACTTTTTGAAATTACATTTAGGACAGGGACACTGAATCTTACCATTTACGGCAGCATTGGCGAAAGCAAAATCCAAGAAATAGTTTAGACCAGCCAAGTATTGCGGAGTCGACCGGTGCAAGTTGATCCACGACCTATCCATGACTAATAATGCTCAAATTTCGTGAAAATATGCCACAGAGCTCAAAGAGAAGTTAAAATGAAATTCAGTTGAAGTGCTTCAGCTTATAAAGGAGGGTGGAGGAACGGTCATTTTTTTGTAGCGGTTACAAAACCGCTACAAATTTGTAGCGGTTTTAACGGAAAATTTCAATTTCCAGCGGTTATTAACCGCTAGAAATTCTAAATATCGGTTACAAACCGATAGAAATTTCTAGCGGTTTAACGGGAATTTTCTCTCCATCTGTTTTGAATTTTCTAGCGGTTTTATAACCGCTAGAAAATTCGGTCAAATTTGAGAATTTTCTAGCGGTTCTGGTGAACCGCTAGAAAATTTAGAATTTTCTAGCGGTTCTGGTGAACCGCTAGAAAATTTAGAATTTTCTAGCGGTTCACGAAACCGCTAGAAAATTCTAAATTTTCTAGCGGTTCACCAGAACCGCTAGAAAATTCTACAGTTTTAAAAATATTTATTAAATTAATAAATGATTATAGAATTATTTCGAGTAATTAATATGTTTAACGTGTTTAATAAATTGTAATGTTGATGTTGTAATAAATAAATAAATATTTCAATATTAATTAGTACTTGACATAAATAAAATTATAGAAATAAATCAATAAAGGAAACAAATAAATATAAAATTTAGATAAATATCTAAATAATATATAAAACCGTAAAATTAAGATTCTAATAAAATCCGATACAATGAAAGCAAATCATGGGTGGGGGGCAGAAGCAGCATCATCGGGATCATCCTCTGCTGAATCCTCCGGCTGACGGTGGGCAGGCCGCTCAACCTGCTGGGACTGGACTGGCGGATGGCGGGGTAGGGGCGGGACTGGTGGCATGTGTAGGTCGGGGATGTCAGGAACCGAGATGTTTGGAGCTATACTGACCACCACATGACGCAGAGCCGTAGCAGCTGCCAAGAGCTGGTCAAGCTGCGTCTGGAGCTGACGATCACGCTCCTGGAACTGACGATCACGCTCCACGATCCTGGCCTCGAACTCTTGTCTGAGCTCCTCTCGCAATTCCTCTGAAGATGAGGAACCCGGCCGCTTCGCACTCGCATGAGAGCTCCCAGCAGTATATGAAGGGCCAGCGCCACTTGAGCGGGGCAGCCTAGTCGGTGTAGGTCCAAGTCCAAGCCCGCTAACTCGACCAGGGTGCTGCGGCCGGCCAAGACCCGCTAAAAGTGAGGCGGTGGGATCCAAGGCAGACCCCTGAGACTCACGCAACTCGGAATCGACCTGAGTCATCCGTGCCTACCAAAATTAATATAAAGAAGTTAATTATAATATAATGATATCTACACTGTGATATTATATTAATATTTAATTTATTACTTACCGCTATCTCCTCAACCTCATCCGACGCACGCCCGTCTCGGGGTCTATACACCATCGGCCACATCTCGCCATAAGTGGGCGTGTATCCCCGCTCCTGCTGCGTCTTTTCTATCTGTAAATGAAATCAAAGAAATAATTAGTTACAAATTAAATACATCTACATATTTAATAAATTTATTTCAAGTACTCACAATCTCGTCATAAGTGATCGCAAAGCTCCTGGATCCAGCCCTATGACGTATCGTCTGATGCCTGACGCTCCTAGCATTTCTCCTAGAAAGAGCCTGAAGCAAAATGTAAAAAAATTAAATTAAATGAGTCAAGTCGGATAAAAAATAAAGAAATTATAATTAATACAATATTATCATACCATCTGGTCAGCCGTCATCCTAAAATAGACGTAAGTGGACCAGTCTTGGTCCGGGACTCCACCAGGTACATCTGCCAGTATCTCCTGGAGGGGCCTCGTCCCGTCACCTTTCTTCTCCCTCCACAGGTCGGCCCTCCTGTTCTTCCATGCCATCCCCAGCCTCTTGATCGTGTCAGCCCTCAACTCCTCCCCCAGAATAAATTTACTCTATGATTAAAATAATAAATTAACTAAATAACAAATTATAAACAAATAATTAAGCAATTTCAATAATTAAAAACAAATAATTAGTTTTTAACTAATTTAACAATATTATAAATAAAATATAAATTAATCAAAGTTTAATAATAATTAAACAATTAAGTAATTTAAATAAAAAAATATTTTTACTCAACTAAATTTAAAATTATTATAAGTAATAAATTAATGAAATCAATAACAAATTATTTTCATTTAACTACTTTTAAAAATATTATAAATAACAAACAAATTAAATAAATAAAAAATTATAATCAAACAATTAAATTATTTGAAAACAAAATATATAATCATTTATTTAAATTAAAAAAAATTATAAATAACAATTTTATATTACCTTCATTATTTCCCAGCCTTGCTGCTTCTTGTCTGAGGTGATCTTCTTCCAGTCCTGCACGTAGATGGGGAACAGCGTCCACTGCTGACCAAGGAGGCGCACGTACTTGTTGTACAACTGGCCACCTTTCTTCGTCGGTTGGCCCAACTCATTGAGCGGCACAACCACTCGTCCGCCCGTCATCATAGACAGCTCTCTGGCTGTCAGCCTCCGATAGGACCTGTTCCCCTCAGTGTCTACAAAATTTAATTAAGAAATAAATTATATATCAATAAATTAATATAATTTCTATATAAATTAAATACTGATCAAAACTTTAAAAAGTTAAAATAAATACTTACCGACAAATTCCACCTCATAACCAGCCTGACGTCTCGGAGCAGGACGCTGTGCAGCCTGGGGATACTCATTCCCCTGATCCTGCTGCTCCTCCTCCTCCTCCTCCTCGTCAGCAGCATCAGCATGGGGTTGCTCATCCCCAGTAAAATGAGCCTCCTCAGTCCGCTCAATACCATCCTGCTCCATAAAACTGAGGATATCCTCCTCGCTCAGATCGTAGTCATGAATGCTGGGAAATGGCTCATCAGCATCATGATGAACCTCACTGGGTCCAGCTCTCTCAGGATCAACTGGGTCTTTCCCATGTCGACGAGGCATCCTAATAACAACAAATAGTAATTATTTATAAATGAAATAAAAAAAATTAATTTATAAGCTATAACATAATAAAATTAATAAAATAAAACATAAAATAAAAATTATTTATCAATAAATTACTATTTTTACCTGAAAATAAGGATCTGCAACTGAATCAGAACTCAAATATGTTTGTGAAGAAAATTCAGCAGAGCTTCGCTTCCAGAACGATTGAAGAAGTGAGAGTGTGGGGGGGTATATATAGACCGAACCTTTCTAGCGGTTAGGCACAAAACCGCTAGAAATTTCTAGCGGTTTTGTGCCTAACCGCTAGAAATTCCCAACGGTCATATGACCGTTGGGAATTTCTAGCGGTTCACGGCCGAACCGCTAGAGATTTCTAGCGGTTCGGCCTCGAACCGCTAGAAAGTCTGGCGGTTCGGGCCTGAACCGCCAGACTTTCTAGCGGTTCGCGGCCGAACCGCTAGAAATCTCTAGCGGTTCGGCCGTGAACCGCTAGAAATGTCTAAACTCCTCGGGGAATGAAAAAAATTTCTAGCGCTTCATGCATCAACCGCTACAATTTTTTAGTGTCTAGCGGTTTATTAGCCTGAACCGCTAGAAAGTAAACGCTACAAATTTGGCGCCAAGTTCCCGCCAAAGCCCGGGGAGTTTTCTAGCTCTAATTTTCTAGCGGTTAGGGGGTAACCGCTAGAAATGTGCGTTTAATGGTCAAACCGTCTGTATTTTGCAGCGGTTTTTGTAGGAACCGCTAGAAATATCTGAAATTTCTAGCGGTTTTCTTTAACCGCTAGAAAGGTTCCGCTGCTACTTCTACACTTTCTTGTAGTGTGAATTGACTGGTTTGATTCCACATACATTTGACAAATTATAGAGCCTTCAACGTTTAAGCCTGAGCAACAACAAATTACAAGGTTCCATTATAAATAATCTTTGCCAACTCAAAAGTCTAAGTGAGTTGAATCTTGCCAACAACATGTTTTTGGGAGCAGTTTCAGGATGTCTTGGGAATACTTCTTTGCAAAAGTTGAATTTTAGCTCTAACAAATTTGTTTCTCATATACCCTCTTCTCTTTGGAGTCTCAAAGATTCATTGGTTTTAGATATATCCTCCAATGCATTGAGCGGAATAATTTCACTAAAGGTATCAAACTTGAGAGCAATTATACTATTGGATTTGTCAAGAAACCAAATTTCGGGAAGCATCCCTAAAACAATGGGTTGGTTGCAAACTTTGCAAAACTTATCTTTGGCTCACAACAAATTACAAGGTCCTATAACTGAATCACTAAGCGACATGGTCAGTATTAAGTCAATAGATCTTTCTCATAATTATTTGTCTAGTGTGATTCCAAAGTCCTTAGAGTCATTGCACTATCTTAAATCTATTAGTCTTTCCTACAATTTATTGGATAGAGAAATTCCAAATGGTGGTCCTTTTCAAAATTTCACTGCTCAATCTTTTTTGATGAACAAAGGTCTTTACGGGAAATCCACCTACACGACCAACCATGTAGGAAAGGAAACAAGCACATAACAAATAAAGTGATGTTGGTGATAAAATGCTTAGTGCCTATCATGGTTGTCATTTTGGTTGTTACAGGCATTGTCTTTCTAAAGCATAAAAGAGACGATGCTAACTATATAACCAAAAGGGATTTAACAAATTTTGATGCACCAACTAGGATATCTTATTATGAACTTTTACAAGGAACAAATGGATTTGATGAGAGGAATCTTCTTGGCCTTGAAAATTTTGGATCAGTATACAAAGCAGTTCTTCTAAATGAAAAGATAGTTGCTGTCAAAGTGTTTAACATAGACATGGAAGAAGCATTGAGAAGTTTTGATATTGAATGCATTGCTATGTGCAATTTACGCCATTGTAATCTCATTAAGATCATTAGTAGTTGCTCAAATGATGATTTCAAGTCTCTAATCATGGAATTCATGTCAAATGGAAGTCTTGATAGATGGTTGTACTCTCATAACTACTGTTTAGATATCTTATAGAGGCTGAATATAATGGTTGATGTGGCAATTGCATTAGAGTATCTTCATCATGGTACTTCTACTCTGATTGTCCATTGTGACATAAAACCCAGCAATGTTTTGTTGGATGAAGATATGGTGGCTCATCTTAGTGATTTTGGTATAGCTAAACTATTAGGTGAAGGACAGTTGGAAACTTATACAAAAACATTGGCTACAGTTGACTATATGGCACCAGGTAATAATTTAATAATAATATTTTAGTTCAATTATGTTGTTTTTTTGTTATTCTATGCAAAATTTTATATTATTCAATCATCGATATGTAAACATATTTTCCATTCCTATATGCAAAGATTTTTATTAGCCATATAAAAGAAAAGTTTAACAGCAAACCTTATATTCTCTTTTGACATATAGAGTATGGCTTAAAAGGAGAAGTTTCTTTCAAAGGAGATGTGTATGGCTATGGTATCATGCTAATAGAGATGTTTACAAGGAAGAAGCCAACTGATAAAACGTTTGTTGAAGGTCTTGATTTGAAAGATTGGGTTAGCAAATCAATACCGCATTCAATCATCGATATTCTTGATGTTAATTTGCTGCATGAAGGGAATCCAAATATCAACAATATATTACCACATATATAATCAATTTTTGAGTTAGCATTAAGTTGTTGCATTGAATCACTAGAAGCACGAATTATGATGACTGATGTTGTGGTCTCTTTGAAAAAGATAAGGTCACATTTACATAAAATGTTATAGATGCACCACTAGTTTAATAATCTTTGTATGAAGGAATTAGTCACTGTTTCCTTTATCCTTTGCTCTATTTTGTCTACCAAACATGTGGTATGGTAAAATGGCAATGATTTACGTGCTTGCTATATTAATATATGAAGTCTTTACATTTTTTATGTTTTGAGTTATTTTCCTTTTTCTTATATTTTGTTCATTACAACTGTATTTAGCTATTTGAATTGTATTTAATCTTTTTTTTTCTTTTGAAGAAAAAGGATTATTCTTTTTGGCAACACCTATATACCAATTACGTTGTTGTTCTCTCTTGTTAAATTTGTTTTGTATATCTAACATTAATGCATGATTCTTTTCCTTCTGAAATTCTTATATCCCTCACAAAAGGTTCAAACTCACAATTTTACATTTAAAAAGGTTTTAAAGAAGGTGTTTAGTACCACAAGACCCAACTATTTGCGTTTTATTTCATGAAAAGAAAACAAAAAATCACAAGCATACAATTTTTTTTGGCCAACCCCAAACAATACAACTGAAAATTGAACACCTCAATGACCTAAAATCAACCAATCATGTCCTTACAACTGAAAATTGTTCAGTCTTTCCCGAAAAATAGGAAATCACTTCCCCCTTTTTGTTTTTGTCGGAGGAAATCATGTATTTCCCTCAGTCCCTTAAACAACCACCACGTGTCCCCATTTATAAAAAAACGTTCGCATAATGTCTCAAACTTTATTGGCTAATTTTTTATCTTGCCCTATTAATTAGTTTAATACTCAATATATTTATATTCTCATTTTTTTAAAGTATCATTCATTCATGTCTCTTCATCTCACATTCTCTCATTTTCATAGTTGTTTTTAATAATTTTCTTATTCTCTCTCTTATACTTTCTCTTAGCATCCAAATGGTAGCCGTTGAGGTTAATATGAGAGCTCATAATTTGCCACATCATTATACTATTAAAAATAAATTTTAATTATAGTGTAAAATTTTTTACCAGCTTTGATTTTTTTAAAGATTTTTTTAGCATGGAATATCTAATCTTTTTTGCACCTATCTCATTTCAAATAGAAGATTTATGTGAGGTCAAGACTAATTCATACAACCATGATGGATGAAAATACTTATAATATACAATTTTCTAGACCTATCTAATTTGAAAAAGAAGATTTATCACATTCCAATCTAATATATATGGAGACAAACAGGACCATAAAAAGTTGCAAAGTTATATCAAGTCTTTTAATGTTTTTTAATTTCTAATAGGATAATGTGTTTAAATATCCTAGAAATATTCACGAAGGAGCACCTAATACTTGAAAGTTTTTTTTTTCCTTCTCTTATATATCCTAGAAGTTTTATTTCATAGCATTTTTGCCCTGAAGTGCTATCTGTTATTAAGTTTGATTGTTAAAGACACCAGTTGAGTTGCATAATTTAACCGTCCAACTTAATAACAAATAATGACCATGGTGTTTTTGCTATAAAAATAAATTTTCAGAATATATAAGAGCCAAAAAACCTTTCAGATGCTAGGTACTTCTTTATGGATACTTTCAAAATATTTAAGCACCTTATTCCATTTTTAATTAAAATACTTGATGGTGAAAACTTAGGTGCTCCAGTCTAAACAAATTAGAAAAAGTAGGTGGAAGCTACTCAGTAATTTTATAGTATTAGTCAGATTTATTTTTTATTTTTATTTTTCTGTGACAAGACTTATTTCTTATTTTTAATAACATGATGATGTAGCATATTATGAGCTCTTAGATTAATTTGGATAGGCCATATTGGAATGCTAAGAGAGTGGGGCTGCTGAGAGGATCCGTGCACCACAAATAGGGGTAGTTTTGAGGGAAAAAAGTTACCATTTTTACATATTTGTTGTTTTTAATCAATTTTAATTAAATCTTTTATCTACGTAGTTTGATCAAATATTTCTCATAAAAAGGACAGAGGGAGTATAACCTTCACCAAATTTTAAAGAGAAATTTGCTAAAAAGAAATCTCCATTTAAAAATTTAATTGGCTAAAATAACCTAAATTTAAATGATTACAACATGATTTGTAAGTGTAATATATCTTCTGTTGTGTACAAATAACTTCCATATTGATAATTAGTCCACATCATTGATGATATGTTACACATAGCCGAAAATATGTTGCACTTACAGATCATAATTGCACTCGCTCAAATTTAGGTCTTTTCAGTCAATTAAATTTTTTAATAGGGACTTTTAAAAAAATTTCCCAATTTTAAATCAAGACCTATAACTTTTTTGTCATTTTTGCTCACCTACACTTAGTACTGGGAAAATCGCTGAGCCCGGCCTCCAAAATGACTGGCTTGTTTAGGCCTGTGATGCCAAAAACAAAAAAACACAAAAAAAAAACCATTTTGCTAGGCTCGGCCTTTGAAACCGGGGTTCCAAGTCATCAATTACCCTATTCTTTTGCCCTAAGAGTTGACTCATATGAGAGTGCCAAGTTATATGTTTTTCCAATCTTCTTCGATGTCGTTCCTCATAATTATCCACCACCCAATTTTTTATTCTTTTACCAGTTGACACATCACAAATATATGTGCGTTATGTCTAATCGATAAACAGAAAGACCTGAAGCATAACTGACAGGATTAATGTATATGGTAAACGATAATTGATCAATTGAGAAAAAGATTTAATTTCTTCATCATTCATAATTTCTTTTGATTCAATACTACAAGAAATGTTGCAATTCAAACCACTAAACAACACAAAGGACCTTCAAATTTAATGAAAAGACCAAAAATCAAACACCCACATATGAGATACTAAGATTAATTTACCAAAATGTATCTAATTAGAATCCTTAATACAGGAAACAACATTAATATATTTCTCGAGAAGTATTAAAAAGAATTTATATAAATTTCACAAATAAAATCATAAGATAAATTTAAAAAAAAAATTTTTTAGCTAAAGCATAGATATCTTCCTATTGAAGACAATCCTATTCGAGGTACTGTCGGGTACTAAATGTGGGTACTTCTCTTAGCGGGGATTCGAACTTTGGTTCGTCACGTTGTGAGGGACTAGCTCCTTCTGTTAGACCCAATCCCTATTAGTTAAATTAAAAAATTTTAAAAAGTAAATAACAAGTCTAAACAGGGTAATCTGTGGCCGGTCCGTTTGAACTTCGGCCCTACAAGGCTAATTTTTTTAAGCTCAACCGTATTTTGGAAATTCCAAATCGTGAACTCGGTCCTGGACTTATATATAGCTTTACGGTTTCGGCTCCCCCCCCCCCCCCCCCGGGGGCCGGGGGTAGCAATTAGCTAATGTTGTCAGTCTCACAAAATCACGCGAGGGCAATTAACTAATGTCGTCAGAGTCCTCACAGATTCACGCGAGGGACAGCGACGTTACGGCGCGAGATGAGGGAATATTCTTTGGTGTCTTATTTGACACGTGCCAGTTTTAGATGAGGAGATAAAATAAAAATTAATACTGATGGCATTAGCTATCTTTGTAACAAAAATTCTACAATGTTAAATCCAAAAGTTGGCCAATATATATATATATATATATAAAGCTACAGTAACATTCTATTTTCCGTAAAAGATGTCGTTAGAATCAAATATGCTGCATTATACATAAAGGAGTTAGAAACTCAAAGAATATATGTAAATATATATATTTAAATAGAGAAATGAGAACAATAAAAGAGCTGAACATTGAGCACACGCAAAAGAACAAGGGAGAATATTTTACATTAAACATTGAAATATAAATATAACTATAAGAATTCATGTATGGAAGCAAATCAAGATTCACTTAGTTAACGTCATAACTGTCAACCTTTTAAAATTATGTAATTTTCGACTTTATTTTATGAGTCCAGGGTACATTGAGATGATAGTTTCATCAATTTATTCAATATGCTGACTAGTCATAAATCAAAATTTATGCACAATTAAATGATGTTAATTTTTTTGTTGGGCTTCTTTTTAATTTTTTTTTCTTTTCATTCAAGCAAGCATTGTCCAAACGCTACCGGGCACTTTGAGTAACAATATCGCTAGCTACTTGAAATCCCTAAATTCTCAATGGATCTTCACTGTAATGCAGTCTAAACCATCCAAAATCTAATATGAATGGTTTAGATTTAAAATTTTTAATATACAATTTTTTCAATAATAAATTTATTTTTTAAAAATTTGTTAGTTATGATATTATATTTATTTTAAATTCTGTATCTATTAAAACAAAAAGTTGATTAACATATATAAAAAATTTAAATTCAATCTAAACCATTTAAAATCGATATCGATGATCCAAATTGTAATGAGCACTTCATACTCATCATTGTGATTAGCATGGAATGTGTTCCCATTCCCAATCCACCAAAACTTGAGAAATGAAGAAAGCATTAATAACATCAGGCAAACATGGAGATACATATGAAACGAAGAAAATATGTTGAAACTAAAATACCAATGAGAAGGAGTCTCAATTTGCTGCTCTAACTAGCATCACTTGCTAATACGGTAACGAAAGCACATAATGATCCTTAAATTTATTAATTTCTTTGCTAACCTTAAATTTATTAGTACGTTATCATCCTTCAACATAAATACATGTATTATAAGTGAGACTTGACCACAAACAATATTAATGGAGTGATAATGAAAATGTGGTATTTCATGTGATTAACGGAATAAACTATACAATGCACAATTTCCCTTCTTTCTCCTTGCGTCACCTTCTCGGAAGGTTCATGCAATTTTCTGATCTTTAAGTGATTTATGTCCTTAATAAAGATTTTCTTTATAGAAATGGAAACATTTACTTTCACTTATGTTTATTATATACTACATCCGATCCTTAATATAAGAGCTAATTGACTAATTTGAATATAATAAGAAAATTAATTAAATTAGTTATTTATAATAAATAAGATTATCTTTCCTAAAATACCCTTACTAATCGTGTATATTACATAAAAGTACCATTTGATGAAACATTTAACATGTACAATTAATACAAGGACTACCTATGAAAAAATGAATAAATATAAAAGACAAAGTAGATTAAGGTCTTATATTTATGACTAAACTGAATTTTAAAAGTAGCTCTTATATTAAAAACTGAAGATAGTATTTGCATAGCTAGCAAAACAGTTTATATTTTCATGTATATTAATCTAATGGCCGACATCCTCGTTAAAGATTTTCTTTCTATAAACATATAAGCCTTAACATGCCAAAACCACTTTCGATAGTTGCATGTTTTTGTCTCACGATTTGATTTTTTCCACATACAATTTCTTTACTATGTTTAAAAAATGTTCAAGAGTTTGCTCATTTTTCTTTTATTTTTTATTATAGTGTGTTTTATTTTTGGTGCATCTACTATTTGCTGTTTATTTCTCGTTGTTGTCAGTAATTATGTGTAGGAAAGCGGAGTATAGTACTTTCTATGAATATAAATACATTAGGCCCTTATGATCAATAAAATTTTTAAAGAGGAACTTACATTACTTATTTATTTTTTGCCACCAAGTTTATTACCACTTTTGTTCCACGTGCAATTCAATTGAACATTTTATCCTTAAATTAGTATCTTGTACTAGTGCAAATATGACTTATGCTGCTTCAATGCGACCAACATATATCTCACAGCTTGAAGAATATTCACAAAAATAATTAAAATTAATTGCTAAAATGATTTTCAAATGGGTAATAAAATTCAGACTCATACAAGGCATGAGTTGTATTCGTATAAACTAAACCAGCTTATAAAGTTTTATTAGGATGATATCCTTCACTAAGATTTTTCAAAGTGCCTTTAAAAAATTGTACATGTCGATCCCTTTGAGTCTCTAGTATTAAACTTAAAAATGGATTATTAGATTGATTGTTTTGGCTTTTGAAATATACAAATATAAAAACACTTATTCTTTTTGCCACATTGAATGAACACTTTTACTTTCACATATTTTTATTATATTTTTTCATATTTGGCAAAAAAGTACTATCTTCACTTCCACACCCACCCCCAATTACCATATATAAGATAAATAATTTATTTATGAATATTAAAAAAATTAGTTAAATTAATTATTTACAACAAATGTATACTATTTTTTCTAAAATACCTACTTTAATCGTATTCATTAAAACTATCATTAATAAAATCCTTCTTAATATGTGCAATGAATAAGAATACTTTGAAAAAATAATTATAAATTTAGAAGACAATATAAAAAATATTATGCTTAAAGAATTAAAAAACACACACTCTTTTTGCCATGTACAGTATATAAAATCTGTTGAATAAAAATTAGAGTTTGCACTATGTAAATGTATTTTTGAAGTCAACTGTGGTTTTTCTGGTGGGATCAGAGTTCCCAATCAAAGGATAATTTCAATGCATACTATTAAATGGTGTAGTTTAGAAAAATTAAGACGTATTTATTACAAATAAGCAATTTAACTCATTCCTTTAATATCCACAAATCAATTATTTAACTGTTATATAAAAGTTGTTTAATGTGAAATGGTGACTTTGAAGTCTACTCACAAATCAAAAGCTGTTCCATATCTCTCCCTATTGATGGGATCACTTTATGACTCATACAATATAATGATACTGATAATATGCTTCTTCATGTGATAATGCTATGTTTTATACTTCTTTGTGTCCTCACGCACGTCAAGTGCCTATAATTTTTTGTAGGAGAAAACTGACCTCCAGTTCTTTATTTATTTATTTATTTATTTTTCCTTAGGGTTGGGTGGAAAAATCGTAAACGGAGATCCCAGAAACCTGCCCACGCTGTTAATGCTGATGTGTTAAAAATATCTAGACGGCACTTGCTCATTAGAGAACTAGATAACCGGGACCTTACACTTGCTCATTAGAAAACTGAATAGCCAGGACCTAAGGAACTGGAGGTAAGTTTTCTCCTTTTTAATATTCTAAAGTTACTATTTATATCCTGACATAAGTATATGTATTATAATATAGCCAAAGAGACTTGACCACGGACAATTATTAATGCAGTGATAATGAAATTATAGAATGCAGAATTTACCTTCTCTTTCTTTGGAAGTGGTTTGTATCTTTACTAAAGATTTTCTTATGGGTCAGACCCATATCATTCAAATCAGAAATATTAATGAAGTCTTACAAAATCTTAAAGTTTCTATCATACAGAATTGTGGGGCAAACCATGCAAATACTTTTAGCTAAAAATCTTGGCATTGTCTCGCATCTTTACGGAGATAAAAACCGACTGAAAATCATATTATTATTATTATTATTATTATTATTATTATAAAGATACTTTTTTCAACAATATTGCTTAGGGTCACGCTGTATTAAAAGGTGTTGGAATGGCTGAACACCCAAGAGGGGGGTGAATTGGGTGTTGATCAAAATTAAAAATCTTTTCGTAATGTAATGAAATTCATAAGAAATTCTGAGTATAAAAAACAATGAATCGAGATAAGCATAATCACAGTAGTAAAATAGTTTAGCTGGAAATATAAAGAGGTAAGGGAAGAGAAGATGCAAACAGTGATTTATCCTGGTTCGGTCCTCACTGACCTACGTCCAGTCCCCAGGCTCCCCCTGAGATTTTCAATCGACTATCTCCCTCAAGTTTAACACGGGTACTTGAGAACCGCTACAACCACAAGTTTGATCCGGGCACTTGTGTTGCCACTTACAATCGTTCGACTAACCAGTCTAATTCAACAACAACCTCTCACTGAGGTAATACTCCCCCTTACACACCGTAAGGATACAATCTAGCAATGATAATGAAGATTGAATATTTCTTCTCTCAAAGAAGTGATAGATGAATCTTAAGCACGTCTGGGAAACTCTCCTCTCTATCTTACGAATACATAAGTTTTAATCTATGAAGTATAAAGATAGGGAGTTTTCTCTCGAAGCTCTAAATGACAATATGTTGATTCGGCATTTTAGCATTTGATGTTGTAAGCTCAGACTCTTCTCTTCTTTTTTTTTTTTTGTTTTGAATGCTCTTCTATTTATAGATGATGTTGGGTAGTTGACCGTTGAGCTTTTTCTTCCCGTTTGGCTTGAAGAATATGACCGTTGAAACTAGCCGTTGGAAGCTTCTGACGAACGTCGATTCTTCACATCATAAATTCGTTGTGGCTCTTTTATCTGAAATAATCTTTCTCAGATCAAGTGATAAGTATCTGATAATCATAGAAACAATAAGTTGGAAAACATGGAATCAATCATCATATATTCAGAAAGTAAGATGAACTTACTTGATCGATGTCTTGATCGATAAAGCTTTGATCGATTATATTATCGATTAATTACATGAAGAAAAGATATAGCAGATAGACGCAATTATCGAATAGATTATGGATCATATGATGATCGAACAAATGATCGATAAATGATGAGGCATGAATACAGTGACCCAAAAATGATTTATGCAAGAATAAACCTTTTCAAGTTACGTTTGCCTTCGTGTCTTTTCGATAAAGAGTTATATGTTAAAAGAAGGATGAGAAAAGCTTGAAAGAAAGTAGATCATTGATTTTAAGAATCATCATAGTCGACTGATGTTTAAACGGAAAACGTTCCATGATCGAACAAGTGATCGAACACTTATTGATCGAACAGATTATCGATAATCCAAGTGTTACAGAAATGAAACTTCAGTCATTGATGATCGAACAAATTATTGATAAATGGATGATGGATAAGGTTATCGATAAACAAAGTGTTATAGAATAGAATTTTAAGTATGATTTTCTGAACACATTATCGATAAACAAATAATAGATAACCTTAACGATAAACAATAAGCAAAAGTATATTCGGAGAAAACACATGCTATGTAGGTTGATCGAATAGGTGATCGATTAATGAGTGATCGATAAAGTTATCGATAAAGTAAAACAAGGAGATTTAATCCTGTAAATTCAAAGAACTGATTTATCGATCACGTTACGTGAAAAACAGGGTAGACATGTAAGAGCAATGATCGATCATATTATCGATAAATGACTGATCGATGAGGTAATCGATAAATGGAGACTAAAGCAAAACATAGAATGAGTAGAACGCATTACCATTTATCTGTCTTCTCATCGATAATCTATTTATCGATCATGCTATCGATAAATGCCTATTTATCCATAACGTTAACTTTGTTTATCGATCAAGTGATCGATAAATACATCTATCCATAACGTTATCCGAAAACCATTTATCCAATAGGTTATAAAATCTCAATAATGCATATGAAGATAAAAGAGAAGAACTGAAGAGATAGTACCAGGAACTCGATAAAATGATTGAGTATGTAGTTGTTTGATCAGGCTCGAGTAACATCTGATAATGGCTTCTCATTTCTTCATTTCTTCTAGTGCTTTTACTCAATAACATGTTTGAGTAGTATGTTGCTCGAGAGCTTAATCAATCAATGTAGAACTTCTGGTCTTTGCCTCCATAAATTCGAATTCTGATTCAAGCAGAACGAAGGTCAACTTTGAGTGATCATAACTCTTCCAATTCAACTCCAAATTTTGCAAATGACATATCCCCAGAAAGCTCTTTGAATCT
Organism: Neltuma alba; assembly: GCF_004799145.2. NCBI lineage: Eukaryota > Viridiplantae > Streptophyta > Magnoliopsida > Fabales > Fabaceae > Neltuma > Neltuma alba. Next base: position 330,112 of record NW_021633696.1, read on the forward strand.
ACTTTCTAATGCAACAAGAATCAACCCAAAATTCGTTGTGGTTGCAAAGTTATATTCATCACAGTGACTGAAGGTCGGAATCAAGGCGTTAATCCTTACTGCAATGTTTCGAGCAACATATCTCCCTCATATGAAACTCTTTGAAGGTGAATTTGGTGTCCATGAACCGTGTTCTGAGTCTAGTTTCATAGGAATCAAGTTTCACCTCAAACGGATTTGTGATTTGAGAGATATTGAAGAAATACCGAACCTATGTCAGAGCTAAACGAAGAACAGAGCATAACAGAGGATGTATTTTATCGATAACTTGATCGATAAATGGATGATCGATCAAGTGATCGATAATTGCCCATAAAAATCACCTTTGATGCTTATTTTCCATGTTTATATGAAGGGTGACTCAATATATGATGGTATAACTTCCCATTTGTATATTTTAGCTTCCGACTGAGCCATTCAAACTTCTGATTGAGTATAGCAGCATTTAACATCAAATCTATGAACTTGAATCTTGATATTTTCATTTGATCTTGCAAGTTCTTCTTTTCTCAATCTCTCTTCTTCTTCTTCCTCTTGATCATTCTCCATAACTCAAAGTGCAACATAATAACTCCTTTCTTTTCTTGAGGAAACTATACATGATAGTAAGTATGATAGTTAGTCAAAATATGAGATAAATAATTTATGTAAACTTTTTGCTCTATTATTTGACATCATCAAAACTAATCATATCTAACAAAAGGCAGGGGTGTTTTTCATTTTTATCAATGATATCTTTATCCCATTATTATTATTATTATTATAAATTTCTACATTTTTAAAATAAATATAGAAGTCCTTTAAATTCTTCGAAGAAGATATTCTTTAGCTTCTTGGACATGTTTAGGTGGTAGTTTCTGGGATTTAGGTTAGATTATATATTGTCTTTTTTCTATGGAACATTTTCATTCTCTCAAATCAAATAATGTAATGTTGATTTTATGGTCATCTATTAAATTCGTGTATGTTTAGAGAGATTAAATGAGTGTTACTTTGTATTTCAAGTTATTATGTAATTTTCTGCTTTTAGAATCAATAAATATGCGCACCTTTGCTTTTATTTCTTTTTACTGCATGCCTTTAGACTAAAAAATTCTCAATTATTACCAATAGAAAAATTTAACACATAACTAAATGAATCTGTTCCTTTTATAATATTAATTACATCATATGTATCCCTAACTTATGAATCTTCATATGTCATCCTTTATTTCCTTTATATCTAAACAATTGTTGCAAAGGAACATCATGTTCATCTTACGTTTGAGGGTTTTATTAATATGAGAATTCAAAGAATAATATGCAAATGAGCATATTACAAAACAATATGCAACTGTCGATTGATATATAGAAAAATCAAGCAAGAATTACAGTGAGATTCCAAAAAAAAAAATTATTAAAAAGTCTCAATATAACAAGTGAGTAACTGAAACCTGTTGTTATTTTCTATTTCAAAACTTGTAATTATGAGTTGCTCAGTTGTTATGAGACTTTTTTGTGAATATGTTTCTTTTTTAAAACCTTATTACAATTCTCCCAAAAATCAAACGGAGAGAATGACACACAAGCCCCTAAAAAGACGGTTGTTATGAATTTAATCCCCTAAATTGGAGAAATATAAAGTCTAAAAATATTTAGTAATATAATTAAAGGTGTCGGTAATTATGCATATTATTTAACCATATTAAAACTATCTAAGTACTATATTAACATTGTAAAAAAAGTACTTTATTAAAAGTATTCTTTAAACTCCACTTTTCTTTATGCGAAGGAAACAAGATGGAGAAAATGACAATAACAGCAAGTCATCTGATTTTTTTTTTATTATTTAAAATTTTCTGAACAAATATCTTATTTATCCAAAATGCGAAACTGAATAAATCACTGGTTAATTATTTATATATGTATTACTGTTAGTTCGTGTTTAGACGGTAATTCTTCTAAAATTTGATTGGATATATATCAAATTGGGAAAGCTAAAGAATATAAAGACAATATTTTAAAGTACATAAGAGAACAAAATTATTTGATTTTAAATTATAAAAAATAAATTAAAACTTCAAGAGAAACGATAAAAATAAACATATATTTACGGTTACATACAGCTAACGATACTCGATTTAATTTAATACAAAATTAGATATGTTCTTGAATGGGTTCATCAAATAATGTAATAAATTTATATGATATTAGTATAAGTAATATTATAACATAAAAACACAAAATGTGTATATAATTATAAAAATATATCTACCTAAAAATAAAAATTAGGAAAAATAACTCCTAATACATAGAAGGAATTAATTCGGAAAAGAATCTTACATGGAATCGTAACTATCAAGATTCAGTCTTAGACACAAAAACACTCCATTACTACCAATATGAAGTTTTAACACACATAAGTAAATGAAGCTGTTTCCTTGATTACGATTTACGAGTCAAGCACGCCAATATATTTTTCCTATTTTCCCATCAACGCGCAATTTTCCTTGTCAGGAGTTAATTAAATATGTGTGTCGGTGTGTGTGTGCATAAACAAGTATTTTTGAAGAAAAATCTTGATGCTATTGTTAATATTAATACATAAATTTTACCAAAAAAATTAGACTACTTTTAATTCATTTATAAAATGAAAATATTATAATATATAGGTATTAGATATTCTGATTTATTTTATAGGTACTATGTACCATCGTATAAATATATGTGTCATAACATATCTGAGTTATTAGGTCTAACGAAATCTTTAAGTTTCTATCACACGGAATCGTGAGGTAATTCATGCACATGTAATCTTGGCAAATACCCTTTTTAATTATACAATTTACTTTACTGTATGTTTATTGAAATATTATCTGGCAAAATATGTTTATTAAAACAATAAAGCCACACAAATCGAGAATATAAATTAATTTTAAAAAAATGCAATACAAAAAAATAAAAAGCTTTCATTATTTGGGAGTCTGTAATTAATTAATCACAATCATGCAATATATTTTATTTTAGGGTTCACTTCTTTATGTTTATACAAAAGGTAAAAATCTTGACACTGTCATGCATCTCTCTCTCTTCTTTTCTCTTTACAGAGATAGAAGCCAGATTGGTTGAAACCCAAAGAGCTTGTTTGGAATGATAGTAGAATCTTTCAAAAGTAACTTTTTAATCATAATTTATAAAAATACAAGGTAAATATATAAGATGAGTTTTGTCTCCAATTGCATGAATAAGTGCTTTTAGGATTGATTGTGATCAAAATAGATAGAATGAAAGTACTTTTTCCAGCAAACGATGTAGTATGGCAAACCATTTCTGAGAAACACCTTTTTTTGTTGTTGTTTCCTTTCTTTATGAAAATCATTTCGGGTTCTATAACTTTTTGATCTTTTTGTGATCTGTGTCATTAATAAAGATTTTCTTTATATAAGCGAAAACCTTTACTTTCACTTATGTTTATTATACGTTTTCATATCTAGCAGAAAAAGGTTTGTATTTTCATATATATAATCTAATGGCCGATATCCTCGTTAAAGATTTTCTTTCTATAAATATATAACACATAACAGACCAAAACCACTTTTGATAGTTGCATGCTTCTTTTTTTTTCTATGATTTGATTTGTTTTTTCCACATACAATTTTTTACGGTGTTTAAAAGATGTTCAAGAGTTTGCTCTTTTTTTAATATTTTATTATAGCGTGTTTTATTTTTGGTGCTTATAGTGTTACAAATACATCAGGTCCTTATAATCACTAAAATTTCTAAACAAGAACTTACGTTAATATGTTACTTACTCATTTACTTTACAATTTTGACACCAAGTTTATTACTACTTCTATTCCACACGCAATTCAAGTGAACATTTAATTCTTAAATTAGTTTTTTTTTTGGGTAAATGAAAAGTTTAGGTAAGTTGGATCCTAAAGGCTCACTGGGGCTAAGTTATGCTTCCAGGCTCAAAAAATACTTATAGAGGTACTTATATATCACCTACCAATAAGGTCTTTACATCAACAGTGGAATTCGAATTCACAGCCTTATGGGTTGTGAGTCAATTCCTTACAAACTAGGGAAACTCTTATTGGTCTTAAATTACTTTTTTTTTTTAACTAGTACAAATATGACGTTTGCTGCTTCAACAATCAATAAAAATTGCGGGATTTTGCGAAAATTTAGGTGATAATGAAATTATACAATGCGCAATTTTGCTTCTCTTTCTTGGCATCACCTTCTTGGAAGGTGCAGCTTTTGTTCTTTAAGTGATTTGTGTCTTTAGTAAATATTTTCTTATGGGTCAGACCCATATCATTCAAATCAGAGTTATTAATTAAGTCTAACAAAATCTTAAAGGTCCTATCATACAGAATTGTGGGGCAAACCATGCGCATACGTTTAGCTAAAAATCCTGGTATTGTTTCCCATATTGAAAATCATATTATTATTATCACTACTACTACCATAACAATACTCTTTTCAACAAACATTGAATATGTGGCGCATTACTGTTGGCTTGTGTTTATACGGTAATTCTTATAAAATTTGATTGGACATATATATATATATATATATCAATTTGGGAAAGCTAAAGAATATAAAGATAGTATTCCAAAATACATAAGAAAATAAAATATTTGATTTTAAATTATAAAAATAAATTAAAACTCCAAGAGAAACGATAAAATAAACATATATTTACGGGTACATACAGCTAAATATACTCGATTTAATTTAACAGAAAACTAGACATATTCTTGAATGAGTTCATCAAATAATGTAATAAATTTATATGATATTAGTATAAGTAATATTACAACATAAAAATATAAAAAATATAATAATATATCTACCTAAAAATAAAAATTCGGAAAAGTGAATCCTAATACATAGAAGGAATTAATTTGGAAAAGAACCTTACATAGAATCGTAATTCATTCCTCATTTATACTATATTATCTCCAGAATGTGTAACTGAAACTATTTTGTCTCCTTAAATGAACACTAAATTTGCCTATAAAGAGGTTATCATATTCAAAGTCAGAGCCTTGTAAATATTAAATAATTTAAATGAAAGCTAGAAATTAATTGATTGTTTATTTTAAATAGGTGAAATTAATTCCATAGTCTATCTTTAGAATTTATTCTTTAAAAGAAAATTTACTGTCCGACTGTTCATTGATATTAGAAGAGTCCCTTTTAAGTTGCATTCTAATAAAAAAATAAATTATTTTGTGATAATTTTAAGCCTCTAATTAACATCACACATCTCCATTCATTATTTATCTGGTTACGTGTCGACTAATTAACAAATCTTTTGTATCTGTTTATAGGTAATTTGTCAGAAAAAAGTTTCATCATCTCCCTTTACTCGAAATCTTCAGTGTTATTGACAGTCAATTAGAGGGAAGCATTCCAAAATCAATAAGCAACTGCACATCTTTGAAAGAATTATATTTGTATGGTAACTCATTCAAAATGAGCAAGTTTTAAACAATATTTTTAAATCTTTAAATTTAAATCTTGTACATATTAACTTCTGACATGCTAAAAAAAATATATCATAAAAAGTAAAAAAATAATACTCCTCCGGTCCTTAATATATATAAGACCTATTTAACTAATTTGATTAGATTAAGAAAGTTAGGTAAGTTAGTTAATTATAAAAAATATTAAATATTTTTCCTAAAACACCATAATCATTTTTCTTAATATCTTCTCTTCTTCTTATACTTGATTATCATTGAGGGAGTATCCATAAAGGTAATTTAGAAAAAATTTATAAATATGATAAATAGATCTTATATTAAGCACTAAAATTAACTCAATAATTAGTTCCTATATTAAGGACCGGAAAAGTATTTCTTAGTATTATAATTGATAATACAATCACATATATGTATGGTACATAAATTTTTTTTTGTTAAAATATACATTTAGTTATTTAACTTTATACAATATTTTAATTTGGTCCCTCAACTTTAAGAAGTATATTGTTGTCCTTTTAAAAAAAATATTAAGCTCAAATGATGATGACTTATAACAATTATGGTTGTTTTAAAAATTAAACTTAATATGTTAGCATTTGAGAATATTTTTTCAACATTTAAAATCTCAATGTGATCATTTTTTGTTAACAATTTTAGGGTTAAAAGACTAAATACATAAATTTCGAAGGAAAGGGACCAAATTAAAACGTTGTATAACATTAAAGGACCAAATATATATTCCAGCCATCTTTTTTCACTCCTAGAAGATGACTACCATCAATATGCATGGTTTCATTTTCATTTTATTGCTATATTTTTTTTTCATTCTTTTCTTGCACCTATATTTTGTAAATCGAGATTTTGTTTTTCTTCATTCTATTTGCATTGTTCATCCAAGCTAATAGAAAAACAACTTAAGATGATAAAGAAATAAAACACCGCGACAACGTTTGTCCCAATCTTTGCGCATTTCTCATAAGTTTTTGTTTTTGAAAAAATGTAGTGAATAATAAAGAATTGTTTTTTTCAAAATGATCAAGGCTTACAACCCACGGATCTGGAGCATTCAGTTTGATTTCGGCCATCTAAATTATATTTTAGTTTTATTATTAATTGATTTATTATTATTTCTTCCAAAAAAGATTTCATTTAAAAAATAATTTTTTCTTTTGTATATTACATATGACAGATGAAAATACTAAAAATGAATAAATAGATATAAAAAAAATGATACTCACGGTTCGTATATGAAAAATCCACATTATCAAATTGATGACTTGATATTGAGCTTTGAGGGAATATTGGCTTCTTTTTATTTTCTGTTCTTTTTTATTTACCAATGATCTAAAGAAATACTACCCCCAGTCCTTAACATAAAAGCTAGTTGATTAATTTGAGTAAATTGAAGAAGCTAATTAAGTTAGTTATTTGTAATAAACAAGCATTGTCTTTCTAACGATATCCTTGCTAATCAAATGTATTGACTAGAATTATTATTATTATAAGGACTGCCTTGAAAAAAAATGAATAAATATGATAGTCAAAATGGATTGGATTCCTATATTTAAAACCAAAATAAAAGTCAAATAATCTTTTATATTAAGGACCGGAGGTAGTATTTAGCTTTGATTCAAGTATTGGCAGTATGTTGAACGTGGTTTTTCTGTAATGATCCTTCATTCTCATAATTGAACTTTGGATTGAAAATCTAATATCATTGAAGGTACCATTCCAGCTGAGATAGGAAGCATAAAGCACTTGAAGGTTTTGCAACTTTCAAACAACAAGCTTTCGGGAACAATTCCTCAAACAATTTTCAACTTGTCTTTGGTTGAACAGGTATGGTTGTCTTACAATAGATTGTCAGGTATGTTTGGGTTTGTCCCGATATTTTTAGGTTTTTTGCTCATTTTTTATCAGTTTTCTTTTTTTTAAAATGTAGTTATCAATGTTCTTTCAATAAATCACGAAACGTAGATATAATAATATTTGTTCCTATTCCACAATGCATCCAAAGTTTCGTAAGAGCTAGCATGGAAAAGATTCCACAATGCAACAAATATTTGTTCCTATTGATGAGTTGATATTGAACTTTGAGGGATACAAGCTTTTGTTCCTTTTACTTTCGCTTCTTTTTCCTTCACCAATGATCTAAAGAAATATCTAGCTTTGAATCAAATATTATGTGTGTTGAACGTGGTTTTCTATAATGATTCTTCATTCTAATAATTGAAATTAACTATTTATAAAGTAAGGTGATAAAGCATAGAATTCAATTTTTCATTATTAATATTGAATAATTCAGTCCTACTATATTAAAATTTATGGCTCATGATACTTAGTGTAGATCGTATGAGAGTTGCTATTGACATATTGCTTATCATTTAACATTTGAAGGGGCCATTCCAAATGAGATTGGTTATTTTCAATGGCTACAGAAGATATATCTTTCAAATAACCAGCTTTCAAGCTCTATACCAACTTCTATATTTAATGGTTCCGTGCAACAACATATTGAATTTAACAAAAATAATTTAAGTGAGAGTCTCCCAACAAATTTGTGTTCTGAAATTCCAAAACTTGAAAGATTATATGTCTGTGAAAACGATTTGTCTGAAGAGATACCCCCCATTTGGCATCAATGCAAGGAATTGGCAGATTTACAGATGGGGGATAACAAATTCAATCCTGGAATCATTCCAAGTGAGATTGAAAATTGGACCAAACTTCAGTGGCTATATCTTGGCAGAACCAACTTGAAAGCTAAGAGTTTTCATTATATGATTATTATAAATTTTGTTGTTAGATTACCTTCAAAGACATGGAACTTGATTCTTTCTCTGAATCCCAAAATGACTATGATTTCTTTTATATAAAATTTTCACAAAAATGTCAAAAATTGAAATAAAATATTGAATCATTGAAAAATATGATAGCCTGAAGAGAAGGACTTAGTTGGGTTTCAATGTTTCTCATTTTCTGATGCATTTTCTTGTTGGGGACTAGTTTTCATTATTTTTTATCATCTGAATTTCTCAACGAATCACACATTGATCCTGCTGAGAAGAAATGTCGAAGCAATCAAGAAAGCTGCATAAGTAAATATATAGCCTACAGAAAAGTGAGCTAATCCAACCAATCTTGCTTGCACAATGGAAAGAGCCACTGGTTTATCTCTCCATCGAATCAAATTAGCCAAAGGTGTGCGTTCATGAGCCCATGCTAAAGTTTCAATCAATTCCTGCCAATATCCGCGCCAGGAGATTAAGAACATAAATCCAGTAGCCCAAACAAGATGTCCAAATAAGAACATCCACGCCCAGACTGATAAACTATTCATATTTCCTCATGCCTTACATAAAATATAATATATGTTATAATATAAGAGTCATGCCTTTCTTAAATAATTTTAGTTATATATTAATGTTATTTTCAGAAATGAGTAAGTCTTTAACATGCAAAGGAAATATAATTTAAAAAATGATAAAACATTCCGAATAATCTGAAAACGGAATCCTCTCTCTCTCTATATATATGGAATCTTTTATATACACACACACACACATAATACACATAAAACTCCCTCAACATTTCTACTTTAAAATAAAGTGTATCTATAATACAGCCCCTTTGCAAGCATGCTTAATCTATCCATCCCTTAACTTTACACTTTAACAAATTTTTTATTTTTTTATTTATGCTTATTCTACATTGCTTGCAAAATTTTTAACCGAAATTGCCTTAAGAGTGAAAATTCCAGTATGATATGCTTTACATTAGGAAAAATTAAATTTTTGCATACAGTGCTTTGGTAAAAATTCATCTATTATTTATACTATATTATCTCCAGAATGTGTAGCTGAAAGTATTTTAACTCCTTAAGTGAAAACTAAATTTGCCTGTAATGAATTTATCATATTCAAAGTTAGATCCTTGTAAATATTAAATCATTTAATTGAAAGCTATAAATAATTTGATTGTCTATTTTAAATGTGTGAAATTTAATTACGTTATCTATCTTTAGAAGAGTCCCTTTAAAATTGCATTAGAATAAAAACTAAATAATTTTAAGCTTCTAATTAACACAACTCCATTCATTATTTATGTGGTCACGTTTGAATTCATGAAATTCCTGGTCAACTAATTAACAAATATTTGGCATCTGTTTATGGGTAATTTGCCAGAAAAAATGTTTCACCATCTCCCTTTACTTGAAATCTTTAGTGTTGTTGATAATCAATTAGAGGGAAGTATTCCACGGCTAATAAACAACTGCACATCCTCGAAATAATTATATTTGGGTGGTAACTCATTTATAAGTATGCCCTTACTTGCATATTTTCATTTCTTCTTGATATTTTTCTTTAAAATGAGATTTTGTTTTTCGTCATTTCATTCATGTTGTTCATTCATAATTCATATGATACGACTTATATACAGTTAGTGATTACATAGCAAATAAAGCTATGATCATCAACAAATGGAACCATTATGCTTGCCAACAAAAGCTAAATTATTTTCTATTGATTTCATATATTATTTATATGGTTGTGTGCAACACATGATTTATCGGCAATTACTAGCTAGAAAGTATGTGCAATGTCATGGTTATAAGAGATTTGCTTTCTCCCTTTCTAATATTAGTAAGACGCATAATTTTTTTTCCCGGTTAAAGTATATATGTATATTATTATATGCAAATAATATGACCAGTTTTATTTTTCTTCTTTTAAGTCCATTCATTATTTTTTTTATACACATAAGTCCGTTCATTCTGTTTACAAGCAGTTGCTGCTAAGAGATTATATTTGGATGCCAACCTCTTAGAAGGACGGGATTATTATATCTTATTTTTCTTCTTTTCTTTGTTTTTTAATCATTTTCTCTAACGGATCAAACTTAAAATGAGATTTTATTTCCATAATTTCATGAATATTGTACATATACATATCCGTAATGGGGGTTTAAATATAACCAGTAATTTACAATCTCAAAGTATCAAAAGATCAAATTACCAAATGATGGTCGCAGCCTATGATTTATCTTTTATTTTCCTCATTTTCTTTAGTAGAATTAAAAAAAATGAGATTTTGATTTTAGCCATTTCATTCATTCACATCACTTATACCACATGCCTCACGTGAAAAATAATATATATTATAATTTAAGTGTCAGGGTCCTTTTAAAATAATTTTAGTTCTATAGTATCTCATTCAAAATGAGCAAGTTTTAAACGATATTTTAAAATCTTTAAATTTAACTCTTGTACGTATTAACTTCTGACATGTTAAAAAAAGGCATCATAAAAAGTAAAAAAACTAATACTTGCTAGTATTATAAATCGATAATACAATCAAATCTATGTATGGTGCATCAATCTTTTTTACTCGTAGAAGATGCCCACCATCAATATGCACGGTTTCATTTTCATTTTATTACTTTTTTTTTTCATTCTTCTCATGCACCTATATTTTCTAAAACGGGATTTTGTTTTTCTTCATTTCATTTATATTGTTCATGCAAGCTAATACAAAAAATCTTAAGATGATAAAGAAATAAAACATCGCGAAAATGTTTGTCCTAATTTTTTTTTTGGGTATCTTTGCGCATTTCACATAAGTTTTTGTTTTTTAAAAAAAATGTAGTCATCGATATTCATTTGGTTTTTTCAAAATGAAGAAAGCTTACAACCCACAGATCTGGAGCATTCAGTTTTGATTTGCGCCATCTAAATTATATCTTAGTTTTATTATTACTTAATTAATTATTATTTCTTCCAAAAGTATATCTACAATACAACCCCTTTGCAAGTATGCTTAATCTATCCATCCCTCATGCATAATATAGTTGAGGGTCATCATTAAGCTCCTCAAGGGTAGCCAGGTGTGCTAAAATCTTGTCAACTAGTTGGGGATCTTCAACCAATGTTGTTGCTTGAGATGGATTGTGAAATTAATTTCACCTATTTAAAATAAACAATCAAATTACTTATAGCCTTCATTTAATTATTTAATATTTACAAGGCTGTAACTTTGAATATGATAAATCCTTTATAGGCAAAATGAGTTCATTTAAGGAGACAAAATACTTTCAGTTACACATTCTGGAGATAATATAGTATAAATAATAAATGAATTTTTACCAGAGCACTGTATGCAACAACTTAATTTTTCCTAATGTAAAACATATCATGTATAGTAGAATATTCACTCTTAAGGCAATTTCAGTTAAAAATTAAATTTTGCAAGCAATGTAGAATAAGCATAAATAATAAATAAATAATTGTTAAAGTGTAAAGTTTCAGCATTTCTTGTCCGATTGTTCATTCATATTAGAAGAGTCCCTTTAAAATTGCATTCCAATGAAAAATAATTTACACAACTCCATTCATTATTTATATGGTTAAATGTGAATTCATGAAATTCCTAGCCAAATAATTAACAAATATTTTGCATCTGTTTATAGGTAATTTGTCAGAAGAAATGTGTCATCAACTTGCTTTACTTGAAGTCTTCCATGTTGTTGATAATCAATTAGAGGGAAGCATTCCACAATAAATAAGCAACTACACATCTTTAAAAGAATTATATCTGGGTGCTAACTTATTTACAGGTATGCACTTACTTGTGTGTTTTTTGTTCTTTATAATGGAGAAATGAGATTTTGTTTTTCATCATTTCATTTATATTGTTCATTCATAATTCATATGATGGGGGATTATATACAGCTAGTGATTACAATCCCAAAATAACAAATAGAGCTAAGCTCATGAACAAATGGAACTATTATGCTTTCCGGCAAAAACTAAATTATTTTCTATTAATTACATGTATTATTTATATGGTTGTGTGCGACACGAGTTATTGTCAATGCACAAAAAATAAATTTAACAAACTCACATGGAATTAATAGAAAGTATGCAATTTGGTGGTTATAAGCAACTTGTTAAGGTATATATGTAGTATATTATTATATGTAACTAGTACGACCTGTTTTATTTTCTTTCTTTTTCAAGCAGTTGTTGCTAATAAATTATATTTGGATGCCAACCTCTTTACAGGCATGAGATTATTATATCTTTTTTTATTTTTTGTTTGTTTCTTAATATGTTTACCTAATAGAATAAATTTAAAAGAATATTTTATTTTCCATCATTTCATTAATATTGCGCATATACATATTCATAATGGTGGTTGAAATATAGTTCGTAATTAACAATCCCAATGATGTTTAAAACTCCGAAAACAAAATTTCTCAAGTACTCTGCACGTAATGTGCCCCCACATGACTCACGTGAAAAATAATTTTAACATAATTTAGTTTTATATTATCTCATTCAATATTATGAACTGTTCTATTTTTCTATTTAAATGCAACCTCTTTACAAGCATTGAGATTATTATTTCTTATTTTTATTCTTTTCATCTTTTTAATATTATCCTAGAATAAAATGAATTTAAGATGAGTTTTATCTTTTCGTTTCATTAATATTGTACATACATATTCATGGTGGAGGCTTAAATATAGGTAGTGATTTACAATCACAAAATAACAATGATCTTTTTTCCTTTTTAGATATTTTCTGTATTAGAGTAAAACTAAAATGAGATTTTTTTTTTTCATTTCATTCATGTTCTTCATTCATTGAATGTGTCGTATATTAAGCTTGTTATTCCAATGCCAAAATAAAGGGGAAAAAACTAAGAGCGTGAAGTGATGGGATCTCTGGATATTTAAAATGTGGAAAACAATTTTTTTAAAAATTTACACGTAATCTAGCAAATCATTTATATACTTTGATCAATAAAATGGCTTCCCATATATAATTTATCTAGGAATCATTCCAAATGAAATTGGAAATTTGAAAAACCTCAAACTCCTTGGTCTTGGCTGCAATAATTTCCAAGGTAATAATTTTAATTATATGATCGTCTTAGACCATGAGTGTGTTTTTGTTTTTGTTTTAATCTTTCAAATGAATAATAATTTTAAAATGAGATTTTGCTTTTTTATTTTTTCAATTCATTTTAAAGAACCGTGGGAAGCTTGTCAAAGAGTTTGTGTTCATAGTAAAATCCTTTAAAAGAGAAATAAGCTAATTTTGGATTATTACAAAAAATTAAGGAAACCCTGTAAAAATCGGTGTGAAAAAATTGTGGGTTTATAATTTTTTTTTTCTTTATTTGATGAAAGGATGTGTCTTCAATGAGATTTTATGATTCATCCAATTCTCTGTCGAAATGTGCATAACTATTTCTTCTCCCCTTTAAAATTGAAACAGGTGCAATTCTACATCTTCCTTAATTTTATACTTTAACAATTTTTTAATTTATTATTTATGCTCATTCTATATTGCTTCAAAAATTTATAGTTGAAATTGCTTTAAGAGTGAAAATTCTTAAATACTTGATATGCTTACAGCAATTCATTTTTCTTAGCCAATAACTTTGACTTTTTACTTTAGGAAGAGTTAAGTTGTTGCAGTCAAGACTTTCCCAAAACTCTAGTTATTAATTATACTATATCATCTCCAAAATGTAAAACTGAAAGTATTTTAATTCATTAAATGAAAACTAAAATTTTAGCCTTTTTATGCAATACGTCCTTAGATTTTAAAGTTGGAACCTTGTAAATATTAAATAAATTTAATTCAAAATACAAATAATTTGGATGTTCATTTTAGATAGACGGAATTAATTCCATAGTCTCTATTCGGCAGTTCTTTATTGGTCATTAATATTTGAAGAGTCCCTTTTAAATTACTGCCCAACAAAAACTAAAAAAATTTCTATTAATTTTAAGCCTCCAATTAACAAAATTCCATGTCTTATTCATATTGCTAATGCTTGTGTACTTGCGAATTTATTAGGAACTTGCTTGTCATACTAACAAGTAATTAACAAATATTTTGTATTTATTTACAAGTGAAATTCCTTCATTTCTTTGGAACATGCCTTCTTTAAGATTTGTTTATGTTGGCATAAATCATTTAAAGGGTAATTTGCCAGCAGAAATGTGTCATCAACTTCTTTTACTTGAACTCTTTAATGTTGTTGATAAGGGAAGCATTTCACAATCAATAAGCAACTGCACATCTTTGAAAGACTTATATTTGGATATTAACTCATTTGCACTATGCATTCACTTACTTATGTGTTTTTTTTTCTTTTTTATAATATTTTTCTCTAAAATGAGATATTGATTGTCGTCATTTCATTTATATAACAGAATCCTCACATATACTCGTCACTGACAAAACTTCAAGCCATAAATAACGGCCCAATACTTCAATTTCACGTTTTTTCTCTCCTCTTAATGTTAAGATAATATTAAAATGCATACAAGTTTGGAGTTGTTCTTTCTTATTTATTATATATATAAATTGCAACAATTATATATTGTTTAATTGATATTAAAATTATATATAATATTTTTTAAAAAAAGTTAACGAAGGAATTAAACGATGTACAATAAACAAAAATATATTTCGATATCTATAAAAAATAATGACAAATTAAATTATAAAAATAAAAATAAAAATTTAATGTAACTCAAAAAACTCTTGTTGAATCACATCATTTAAATTTACTTGGATTTAAAGAGAAAATGCCCACGGTCAATTATATGTGAAATTAAATAAAGATTTTTCAATAATTTTTTCCGTATAATAATAAATGATTATTAAATATGAAATGAAAAAATACACAAAAAATAACAGGATGGAGAAAGTATGCAACACACATACATACTGTTATGAAATAGAACCAAAATGAAACCACAAAAGTAGAAAGATGAAGACAAGAGAATGAGAAAACTTTTTGTATTTCTTCACTTGCATTATAACATAAATGACATGCCCTATTTATAGGCATAGTCTTACACATAGGTTACAATTGTCCTTAAATGACAAATAGTGGATAATCAATCCCATGAATGTGAATGGAGGTGAGTTACAAGAGTGAATGGATAGTGGAGGAGTAATGGATGGTGGAGGTAGCGGAAGTTACTTGGAGAAGATGAAGAGGAAGGAATAAATGGACATCCACATAATATTTATAACACTCCCCCTTGGATGTCCATTATACAAATATGTACCTCGCTAAAAAACTTCAATTAGGAAAAACCCTGTGGGATAAAAACCTAGAGGAAGAAAAAGAGTACACATTCATTGATATGCTATTCAGTGCTGCCTCATTAAAAACCTTACTAGGAAAAACCCAATGGGATAAAAACCATAGTCAAGGAAAAAAGAGTACAGCATGTGTTAACTCCCCCTCTTGGTAATATCAGTTGATATCTTTGAGTCTACGGCATCCGATATCATGAACAAGCTTTTCAAATATTATACAAGGAAGTGACTTGGTGAACAAATCTGCCAGATTTTCATTGGAACGGATTTGTCGGACGTCGATTTCACCATCCTTTTGAAGATCATGAGTGGAGAAGAATTTTGGTGAAATATGTTTTGTTCTATCTCCTTTGATGTACCCTTCCTTTAGTTGCGCAACACATGCAGTATTATCTTCATACAGAATTGTCGAGATCATTTTGCTGGAAGACAAGCCACAAGTGGTTCGTATGTGATGTATTATTGATCTTAACCATACACATTCTCTACTTGCTTCATGTATTGCAAGAATTTCTGCATGATTAGATGATGTGGCTGATATGGTTTGTTTCATAGAACGCCATGAAATTGCTATACCACCATATGTGAAGAAATAGCCTGTTTGTGATCTACCAACATATGGATCAAACAAGAATCCAGCATCTGCATAACCAATGAGGTTAGTCTTGGGTACATTTAAGTAAAATAACCCCATGTCCATAGTAACCCTGAGGTAACGAAGAACGTGCTTAACTTTATTCCAATGTCTTCGTGTTGGTGACGAGCTATATCTTGCTAGTAGGTTAACAGTAAATGATATATCAAGTCGTGTGTGACTAGCAAGATACATGAGTGCACCAATTGCACTAAGGTATGGTACTTCTGTACCAAGTAGTTCTTCATCATTTTCTTGAGGTCTAAAAGGATCTTTATCTTTCTCCAAAGACCTTACAACCATTGGAGTATATAATGGATGTGATTTATCCATATAAAAACGCTTTAAGACCTTTCTTGTATAGGTTTCTTGATACAAAAAGATTCCATTTCTCAAATATTCAATTTGCAATCCAAGATAAAATTTTGTTCTTCCCAAGTCCTTCATTTCAAATTCTTTCTTTAAGCAACCCATAGCTTTTGCAAGTTCTTTACGAGTTCCAATGATATTTATGTCATCAACATAAACCGTAATTATCGCAAACTCATTTCTAAATCTTTTCATAAAAATACATGGGCAAATTGGATCATTCTTGTATCCCTCACCCTACAGATATTTGCTTAAACGGTTATATCACATACGCCCTGATTGCTTCAATCCATACAGAGATTTATTTAATTTAATTGAGTATTGCTCTCGAGAACTTGAATTGTATGCTTCCGGCAACTTGAATCCTTTAGGGAGTTTCATATAAATATCATTGTCAAGTTTGCCATATCAATAGGCTGTAACAACATCCATCAGACGTAAATCGAGTCCTTCTTTTACTGCCAGACTAATTAAATATTGGAAAATAGCTGCATCCACCACTAGTGAGTATGTTTCTTCAAAATTGATACCAGGTCTTTGTGTAAATCCTTGGGCAACAAGCCGTGCCTTATGTCTTACAATTTCACCATTTTCATTTCGTTTTTGCACAAAAACCCATTTATATCCGACTGGTTTTACATCTGCAGGTGTATGGACTACAGGTCCAAATACTTTTCGCTTTTCTAGTGAATTCAATTCAACCTCAATTGCATCTTTCCATTTTGGCCAATCTTTTCTTTGTTTACATTCACTAATAGACTTTGGTTCATGATCCTCATCATCATTCATCACATGAAGCGCTATATTATATGCAAAAATATTGTCAACATTGACTTCATTTTGATCCCATCATATTCCATTCATAACATAATTTATTGAGATCTCATCATTCTTGCACATTTCAGGTAGGTGAGTTTCTTTTGGAAGGAGACATTAGCATTATCTAATGACTCCTCTTGAATTGCAATTCTTTCTTGATTATCCTTGAGCAAGACATGAAAATATACTTAATTATAAAAACTCAATTACATCAAGATGACTCATTTTTTGACACTTCCATCACCAATTAAGTGATCAATTCTTCCATCAGAATCGGCAAAGAAATTAGCAACATCCAAATGAGTAACATCCATGTTGCCATAATCAGAATCGCCTTCTTCTCCCACAAAATTTGTTTCCACCTTTGGCTCTTTGCCTTTATTTTTATTCTTATTCTTATTTTTCAGCGATTCTTGGTAGAGGTCAACCAAATGCTTTGGTGTATGACAGGTACGAGACCAATGACCCTTGCCACCACAACGATAACAAAGATTTTCAACATGATTGTTATTTCCACTAGATTCTTTTTGGTGATGCTCATCATTATTTGCCCACTTCTGGTGGGAAGACCACGGCCACATCCACGGCCATGACCACATCCACAACCATGGCCACAGGTTGATTCAGTTGCCACTACATTCGCTTCTGGGAATGGAGTGGAGCCAGTAGGACAGGATTCATGATTCCTCATTAAAAGCTCATTATTTTGCTCAGCCACAAGCAAGCAAGAAATTAATTCATAATATTTTTTGAAACCTTTCTCACGATATTGCTGCTGTAGGAGCACATTGGATGCATGAAATGTGGAAAATGTTTTTTCTAACATATCTTCATCAGTAATCTTTTCTCCACATAATTTTAGTTGAAAACTAATTCTAAACATTGCAGAATTATATTCGATCATAGATTTAAAGTCTTGTAAACATAAATGCATCCAGTCATAATGAGCTTTAGGAAGGATTACAGTTTTCTAGTGGTCATACCTCTCCTTTAAATTGTTCCAAAGAACAAGTGGATCTTTTATGGTCAAATATTTAATCTTGAGCCCCTCATGCAAATGGTGATGTAAAAAGATCATGGCTTTGGCTTTATCTTGGTTGGATGCTTGGTTGCCTTCCTTGATTGTGTCTCCTAGACCATTGGCATTTAGATGGGTTTCCGCATCTAATATCCATTAGGGGTGTTCACCATGCCCGGTAGCCTGGTATGCCCACCTGGGCTTGAAGAAAAAAAGCCCAGCTCAGCCCGAAAAATGCAGCCGAAAGAAAAAAAAACTTCTGGGCAGGGCTGATCACGGGCAGGGCCTGGCCACGGGCAAGGTACCCTGCCCTGCCCGTTTGGCCCTGCCCGGTGTATATGTAATAATATATAATATATAATTAAATTGATAAAATATATTAATATAATATTTTAATTTTCCATTTTTCCCTCTTTTCACCGTTCATTTCGCTCTCCCTCTCTAATTCATTTCGATTTCAGATCTGCAAATCATATTTGTGCCCTAGCTGAGCTCCTCCCTCCTCCCGCAAGCTTCTGCTCGGTGCTCACCACTCACTGTCAGTCCGTCGTTGGTAGCCACCAGTTCCAAGCTCCAGCTTGGTTCAAGACTTCCACGGTTCTACTCAAGCTCAGCTCGCCGAGACCCTCAGACGCCGACCAGTTCCAACTTCCAAGCTCAACTCACCGAGCAGCGACACTACCTCCGTCTTCGCATTCTCTCAACCTCAACTCACCAAGTCGCCGACCAATTCCAAGCTCAACTCACCAAGCACCAGTAACGACAAGTCGACCACCTCCGTCTTCGCATTCCCTCAAGCTCAAGTTGCCGTGAGTGCTCACCGTCGGTCGCTTCCAGGCTCCATCTTCCTCTATCAACTTAGCTTTGATATTCGGCCAGTGAGTTTATTTTTCAGGCAGAGATTATACCAATTTGTTGCAAATTGATTTTCTGTTTTACTGGGAAATAGTTCTGTTTCTACGTTCTAGATTTACTCTTCTCCTGTGTAGTTTTCATAAATGGGATCAATTCAGTACAGTCGTAAATGATCATTTATGTGGGAATTGTAATTGCTTGCTGATCATTTATGTGGGAATTGTAATTACAGGCTGAAATTAAGCTAAGTACGACACATACCAATATCGGGTCCCTCCCATGGCTTTTGATGATAGAGATCAGATAAAGATTTGAACAAGGATGTCATCAGAAAATTATTTAAGTTATAATAATTAGCAGTTTAAAAAATATGCTGTGTGTGTATCCTGAAGATGTATGGATAGAGGTAGCTTGAAGTAGGTCAAAAAATTGGCAAAGAAATTACTTGCATGCTTCTTGTGCGGTTTAAGCGAAAGGGAGATATATGGGTTCTTTAAAGGCGCCAATGCCATGTTGGGAATTCAATCAATTCATCACAGGTCTACCCCAGAAAATTAATTAATGCATACATGCCTGGAAGCATAAGTAATTAATTATATCCAATTATAACCAAACTAGTTGTTAATATTGGATACAAGGGAATCTTCTTAATAAATGTCCACCAAGCAACATTCTTAATTAACATTCTTGATCAAGTTTGTAAGTCTATAAGGGTTTTGAATTAAATATTTATTCAGCTTTAGTCCTTCCTTGTGTATTGATATATCTTTAAAAAATGGTATGTTGAATTATATGGTATTGTATTGCAGCTTTAATGGATGAGGAAACTTCTATTACATCACCATCCCCGGCTATTGGTGGAATGTCTCAATCTCAAGGTGCTTCAACCCCTCTTCAAACACCAATTCCTACTGGACCTAATCAAACACCAAATCCTAATAGACCTAATGAAGCTCCTACCTCTAGCCCTACTCTTCCTATTCAGCCTCCATCTTATCCTGCCCTCCCTTGTCCCATCTCTCCTTCTCCTACCCCTACTCCCCCATAAACAAATTCTGCCACACCATAAACAAATATTGATGGAAGGGGTACAGAGAGAAAGGCAAGAGAATCTAAACACACATCAGAGGTATGGGATTACATTGTCATATTGCCAATAGAAGAAACTAATGGAGTTCACTTAGCAGCTTGCAAGTACTGTCATACTACTTATAAAGCTGATCCAAACTGTCATGGGACAAATTCTTTGTTGAGGCATATCCCAAAATGTTCAAAGAATCCACATAAGGCCACGACAAATAGAAAACAATCTATGTTAACTCTTTTGTCAGGTAGAACAGCTGGGCAAGGAAAATCTTTAATTCCACATGTATATGATGAGAAGCGATGCAGAAGAGCTTTAGCTGAATTTATCATCGGTGATGAGTAACCATTCAGAATTGTGGAAAAGCCTGTATTTAGGAAATTGTTGAATGAGTTTGAACCTCGCTTTCCAATCCCTTCAAGAACAACAATTGGAAGAGATGTGTGGCAATTATATCTTGGAGAAGTTAAAGTATTGAAGAAATTTTGAAGCAGAGTGCTAAATGTGTTTGTCTCACCACAGATTATTGGACATCAAATCAGAATTTCAACTACATATGCTTGACGACACATTTTATTGATGATGAATGGAAGCTTCACAAAAGGATTCTCGATTTTGTTATGATTGAAAATCATAGAGGTGATACTATAGGGAGGACGATTGAGCAATGCTTGTTAGATTGGGAGATTGACACTACTACAATGAAGACTTTTTACTTCTGTTTTGCATGACTTTTTACTTCTGTTTTTTGGGGGACATGAAAAGAAGGGACATAAAAAGTACCCCCTTTTTACTTCTGTTTTGAACAGAAAAGAATAATGGTATTATTTACGTCTGTTTCGAACAGAAGTGAAAAATCACTTTTTTACTTCTGTTTCTCCAAAAATAGACGTGAATTCACGTCTGTTTTTCTTAAACCAGATGTGAATTCACGTCTGTTTTGCTAAAACAGATGTGAATTCACCTCTGTTTTTGGATAAACAGACATAAATTTATGTCTGTTTTGGTAAAACAGAGGTAAATTTACGTTTGTTTTGGTGTAAAACAGAGGTTAAAAATGTGATTTTTATCATTCAGCGCAGTCCCAATAAACATTAACCAAATTCAAAACTAATAATATCAATTGAATCCGATTCATTCAAATTACAACATAAAACATCTCATAATGACTATATCATCATGCCAATTCCTAAAATTTAAAAAGACATAAAAATTACTTTTACAAGTAGTGGAGATTTTACATATAACATAATAAAAATCCAAAAATTATTAGAACAAAGCTTTCCATTGACAAATAATTAATGCATAACAATCTTTTTAATCTTCAAATCCATTATCCAATTAATAAACATCCCATTTTTAATAACGACATTGAGAGAGCTGAAATGAGAGGGAGAGTTTTAGAGTAGCTCACGGTTGCTGCAGGTAGAAGACGAAAATAAGAGGGAGAGAGTGAAAAATCAAAGTTCCCGTACACACTAGCCACTGGCTGGTGACTACATTAGCTTCACAGTACTGATATGAAGCTGATGAGGACGATTTTTTTTTTAAAATAAGCCGCCTTCACGTCTGTTTCTAACGTTTGTTTGTGTATCAAACAGACGTTAATTCATGTCTATTTTTATTAAACAGACGTTACTTCGTGTCTGTTTTGTGTAAACAGACATGAAGTAATGTCTGTTTTATGTAAACAGACATAAAAACTATATATTTCTCCTCTGTTTTTCAGAACAGACATAAATGAGGGAGGTAAATAACACATTTTGTTGTAGTGTGAGAAAGTGTTCACTATAACTGTGGATAATGCCTCAGCTAATGACTTAGCTTTGGGATATCTTAAAAGACGTTTGAGGAGTTGGAAGGGCTTACTTTGTGATGGTGATTATCTACAGTTAAGATGTTATGCACATGTGTTAAATTTGATTGTCAATGAAGGTATTAAAGAAATGAAAGACAGCTTTGAAGCCATTCAAAGTGCTGTTAGATATGTTCGTTCTTCTCCTTCACGCTCCCTAAGATTCAAAACTTGGGCTGAAGCTGAAAAAATAGACACTAAAAGCCTTGTTTGCCTTGATGTATCCACTCGATGGAATTCAACATACTTAATGTTAGAAGCTGCAATAAAGTTTCAAAAAGTGTTTGAGCGGATGCGTGATGAAGATGATTACTATATTTCATACTTCAGCTTAAGCACTTCAAGCTCTAGGCATGAGGCTTCTAGTTTTGCTAGGCGTGAGCGTGATGGTACTAGACGTGACCAAGACAACTTTTCTGGTCCTGTTATTGATGATTGGAATAATGCTCGAACCTTCATCAAATTCTTGAAGGTCTTCTATGACATAACATTGAAATTTTCAAGCTCCCTTTCTGTATCAGCAAATGAATGTTTCCACCAGATTGCTCGGGTTCAGAAAATGCTGCAAAGGAATATCACAAATAATGCTAATAGCTTCTTGAGAGAAATGAGCACTAGCATGCAAGTGAAGTATGACAAGTATTGGGGTCAAGCAAACAATATGAATCCATTGCTTTTTGTGGCTGTCATTTTGGACCCTCGGTATAAACTAGCATATGTGAATCATATGTTTGATCTTCTTTACGTTGATCCTGAAGTATGCTTGATTATGAAGGAGAGGGTCAAAGATTGTTTGTATCGGTTGTTTAATGAGTACTCTGCTGGGGTTTCTATTGACTCAAGGGCTACCTCCACAAGTATAGTATGTGCAACTTCATTGCCTTCTTTTGATGATGATGATGATGATGATGATGGTGAAGAGGATCCACGTCATAAGTGGTTAGAATCTATGAAACAAAGAACCTCAACAGATCCTCAAACTGAGTTAGATAGATATATAGCAACTGACTCGAGAGAATGAAATCCCTTCTACAGCTAAGTTTGACATATTGTTATAGTGGAAAACTAATTCAGAAAAATATAGAATTCTCTCACACATGGCACGAGATGTATTGGCTATGCCAGTTTCTACAGTGGCTTCTGAATCTGCCTTTAGCACCAGAGGACGTGTGGTTGATCATTATAGAAGCTCTTTATCTTCTAAGATGACAGAAGCACTAATTTGTAGCCAAAATTGGCTATAATCTAGGCAATCAATATTTGAATTTGTTGACAAGCTTCAGGAGTTTGATAATTTTGATGAGACAAAGCATGTCCTTCAACTTGCCAGTAAGCTCCCCCCCCCCAAAAACCTCAATAACTCATATTTTACTTCATAATTTGTAATGTCATTGTTCTTTGATTTTTTTTTTTCCCCCTAGATTCTACTACACCTTGAGGGGAGAATTTAATGGCTACTGGTGAATGAAGAGTCATTTTATAAGCATGACTAGTTAAGTTGGTAAGGTGAATTGGTGCATCCTTTAAAATCTAGAAGTACTTTTTTTTTTATTGTTTACTTTCTAATATATTAAACTTTGTTATTTTTATTTGTATTTTTTCAGGTGTTCCATCCTTTTCTGGAAATTATGGAGATTGATGCAAAGTGCAAACTGTTCAATTTTCTAGGCTCCAATTACAATATTGAATCTTGTTTTGAATGGATTATTGATGTTATTTAATTGGATGTTTGTTGAGACTTATTTTGGATTATTTCTGGATGATTTTAATGTGTTAAAATATAGAATTATGAAATGTGCTTTTCAGGTATGGATCGAATTTTTCCTTTTTATGATATGAGTAGGGCATCAGTTTTTAGGCAATGAAGCCCGCCCTGCCCAAAATGGTTCGGGCTTCTACGGGCAGGGCTGGGCATCGGGCTGCATTTTGCAACCTGCACATACTTCGGGTTGGGCATCAGGCAGGGGTCCTGCCCTGCCCAGCCCTGCCCACGTGCAGGCCTAATATCCATGATAAATAATTCTTTCCAGTAATGTCAAGAGCCACAAACTCAAGTTTCGTGAGATTTGACATGATGATACTATCATATAAAAAGTTAAATGAAAATTAATATTAAGAGAATAGAATAGTTATGAAACAAATCAATATGAATAAGAAGATGGAATAAGTATAAAACAAACCATTATAGATGTGATATAGAAATATACCTTCTAGTTGATTAGCCTAACTACAACACCTTCCGATTACAAGAGCGTCTCGTGCTGATAACGTCTTATGAAATAGAACCAAAATGAAACCACAAAAGTAGAAAGATGAAGACGAGAAAATGAGAGAACTTTTTGTATTTCTTCACTTACATTACAACACAAATGACATACCCTATTTATAGGCACAGTCTTACACATAGGTTACAATTGTCCTTAAATGACAAATAGTGGATAATCAATCCCGTGAATGTGAATGGAGGTGAGTTACAAAAGTGAATGGATAGTTGAGGAGTGATGGATGGTGGAGGTAGTGGAAATTACTTGGAGAAGATGAAGAGGAAGGGATAAATGGACATCCAAATAATATTCATAACACATACATATTTATTCTAGAGTAAATTCTTTATCTGTTTAACTTCTTTTCAATTTTTTATTTTTCAAATTCATTAATTTGAAGTTAAATATTTATTCAAAAGTTACACTATTAAAACTTTTATTCTAAAAAAATATACAAGTCATTTCACAGTAATTTTAATTCGTGATTTTCTTTTTCTTTTCTTTTGCCAGGGGATTTTCTTCATTTTTCTTATTTCAAAATTTTTACAAATATTTAAAAACTAAAAAAAATCATTTCTTTGTCTATTTTATTCTCTTGGGTTGACATGAATATTACTGGAAATTATTTTCATATATTTAACGTTATTTTTAGAGTTATTCTTTAAAATACCATTGTTAATAATATTGAAAATTTTTGTATAATAGGGAGAGTTTAATGTTAAAATAAACACAAATGTGGAGCATGCCCTCTGTGTGTGTGTATGCATATGTCTGTATCGTAACAATTCTATCATTTAATTAGAATTAAAATTATATTTATATTTTTTAAAAATATCACAGCATAAAATTAAAAAATTTGAATAAACAAAAAATATTTAATAAAAATAAAAAATCAATTACAAATTATAATATAAAAATTAAATAAAAAATAAATGTAAATCAAACTGATGAACAATAACACGAGATATTTTCAATTGTTCACCAAGTAAACTTGTTCATTTAAATTCATTTTTGTTTTATGGGGCCAAAAAATTAATTTTTTGAAAAAGAAGAATTGTTCGTTGTGAAGTTAAATAAAGCTTTTCAATTTAAAATTTTTCACTTAATAATTTTTAAATAATTTTAATTTGAAATTGAGAAATAAAAGATGAATGCGCGCGCATACACATACATATATGCATATGTATATAAATATGTGGACTCATGATACATGATGTGGAACATATTTTTTGCTCTGTGAGCAAAGTATAAATAATAATTTCTTAATTTAACTGTGCCAAAACAAAATTCTTGGAGAGATAAATTACCTTAAAAGTAGATTTTTTTTTGGCCTGACTTGAAAGTAGATTAATTGTCAAACTTAACAGACTCACGTGCAATTACTAGAAGGCATGCAATTTGATGGTTATAAGAAATTTTATTTCTCCCCTTCTATTAGTAAGACACGTGTATTTTTCTTTGCTGAGGTATATGTGTATATTATTATATGCAAAAAAATGACCTGGTTTATTCTTCTTGTTATAAGTCCATTCAACCCTTTTATAATCATGATATTATTATATCATTTTTTTTTATTTTAATCATTTTCTCTAATAGAATAAATTTAAAGTGACATTTTGTTTTCCATCGTTTCACTAATGGCATACATCATACATACATACATACATATATATATATATTCGTAGTTGCGGTTTAAATATGTAATTTAAAATCCGAAAATATAATATTTAAGTACTTTGTGCCATATGATTTATACTCTGTTCATTGAAAAGGCTCACATGTTACGCGCACATTTGCCAATAAATTTTTTAATAAAAAATTTATTTCTTATTTTGTTACTTCCTATTTAATTTTCTTTTGTCATTTTTTTCAATTGCTTCTTTCGATTTCACAAATTTATTAATTTCCTATTAAATCATTAATCAATAATCACAACATAAAAAATTTAATTTTAAAATAAATATTCTATAACGATGGCATCTCAAGGTAGTTTACGATTTTCCCAATATTTTTTACTTTAAAAATTTTGCAAAAACTCAAAAATAAATTTATTTGTATATATTCTTATTTAATCAATATGAAAGTCATGATTTCCATCTATTTTTGTATGACCAGGTTTTGTACATAAATGCATAGGCAAACTTGATAAACTTAATGTGTCGGACTTTGACCCTATATCATCTGAAAGGACCTACTCTTTTTAATATATTCAACATTTCAACATTTACAAATATTAGCTTGTTGGAATTAGTAAGATAGGTGTATTTTTCCGTGTTATAATGACATACAAAACGATATTTTTCTCTAAAATGAGATTTTGTTTTTCATCACTTCATTCAGATGATAAAACTTAGGGGAAATCACAAATAAAGACCCTTGAATTAGCAAAATCACTCTATGGTCACCTGAATATGCTAAATTACTATGAGGGACCTGGTCTCAAATTGTAATTATGAAATCATGGCTAAATTACCAAAATACCCCTCTTTAATTTTTTTTTTTAAAAAAGAAAGCCACTGCCTCACCGGAATCCGGCCACCGGCGCTGGAGCTCCGGCCACTTCCGGCCACTGTCGGCGGCCGGACGCCGGGGTCCGGCCGCCGGAGCTCCGGCGCCGGCAGCCGCTTCCGGCGGTCTTCCTTTTTTTTTTTTGAAACTGTTTTTTTTTTTTAAATTGGGGGGAAGTGAGGTTGGGGGGATTTGATCCCCCAACCTAATGCTTCCCAAAATAAGGAATGACCATTAAGCCAACAAATTTTTGTTAACATTATGATGCAAAAAAAAAAAAAGTTAACTCATTTACTCTTGTTCCAGGTGATAACAACAATACATTTGGAAATAACAAGTTCTGATTGTAAAATAACACGTCTGGAATAAAAATTTAACAATATGTTTTTTTTATAACAATAAATTTTGTTGCAAGCAATAACAACAATACATTTAAAAATAACAAGTTCTGATTATAAGATAATAAGTCTAGGATTAAAATTTAACAACACATTTTTTTATAACAATTAATTATTTTATACTTTTAAAAAATAAATTATTTATAACTTATAAAAAATATTTTTAATATATTTATTTCTCTAAAAAATACTTTTTAATCTGTATATCTATACAACTCATTATAAATCAAACTACTTCTTATAAATTATAAAGTATTTATAATAAGGCATTTTTGATTTATTAATCATAGTATAAATTTTATATTATTTCATTCTTTAAATATTAAAAATAGTTTTTATATTTAAAGAATAAAATAGTATTTTTAATTATAAATTAGAGATAAATTTCATTTATAAATTTAAGCAGTCAAAAAGTATTTTTAATCCACAATAAATTGTACTATTTATAATTTATAAGAAGTAGTTTGATTTATAATAAGTTGTATAGATATATAGATTAAAAATTTTTTAAAAAAATTAAAAAAGTGTGTTGCCATTTTCCCTAAATTTTATTTATAAATTTGAACAATAAAAAAGTATTTTTAATCTATAAAAAATTATACTTCAAGTTCTGATTATAAATTGGAGATAAAAATTATTTTTTTAGCAAATTAAATAGATTACAAGTACTTTTTATAAGTTATAAATAATTTATTTTCCAAAAGTATAAAATAATTAATTGTTATAAAAAAAAGGTGCTGTTGAATTTTAATTCTAGACTTGTTATTTTATAATCAGAACTTGTTATTTCCAAATGTATTGTTGTTATCACTTAAAACAAAGTGTGTTGTTATAAAAAAACATGTTGTTAAATTTTAATCCCAGACTTATTATCTTATAATCAGAACTTGTTATTTTTAAATGTATTGTTGTTATCACTTGAAATAA
The DNA here is from genome assembly GCF_004799145.2 of Neltuma alba. NCBI lineage: Eukaryota > Viridiplantae > Streptophyta > Magnoliopsida > Fabales > Fabaceae > Neltuma > Neltuma alba. The sequence goes on from NW_021633696.1 coordinate 358,491, forward strand.
AGTGTGTTGTTATAAAAAAAAACGTATTGTTAAATTTTAATCCCAAACTTGTTATTTTTAAATGTATTGTTGTTATTGCCTGCAACAAAATTTATTGTTATAAAAAAAATATATTGTTAAATTTTTATTCCAGACGTGTTATTTTACAATCAGAACTTGTTATTTCCAAATGTATTGTTGTTATCACCTGGAACAAGAGTAAATGAGTTAACTTTTTTTTTTTGCATCATAATGTTAACAAAAATTTGTTGGCTCAATGGTCATTCTTTATTTTGGGAAGCATTAGGTTGGGGGATCAAATCCCCCCAACCTCACTTCCCCCCAATTTAAAAAAAAAAAACAGTTTCAAAAAAAAAAAACAAAGGAAGACCGCCGGAAGTGGCCGCCGGCGCCAGAGCTCCGGCGCCGGTGGCCGGATTCCGGTGAGGCAGTGGCTTTCTTTTTAAAAAAAAAAAATTAAAGAGGGGTATTTTGGTAATTTGGCCATGATTTCATAATTACAATTTGAGACCGGGTCCCTCATAGTAATTTAGCATATTCAGGTGACCATAGAGTGATTTTGCTAATTCAAGGGTCTTTATTTGTGATTTCCCCTAAAACTTATGAATACAATTCCTAAATAATAAATAAAGCTAAGATCATGAGCAGATGGAACTCATGATTACAAAACTTACAAACCATACAGAATGACGAGATAGCATAGTATATATATTTTCTTTTTTGCCATCATAGATAGCATGGTATATATTTGTTACATGAGATGTCATATCTTTTTCGAACAAAAAAATATTTTCAATCAATCACGCTTATATGAAAAGAAGTCAGCCAACATCAAAATTTCATTTTCAAACCCTTGAACTAATGTTTTATAAATTAAATAAATCAGGACATGGTCTTGTTATAATATTAAATGCAAATAAGTTTGCAGAAAAAGATCTTAGAAGAGATAGTAAATATGGTTTTTGTAATATAAAATGTAGTCTTATATTCCATACATGTTACATATCAAACATATTAACTTTTGTATCTCCTTTTTCACCTTAATATCTTATCTTGTGAAAGTGTTATTTATCCATCAATTTGTTTGTCCAGGTTTCGTACCCAAAGGGATAGGCAATCTTGATAAACTTAATGTCTTGGACTTATCCTACAATCATTTCAAAGGACCAATTCCTTCCAACATATTCAACATTTCAACCTTGATAGATCTAAACCTTGGTGGTAACTCCCTTTCTGGCCTTCTCCCATCATATTTAGGTAATGACCTTTCCAATTTGAAAATGTTATGGCTGTATGAGAATGATCTAACTGGACAAATTCCAAACAGCATTTCAAATGCTTTTAAGCTCATTATGTTAAAGTTGTCCTTGAATAAATTTAATGGAGCTATACCCAGTGTAATTGGAAATTTAACAAACTTGATTGACTTAACTTTGCATGGGAATGAATTGACTGTGTTGATTCCAGATACAGTTAGCAAATTACATGGCCTTCAACATTTAAGTCTTGGCAACAATAGGTTGCAAGTATCCATTATAAATGGGATTTGCCAACTCAAAAGCCTAAGTGACTTGCATCTTGCCAATAACATGTTTTTGGGAGTGGTTCTAGAGTGTCTCAGGAATACTTCTTTGCAGCAGTTGAATTTTAGCTCTAATAAATTGATTTGTTATATTCCTTCTTCTCTTTGGACTCTCAAAGTATCTTGATTTTAGACTTTTCCTCCAATGCATTAAGCGGATCTATTTCACTAGAGGTATCAAACTTGAGAGTAATTATACTATTGAACTTGTCAAGAAACCAAATTTTAGGAAGCATTCCTACAACTATAGGTGGCCTGATCTTTAGCTCAAAACAAATTAAGAGGGCCTATTCCTGAATCTTTTAGTAGCATGACAAGCATCAAGTTCATGGATCTTTCTCATAATTATCTGTCTAATGTGATTCCAAAGTCCTTAGAGTCATTACTCCATCTTAATTACATTAATCTTTCCTACAATTTATTATAAGGATAAATTCCAAATGGTGGCCCATTTCAAAACTTTATTGCTCAATCGTTTATGATAAATAAAGATCTTTGTGGAAAGTCCTGACTGCAAGTCCAACCATGGAGGAGAGGAAGTAAACACATATCAAATAAAGGAATGTTGATGATAAAATGAGTATTGCCTATCATGGTTGTCATATTGGTTGTTTCAGGCATTGCCTTTCTAAAGCATAAGAGAGACCATGATCATTATTCAACCAAAAGAGATTTAACAAATTTGGATACACCAACAAGGATATCCTATTATGAGCTTCTACAGGGGACAAATGGATTTGGTGAGAATAATCTTCTTGGCTTCGGAAGTTTTGGATCAGTATACAAAGTAATTCTTCCAAATGAAAAGATAGTTGCTGTCAAAGTATTTAGTTTACACATAGAAGAAGCCTTAAGAAGTTTTGATATTGAATGTGCTGCTATACACAATTTGCGCCATCGCAATCTCATTAAGACAATCAGTAGCTGCTCAAATGGTCATTTCAAATCTCTAATAATGGAATTCATGGCAAATGGGAGTCTTAACAGATGGTTGTACTCCCATAACTACTATTTAGATGTGTTGCAAAGATTGAACATAATGATTGATGTAGCAACGGCTTTGGAATATCTTCATCATGGTTCTCTTACACCAATTGTTCATTGTGATGTGAAACCAAGCAATGTTTTGTTAGACAAACATATGGTGGGTCATCTTAGTGATTTTGGTATTGCTAAATTGTTAGGTGAAAGACAATTGGAAATTATACCAAGACTTTAGCGGGCTATATGGCACCAGGTAATGATTTAATAATATTTTAGATATTATCGTTTGTTATGCTTTATAAAATTTATATCATTCAATTTCTGGCAGATATTTGACATCTTCATGGGTAAAGATATGAATTGATGATGCAAAAGAAAAGTTTAGCAAAATCTATTTTATGTTTTTTTTTTGACACTGTGACCTTTCTACTAATCATTCAATATGACATATAGAGTACAGATCAAAAGAAGTTGTTTTTGTCAAAGGAGATGTGCATAGTTATGGTATTTTGCTAATGGAAGTGTTTACAAGGAAGAAGCCAACAGATAAAATGTTTGTTCAAGGATTAAGTTTAAAGGATTGGGTGAGCAAATCAACACCACATTCAATCATCAATATTATAGACACCAATTTGCTGCACAAAGAAAATCAAAATATTGATAATAGATTACATCATATATCACCAGTTTTTGGGTTAGCATTAAACTGTTGCAATAACTTACCTGAGGCACTACTTAGTATGACTAATGTTGTAGCATCATTGAAAAAAAATCAAGGCTTTGTTTATGAAAAATGCCAGGGACACTATTAGTTGAATAATTGTTAAGTCAAATTTTGGCTGCTATTTCTTTAACCTTTTGTTTATTTTTGATAACAAGTAATCTCGCAAATTGGAGTGATGGTATGTACGTTGTAATAATACTACCTCCGGTCCTAATTATAAGACCCAGTTGACTTATTTGAGGAGATTAAGGAAGTAAGTTAAGTTAGTTATTTGTAATAAATAAGTGTTGTCATTCCTAAAATATCCTTGCTAATTAAGTATATTGGCTAGAACTATCATTATTAGAAGGATTATCTTGAAAAAAAATGCATAAATATGAGAGACAAAATGGATTGGGGTCTTATAATTAGGACCAAATAAAAAGTCAAATGGGGTCTTATAATAAGGACCGGAGGTAGTATATAAGTGTTTGAAATTTCAAATTTTATGACTCGATTATGTTGGTTTTGGGTTTCTTCATGCTTCATTTTTCTGTTTGACATGTGGGATTTGAATTAAAAGAATCCTAAGTTCACTCTTTTTTCTTCAAGTAACTTTATACAATTTGAAATTTGATTTTTAAATAAAATGTTTTTAAATTAATCAAAGCGAGCCTTATATTTTTCTTCTTTTTTTTTCATCTGCCCTCTGCTTATGTAATTATAGTAATCCATGGAGATGGGTGACGAGGGAAAAGATCTGGTTTTGATTAACCCCAATCTCACATCACAGAGTGTACGCAGCTTCTTGGAGAAGTAATTATCCAAAACAGGCAAACACACTGCCTGCACGCGCCTCGCCCTCTTGCCCTTTACCTTTAACTCGTTCACTTCTCCTATCGCATCCCGCCTTCCATATTTCTTTTTCTTTTTCACAATTCTCATAATATATGAGCACTATATTCCTAACAACTATAGTTAATTTTTTTTACTTTTGTTTGGATACAAGTTATCGCCATTAAAATAACTAAATAAGGTGATGGGGTATACCTAGGGAGGAGGAAAGAAGGGTGGCCTTTTCTTGTGAACTTCTTACCGTTTCGCGACCGTAGTCAAAACTCCCGCCCTCATCTCCCCTCTACGTACGCCCGCTTTCCAACCCCATCCCCTTCCAAATATCTAATTGCTTATTTGTCATCCATGAATTCTTAAAAATCATTTTAAAATTCCGAAATTAATTTTTTTAAATTTATTATTTTTTGCCATATTTTTTAATTGATAACTCTAGTTTTGCATGCTTGGAACATAGGCCAAATGTACGTAGATATTTGAAACGCTATCCAAGAGGAGAAAACCATCCATTTATGTACTAACTTAATTCGTCTAATTCTTTTTCTATCAAATTGATATTGTAATTTAAATTTCATTATCTCCTCCTCGCCAGATACTTCTCATTACATTAATTAATCTCAAGGCATTGTCGATAGATCGTCCCCGGCAAAAAAAAAATGTCAATAAATCGTCATATACATTATGTTATCTAGGCAGCCGTTTTGGCAAATTAACTAACCCATTCAATTAAAAGTTGGCCAAAACGCACGCACTGAACCCACCTATTCCCGTAGAGAAACAAATCATGTATACTCAACTCATGCACATGGTAATAGTACTGGTCTTTTATAGGGCCACAACCGCCTCACTGAACATATAGTATCTTTTTGTGAGTGTAAGTGACGCTTCTTTTTTTTCTTTTTCCCCCCGAGCTTATGTACGTGTTTGGGGCCCATATTCCCTATCGCGCACCGGAATTATTATTACATATATCTGTCACAATCATTAATCTGCCACATTAGTGCTTCAAATTTGCCTTCGTGTCATCTCTCATACGACAATCTATGACTCTTTGCTTCCTCTTTTTTGCCGAGACATTCATCATCATCCTCACAGAAACGGTGGAAATTATTTCCATTACATGAGTGTGTGTATATATAACTAACGTTAAATAAATGCAGAACGCTTCTCTCATGTCCTAGGAGGAGGATAAGAATAAGTTTCAATCCTTAACAATTCATTCATGAGTCTCACAAACTATGTGTTCCATCTGGAACATCATTAATTTGGTCTCACCTAACCTGTCTTTCTCCTCCCATGAACACTGCAAATGAATTCAAGTTTTATTGACTGTGCTTGCTTTGCTCCTTTTTTTTTTTTTTGGGTTACCTCCTTTCCTCCATCTCTCTCTCTCTTCCCCTCGTCCTTGTGAGTTCATTTTCATGCCTATGAAAACATATCAATGCTTGCCAAGACGTAACTTTCAATTATCTGGGTGTGCATATCCCAATAATTAATTGTCAATGCACTCGACAAAGAAAAGGCATCATGTTTCAAAGTCGTGAGTATTAATTCTAAGTTTGGTCCTTGGGCATTAATTTGTCTTTCTTTGTTTGTTTGCTGTTCGTGTACCTTTTTTAGTGTGTATATATATGTGGCTTTTGTTTTCCTTGTTCTTTGTTTTTTTATTTTGCCCCTAGCTCATGCATGATCAACTGCTGTCATTATTGACTTTAGGTTTTAACACTAATTATTCCGCCATAATTGAGAGACTGAACCCAGCTCAACAAAACAAAATCCAAAGTAAAGATCGTAGACTTGAGTCTTCTTAACTTTGCATTTCCACCTCACGGATTTAAGCAAATTTTCCTAGTTTCAATCACTGTATTTTCCCCTTTTGACACAAATTTTCTCTCCCACACAGGACTGAAATGAAAGCAATAAAACAACAGGAGGAAGGTGAATTTAGAAGACTCCGACTCGTTAGTGACTTTGCATTTAGACCTACTTAATGATGGGGGTGAATTAAATTTCGGAACTTTTCATCATGTTGCTTTACTAGAAAGAAACAAGATTTACTGGTTTTTCTCAAGTCTTGATCTGCAAGCAATACGACCAAGGAGATGTTCTGAGTACCATATAATGTTGGCGCTTAAAGGGCAGGCATGGTTAACAATATGGTCGCTTTTTTGCCCTTCAGGTAATCACTGAACTTTATTATCATACTGCACAACTTTCGGCATGTAGATATATACAAGACTTGTCATATCAGTGGAATTAATTTGACTCTTCTTTGGCCAAAAAATTTTTTGACTCTTCCGGGGAATGATCCAAGATTCATGATTACTGCTACCACAGATATCAGACTCAGCCAAAAGATGTCATGATCCATCCAGCAAACTCAATCCCTATATATCTAGAACATATAAAGCAAAATGGTGACTTATTTGGTGTTTTTCCTTTCTTCTTTTCTAATTAACGATGATTAGTTAGCGTAATCTTAGCAATTATATATGCTTGTCATTTTTTGTGTCTAGAACGATAAGTCCAAAACAAATGTCATTATCAAGGACTGATTCTTTGACTGTTGTTTTAGCATATGCTAAAACGGAAAAAGCAATAGTCAGGAACATAGTTCGAGTTTGATGAAACGTTTGAACTTGCGTTTTCTCTCGTGTCTATAAACATCTTTCGCTATTGCATTGGTTACGTGTCGTGCCGTGGGACTTCTACATGAAACATCGAGAGAACCAAAAATCATATATTTCTGTGTGTGTGTGTACGCGCGCGCGCCCCCCACTGGCACTGCCACCATTTCGAACTGTATATTATTTGATTAATATATGTACATCCATACTCATGCTTCCATGTAATCTAGTGTCATGAGCTATTATAATTTGTAAAGAATAAGGAACCGTATTAATGCACCACTATAATGCTCTCCCCATCTTGATGTATATATGCTTCAAGTTTGTGTATTCGATTTGGGTTTTTGACAGTTACTTTACATGTAAACTGTTCAAATCATATACTCCTTTCTTTTCTGGGTCGTTTATATGTCTTTTTTTTAAATTTTTCGAAAATCAGATCCTCCCTTTACTCTTAAATATAAGATCTTTACCTTAGTCCTAAATATAGGACCTTTTACATATTATGACTCAATGTTTATTAGTCATTGGTGGTCTTTACTAGCCATTGCTAGTCCTAATAGTTAATTTAAAAAATAAAATAAAATTGTTTTCTTGGCCCTTAGTCCTTTCATACTTTTCATAGTGAAGATTTTTAACACATCGTTGCCGGTCTTCAGTGCAGCGAGACTGAACAAAATTCAGTTCTATAAAGCAAAACAATAATGGTAATAATTATAATAAAGACAAATAAGGTCCCTCCAAAAGAAGGTTCAATGGGCCCAAGGTTATACGTGCCATAAATGGGCCTAGATATCGATGATCCAATAATAAATAAGGCATGACAAGAATTGGAGAAATCTATTCAACGGTTGGGAGATCCATCTGCTATAAAATGGGAATGCGATATCAATTTTTCTTTTTTCTTTTTTAGAGTGAATGCTATATCGTGCTTTAAATATAACGCCTAAGGTTATAACGTGGACTGACCTTTTTTCATTTTTTTTGAAAAAGAATGATCACGTCAATTTATTTAGCTTATTCGAATCAAGGATGGCCAACCTTGCTGTTGAACAACTCAATTCTTTTGTTTGCTCAACGTCTTGCTGCTTTCAAGTGCAGTCATTATTTTTTAAATTTTTGGGGTTAATATAATCTTTGATCCTTCACATTTACATTCATTTTAGTTTTAGTCTCTTAAATTTCAAACCATAGGTTTTGGTCCCTCAAGGGACAAAATGGTCTAAGTCTTTATTGGAATATAGAGACTAATATTTTAAATGAAAAGAAACTTGAGGGACCAAAACTTATGATTTGAAATATGAAGGACCAAAACCAAAATTAGGGCAAACTTGAAGAACCAAAATTTGTATTAATCTTAATTTTTGTTTTGTAAAGAGAAGTCAATATCCTTGAAAAAAACCTGAAATTCTTTCAACAACCGAGAAAAAAAAATTAAATGATCAAATCTTCTGTTTTTTCCTCACGTATAAATTTTTATTTATTATAGATTTTAAATTATATTTTACAAAAAAAAGAGCGAATTTATTCGACTGTGACATTGTCACCGCCTCAATTCTTTTGGCGCAAAAGAAAAATCACCGCCTCGATCCTCTATTAAAATAACAACTGAGAAGAATACTTGATTGACCATAATAGTAACTTTTATTTTCTTTGCCAACGAATAATTTTGATTTATTTCATAGTTTTGGTTAGATTTTGAGGGGGAAAAACATTTATTAGGTTGGATTTTCATTTACCGCTCAAATTTCTATTGAAAGGTAATGACGGTAGGGACCCAATCTCAACCATTAAAATATTAATCCAATGATTAGGAAAAGAAAACAAAAGAAGAGGATGAGAAGGGAAGAGGAGAGGTTGCAACTGAGACCCAAAGGCGTGTCCCGTGAGCATAAATGGTTAGTGACATGCGGCACGGTGAAAGGTGGGAAAGGAATGACTGCATGAACTACACGCCCCAACAGGAACACAGTTTATCCCTTGTTGGGGTCCAGGCAATATGCTCCTAGCGTACCAACTCATATTAATCCTGTCCAATAAAAACCCTCCACCTCATATATCTTAAACCCACATGTCATCCTACTCATGCACATTAACTTGTTGTTTAAAATAATGAAAAATACTTTTCCTCTTTTGCCCTTTTTCGTCTTTCTCACCTTCTCCCTTCTCTCCATCCACCTCAAATCTCAAGCTTGTGGCCATCGACGTTGTATCTGCGGTATGCGCATCTCGATGGCCCCCAAACTCTTACAAAATGCTTCGAGTCAGCTAGCTTCACCTAGAGAGATCAGGTTGACAAATCAAAATTTTAACCCCCCCATGCCGTACTCGTGAGTTCACAAGCAGTAACAGTGCTGACTTGATATGATGAACAGAGGACGAGGATTTTGTTTGAAAACAAAGATGAAGGAGATTATTTCGACAGAAATAATTATATTGTTGATGTCACCGTGCTTGAAGAAGCAAAAATGCACCCCAAGAGTATTCTATTTGCTTTAGATGTTGTGCTGCAAATCTGGATCTGGCATTGGTGGCGAAGAAAAATAGAGGAGAGAGTTTAGATCTGATGAAGAGAGAAGGGGAAGGGTGTGAGAATGAAGGAAGAGGGGCAGTAGAGCAAAAGGCATTTTTATTATTTTAGAACAACAAATTAACGGGTATGAGTAGGATTACATGAGATGGAGAGTTTTTATTGGCCAGAGTTGATATGAGTTGGTACTCTGAGAGTATCTAAGAATTTTTCTGCATGTGAATGCTCCGGCGCCAATAAGTTTTCTGATTGTCGCCTTTTCTCGAGACCTTAATATGTATGAAATCTTATCTTATTTGTAATTTCTTCAGCTCATAATTTTGTTTTCTCCTTCCACTTGATCTGTGGCGGGGTGTTATTTATTGTTGCAGTGCCGTGCCCTTCAGATGACGGGATGGGGAAAGGAGTAATGGGTACCTAAGGGCTAAGGCAACCTTCTAGAACTTCTGAATATCGTGTTTCTTCTTGTGAATTCGAAATATCGTGTTCATTCACCATTGGAGTTATTACCTCTGACGCTTTAGTTTCAAGCAGACAAAAAAATAGGCAAAATTTCCTGCATAATTCTCTCACAAGTCGTTTTTGATTGCCAGTATCTCTTCTCTATTTTAAGAAACTGATTATTAATAAATGTAGATGTGCCAAACTATTAATTGTTCTGAACGAGGGTATTATTATTTCCAAGGAGTTTTGGAAACATACTCTAGAGAATTCCTTGCTATATCTAAGACCGCAGCAAAAAGCAACTAGTTCTCTCCTTATCATACTGAAAGATGACTCGGAATGTTAGAAATGATTTGATGGAAGCTGCAAAAAATCATGCATGCTGGGTAACCTTTTTTTTTCCCTTCTTTTTTGTCCCGTTGCTTATTTTGTATTTATTGCCCTGTGTAATCCTGTTAATTTCTGTATGATGTATTGATCCGGTTAGTATTCAAAAATTATGAGGCAGCGCCGAGTCTCTAAAATGGGGCCAACTTTCTTGGCTTTTTTTTTTCTGGGCGCTAAAACAGAGATATCCTTCTATTAGAAATAATCTTATTTGAAATACTATTATGCATTAAATATAGACACCTCTCTCAGCAGAGATTCAAAAAAGATGCCTATCTGCTCAACTTGTAAGTTACCAATTCTTTCATGCAAGTTGTAACGTCTTACGAGCACCCAAAACCCAAAAAAAAAAAAAACGCAGATATCAGAGAATGAGTTACCACACTTGGCAAGCCTTATGTTTTTATTTTTTGGTTTTTCCCTCTCTTATAAGGCCTGAAAGACTTGTTCAAAATATTTTTTCTTTTTTGACCAGCACTTGTTAAAAATAATTGAAACACATCTTAAACACATACTTATACATAGGCGAAGCGAGAATTTTGTTCCAGATTCTTAACTTTTTTTTTTTGAATTACAGATTCTTAGCATTTAATGCCACGCCTCACGCATCTAACAGGTTATTTAGGGAGATTTTCCAATGACGATATACACTTCCTATTTCTAGAAAGGAAAAAACAAATCATATGGCATAGCTGACAATATAATGAAGTATGAACTCAGGGATACCCAAACCGCATAAGTGAAATAAGGAAATAATTGCACGGCATTGTGGGTAGCAAAGTATTCATCGTTTTGGTAAAACAATCTTAACACCATGCTTAATATCCCATCCTGTTTCCCCACCTCCCAAGCCTAATAAAAGTTATTCAACTACTGAAGCCCCCTGTACACATCAGTCGACAAAATAGATATCAATTAGGTAATTATATTCAGCTTTATTAAAAAAAATAGCCAACGCCAGCAAGTCACCCTACATGGGGCCTAAAAGCACAATACCCTAACACATATTAGGACATAGGAATAACAAAACGTATAGGATACAACTACCCATTGCAGTTTCCATAATAAGGGGAAAAAAAAAACAAAGAAAAACAGACACATGTTGCAGGATATAGGCAATCTACATTGACACCCCTCTCAAAGATTAGACAACTCATGACCACGCATTTTCTTACCCATGCTTCACAAAACACAATGGATCTCTAAGTCAAATTAGACACAGGCACGTGAAAAATTAATGCATTTGGGGAAAAACGGTTCATACCAGCCATACTTATAACTAAATATATGAATCATACTGGTTAAAAATGACAAATAATGACTAATATTAAAAGGAAGAAAAAAAAAGAGGTTAAAAAAATTAACATCAAAAGAAAGTAATGGAATAAAGGTTAATTTTATACCTTCAATTAACCAATGATCAATTTGCCTGCCTCGCTTCATCATGGTGAATCAACAACAACATCACCACAATTGTTATTCTAAAATTATCCTTAATTCCATTATTTTCAATAACAGAATATGACAGAAAAATTGTTTACTGCAAAATTTCACATCGGGCTCTTGTTAATTGTTAAAAACAAAAGAACAAATGATTTTTCTGATGAACTGTATATACAATTACTATTGCCTCACCATTGTACAAATTGCATTCTAAGCAGAGATCTTGTACAACACAACATTGAAATAGAAAATCTGTACAGCCTGAAACATGAGGCAATGTACAGCATGTGAAACAACCAATACTGTTATTAAAAAATACGCACCAGCTTACTCTCCCAGGTTTGTTAAAGTGAACTGTCATACTGGACATATACACAATTTTGTGCTGAAACACCACTTGTAAGGCACCTGAACAATAAATAATAAAATAGAAATATACCTTTTCTCTTTTAGTATCTGCATATTTAACCATACAAAATAGAAACCAAACTTTTTTTAAGTAATAATTTCCTTATGTAGTGAGCACTATGACAAAATTTTCATTTCTGTAGGGGGAAAAAAAAGGTTCCAATAAATGCCATGCAATCTTAGCCATACTTCACAGTTCACACTATTACACATCACAAAATCTAACTATTGTCTATTATAATGCAACCGGAAAGCATACTACTAGAGGTGGCAACAGGCCACAATAGGCCAGGCTTTCCTCTTTAACAGGCTAGGCCTGTCTTGTAACAAACCAATCTGAGCCTGGCTTGTGGCTTGTTAAAGGCTTTCTTTTCAGCCTACACCTGTCCTGTATAAAGGCTTAACCTGGCCTGAAACCTGTTAAAAGGCCTACATTTTTTTTCAAAAACTATATACAAGCTAAAAATAAGCCATATACACATAAATAAATTCAAAATTATAATAACCCAATCCAAAATTATCTAAAATACAACACATAATCTAATATAATCTAATTAATCAACAATATAATACCAAATGAAACAAGGGAACAATGTTCATTACAATTACAATAATTTTGACCAAAGAAAAGTACAGCCGTCCGTCCAGTTTCTTCTTTTTTTCTATTTTTTTTCCTGGACCAGCGTAGTTGCTTCTTGTTTGAACACCTTGAAAAGAAGAAATGAAATGTATAATATATGGACAATGAATCATAAAGCGCTGGTAAAAAAAAAAAGAAGCAATGAATGACTAAAAACATGCTCCACCTTCTAGGAAAATGCGTAAGAAACCTGATAAATCAAAAGTTAACAAAAATATCCACAACACTAAAATTCCTAATTTGCTGTATAAAAATTCTGATAAAATCTTGATCTATTGGCACAATACAGGCTACTGTAGAATCTATAAACAAGGCACGCCTAAAAAACCAAGAAGAACAATGAAAAATTATAAAACATAAGCACAGCACTGTATGATTAAAATTTTGATAAAATCTGTTACTCTCCATATATATTATACATATATTCATGGCGGTGACTTCAGATTTCTCCCATGAATATATATATATATATATATATATATATGAGAATATATACATGGGACCTGTGTGTGTATTCATGGCGGCGACTTCTAATTTCAACGATTTCTTCCATGAATATATATAATCACATTCAGATTTCAGATTTCTGCCATGAATAATAAAATCATGTCAACAGTCGGTCACTTTTATTATTGGAATACGATGGACGAGAGAAAGTAGTGTTCTAGTTATCAAAATTTAGTTTGTAACAAAAAGCTTACCCATTGACAACGTACGAGCTAAATGAGGAGTGAAGAGGAGGAGAGATTAGATCTGGAAATTGGGATAGTGTGCGAATGGCCGACTGCGGGAGCTCAGAGCTGGAGAGTGAACGACGGCAATGCTGTGGCTTGTGAGGTCTGACCGTGTGAGTCGGAACTGGAGATTGTGAACGACACTGGTGAGACTTGGAGAATGGAGAACAAAGTAGAGACTGGAGATGGAGAGCTCGACTGCTCGAGTGGCGGCTAGAATGAGCTAAGGAGTTAAAAGATAGATAAGGAAAACCTAACAGATCAGGGCAGAGTAATGTATTGATTTTTTTTTTTTTGGTGAACTTTGGGTTTAAAATTCTAAATCTTGCGCGGCACTTACCAAAACAAGCAGCGGCGTAGTGGTAAGGTGACCACCTTCTCACCTCCAGGTCGCGGGTTCAAGGCGCATCTAACATAAATACAAAATATTGTAAAGGGTGAGGGTGATTAAAATCTAGTGGGAAAGGATGGTTCAAGGTATTTTGGTCGTCAAAATATCTACCTCAGATCTACTTGGATTGAATCTCCCCGTGTCTACGACTCAAAAGCAAAATCAATGAGAAATACAATCATCGTCCACGTTAATAATTAATCATAAGTAATAAGACAACATTTTTTTTTTTGGCTACGTCTTGCAAAATTGAACCAGTGAAACCATTGAAAGTAATATGTATTTGAGGAGAAATAATATTACTTTCGTAATCTTTAATTGTCCTCCTTTGAACCACTGCAACTTAGCCCGCTACTTTGCATTAAATATTTATAAGTAGCCTCAATATATGGACAAAAATAACCCTATACTTTTCCAAACGTAAGAATAAAATAAGGCGTAGATGAGGAAATACAGAATGGGGACAGAGGAATACAATGTAAATATACCTCCGCAGTCATCTTGCCAGTCTGCGGTCCTCATCGACTCCTAGCAACCATAGAAGTGAAAATAGAGGATATTGTTCTTCGTTCAGATGAAAAATAAAATAAAAAATACCATTTGGTGTTAACATAAAAACTGAGCATATCACATGAGGATCCATTATTAAATACCTTGCAAGAATCCTTAATGGGAAAAAAATTGTTTGAGGAATTTTCTTAGATTGGGTGAATGTTAGTCTTGCAAACCAATTTTGAATGCCTTTAAGATGCTTGGTAAAATGCCTCCATGAGCAAAAGATTGTTCATAGGTGTTGCTATGATATCCTGACGAAGGAGAATAAAATAGATATTATCTGGATTAATTAGGATACAATCATTGGTCTTCACGAAGTGCTTGAAGGAAGTAAGAGCTAGTTGTCCTTGTACTTAGAGAAATTAAATTTGATAGTACGGGTTGTGCTATTGATTATGTAGAGTTATAAGTTATATGTAATGTTCCTAGCTTACTTGCTAATTCGTAGATGTTTCTAATGTTCTTGGTTGAGGTTGTGTGATGAATGATTTAAAAAATATGAGTATAAGTCAGATCATTAATAATAATAATAATAAAAAATTGATCCTGAGGTGATAAGCATTTAAAATATTGATCCTAAGTATGAATGTGATGCCAATAAATTTGTAAATGAGAAAGTCTGTGATTTATATATAAGTGGAGCTTTGACATTTTGATTTTGGGTTATTAGGGGATTGAGGAGTGAACTTATCTCAAGGTTTTATAAATCAAAACCATTTAAAGGTGGGAGGACAATAGGTGAGTGGATAGCATCCCATTATTATAAATTTTACGAGTAAGCTTTTATTGCTATTGACTCAATTAAACTTTCAGTTTTTCTTTATTTTTCATTTTATCAAAGTGATCGTATTTAAAATCTTGTCAAATTTGTTTTACTTATTAAATGTCTTAACATGTTACTTTATTCTTTTGATTAACAGTTATGTTTGGAATTTGGATAGAAGTTTTGAAATTGTTACTTGAAAATCCGTATCCTGGCCAGGGCTGATTAACAGTCATTGGAGCACATTGATGAATGGCCAGGGCTGGCATCTCCCATTACCCATTCCTCTGGGTCTTCATCTTTGGTGAGATCAATTACTATTGGATCCCAAGTGTTGACTGATGGCTCAGATTTTGTATCCCATTCCATGGTAATCCCCATTTTGGTTCCTGAAAATAGGTGTTAGTTCTCTACATCTAAGGGATACTTAAGCAGAGCGTTCTATCTTATGCCAGAACCTCCGCTCTGATACCAAAATGTCACACCTTACTATAATATTGACTTAGGTTCCTTTTCAAAATCATTTTTGACCACATTGGATGGTCTTGGGCTCACTTTTTACCATAAAAACGCTAATTTTCGGATTTTCACTGTTCATCGGGTAAAAATCCAGTTTTTCTGGCCCAACTTCAAAAATTCATAACTTATTCTACAAAAATCCAATTGGGGTGATTCAAAATTCTACTTAAAGCTATTTAAGTAATATTTCAAGGAAAAATAATCTCATTGTCCAATTCTTTATGAGAAAGCGTCAGGTTTTTAAGAAAACAACACTGTCCATTTGCCAAAAACCCTGATGTCCAGATTCTGACCATTAACTTTGAAAAATCATTATAAATTGTATACTGGGCCATTTTTAACGTATTAGCTATCAATTTGAAGCTCAGGATGTCTTCTTTCATCATGCCAAATTTCATGATTTAACGCGTTTGGGAACATAATCAAAACGTCACGTGAACCGGTCAGGGTCAGTGTGCTTCCAGCACTGTTAGTTTAATATTTACATAACCAAAATAAGCTCACGAATTTTGTGGCTAAACTCCACAATTCAACCTTCAATCTGCAGCTTCCCTTTTGAAGATTCAGGCCCTAAAATGTTACATGATTCTTGGGGGATGAGATTTTTGGAAATCCCAGTAGTAAATTAACCAACTATATCACAAGCAAGCATCATTATTATGCATGATCACATTAGCTACTATGGATGAACTAACATGCTTATCATTTGGCAAACTCAATCATGCAAAGGCCAAAGCAAGATACTATAAAGAGCAGCCACATAACAATCAAGAGAGCTCAATCACAATAATAGCAAGTAACCATACAATAATCAACAATGCTAGTTAGTGGTAGTAGCTAGGTTTAACTTACTACCTTGCTTCAAAAGTCTTAGCCTTTCTTCCTTCTCCTCTTTCCCTTGGCAAATATCAAACCCTAACCATGTGATTCAACAAAAATGGCAGCAAGAATCATTATCCAACCATGAAAAAGCAAGAACATACATCAAAATGATTCTTGGACCATAAAGTTCCATCCTTTGTTCACTAGTTTTAGATTTGGTTCTCTTTAACCCTAAAAATCACTCCTTGACTTGTTCCTACATGGATTTTCATGTAGATTCCAAAAATAGGCTTAGATTTTAAAAATAAAACTGATTCTTCCAGCCATAAACCGACCAAACCACTAGAGGTTTTGACCCAAAATTTTCAGCTTTGCTTTTAGGCTTCCAACACTTGTTTCTTTTAGTCTACCCTACACCATTCCTCATTTTAAGCATCATGGAAGCCTTAAAACAATGAAAAGCTCATCCTAGGGTCCAGTTCTTCACTTGGCCGAAAATAACTCTCACAACAACAACCATGAAAAATGCTTTAAAATCACTTAAACTCACTTGCCAACACTAGGATCTAGCTTGTGTTGTTGTGTCTTAGCAAGTGTTATGATCAAAACTTCTTTCCCCTTTTTATTAATCAGTTTGGTCCACATTAAGAGAGGGAAGAGACAGATTTTAAACCATAAAAATGAAAGAAACCAAAGCAAGAACACTTCTAGGACCAAGATCTAACCTTGAAACCTTGCTAGGATGATCAAAAGTGCTCCCTTTCTCCTTGTTTCCTCTCAAACTCTCTCTTTTTCTCTATTTTTCTCCCTTGCACGAAATGAACATCTGAAAATGGGGAGAGAAGAGCTTGATTAAGGCTTCAAAATATCCCAACCACCTTCTTTAATGATAGTCCAAGTGTCATTACCCTACTAAGTCTTGATTCCTCTCTCTTAATTAACATAATTCCAAATGAAATTATTTACTAAAGTCAAAATCCTCTCCATTCATGGAATGACACTTGGCTAATTCAAATCTTCTCCTTCAAGAGCTTGACACATGGCTCAATAGGATCCCTTGGATTTGCAAGACACCATCTTGCTTTATCGGTATACTTTAGGCTCTGAGTTTAACTTCTTTTTATAATTACAGTATCTTAGTCTCTGTAATTATTTTCTATCAGATCCTTAATTTATTCTCCTCATTATTGTCTTCCTAAATTGTCCTCTTCATCTCAAAATTAATTTCCTAATATTTAAATAAAAAGGAAAATTAATTTCCTCTCTTTAGGGATTTTTCCACTTTTCACATTTATTTGGAAAAATCTTGGACACTTGAGGGTTTCCATTTAATTTCATAATTCCTTATAATTCCTTGGGATCTCATAGGAATTTTCTTGGAATTTTATTCCTCTTAAAATATTTATTTGGAATTTTCCAAATAAAATCCCTCAATTAGCCTAAATCACCCTTAAATTCTCTTATAATTTCTCTAAGGGTAATTTGGTCATAAAACCAACTTTATAATTTCATATAACTCTCAAAGGATATTATCCCTATTTTTCCTTAATTTTCCATGGCTCGAAAATATTTTTCCTTATTTACATTTGACCAATTTTCTTTAATTAGTCAATTTCCTATAATTGGCTTGGAAAATTGCTGTAATTATTTTCCACCAAAATTCTTTGACTTTTCCTTATTACTTTTAATCCTCAATAATTTGAGAATATTTCTTGTCTCCAATTATCATAATACTGGATGTGACATTTCTCCCCCCCTAAATAAATTTCGTCCTCGAAATTTAAAGCATACCTTAATGGAAAAGCTCTGGGTACTTTTCCTTCATCTCAGCTTCCATCTCCCATGTGGCTTCTTCCGAGGAAAGACCCTTCCAAACCACTTTAACCAAGGGAATCTGCTTGTTCCTCAGCTGCTTGGTCTTCTGATCAATGATTCGTTCCGGTCTAACCTCAAAAGATAGATTATCCCGAAGCGCAATGTCATCATAACTTATGACATGTGTGGGATCTGGATGGTACTTCTTCAGTTGGGAGACATGGAAAACATCATGAATCTGGCTTAACTTTGGGGGAAGAGCCAACTTGTAGGCCACTGGTCCAGCTTTAGATAAAATCTGGAATGGTCCAACATACTTCGGACTGAGCTTCTTAGTCTTTAGCGATCGACCGACTCCCGTTGTTGGCGACACTTTGAGGAATACGTGATCACCAACGTCAAATTCTAACGGTCTCCTTCTTGTATTGGCATAACTCTTCTGTCTGCTTTGAGCCGTTAGAAGCTTTTGCTGAATAGCCTTTATCTGTCGGGAAGTCTGATCCACCATGTCGGGACCAAGAGAACTTCTTTCACTAAGCTCTGTCCAGCATAAGGGGGATCTGCACTTTCTCCCATAGAGTGCCTCGTAAGGTGCCATCCGAATACTCGAATGGAAACTGTTATTGTAGGCAAATTCAATTAATGGTAGAGACGTATCCCAATTACCGCCAAAATCCAACACACAGGCACGTAACATATCCTCCAAGGTCTGAATGGTTCTTTCCGTCTGCCCATCCGTCTGAGGGTGGTAGGCTGTGCTGAATCTGAGAGTGGTGTCCATTTCTTTCTGTAAGGACCTCCAAAACTTAGAAGTAAATCTTGGGTCTCGGTCCGAAACAATACTACTTGGCACACCATGCAGCCTAACAATCTCCTTGATGTAAAGTCTCGCTAACTTCTCTGGAGAATCCTTTACATTCATGGCGAGAAAATGCGCGGACTTAGTCAGACGGTCTACTATCACCCATATCGCATCATGTTTAGCCACTGTCATCGGTAACCCTACTATAAAGTCCATAGATATACTGTCCCATTTCCACTCAGGGATATCCAGGGGTTGTAACTCTCCTGCAGGTTTCTGGTGTTCTACCTTCACCTTCTGGCAGGTAAGACACTTCGTCACATATTCCGTGATATCCTTCTTCATTCCAGGCCACCAGAAGAGTTCTTTAACATCATGGTACATCTTTGTCATTCCTGGATGAAGAGTATATTTGCTCTTATGGGCTTCGGCTAGTATTTCTTTTCTGAGGTCAGACACTTGGGGAACATAGTTCTTCCTTTAAACTTCAGTATCCCTTCCTCAGAAATTTCAAAGTTCTTATCCTCACCTCTAGACAGCTTCTCCTTGAGAATTTTCGCTAGCCAGTCCTGTGACTGTGCTTCTCTGATTTGATCCTTGAGCAGGGCTGTAAACTGGGTTCTACCTCTATTTCCTTCTACTAATTGCATCTGATATAGAGGACCCCAATCTCTGAAATCCTCTACCAACTTCTGCTCTCTGATCATTAGCGATGCTACCTGTACTGTCTTTCTGCTTAAGGCATCCGCGACTACATTGCTTTGCCTGGATGGTACTTAATTTGAAAATCATAGTCTTTGAGTAAGTCCATCCACCTTCGTTGTCTCATATTCAACTCTTTCTGATCATGAAGGTACTTAAGGCTTTTGTGGTCACAAAACAATTCTACGGTTGCTCCATATAGATAGTGTCTCCATATCTTCAGTGCATAAACTATCGCCGCCAATTCCAGGTCGTGGGTCGGGTAATTCTCCTCGTGAGATTTCAACTGGCGTGAGGCATAGGCTACTACCCGCCCTTGCTGCATAAGTACACATCCCAGTCCCTGCTTGCTAGCATCTGTATAAACCACATACAGTTGTGAAGGATCGGGAAGTGTAAGTACGGGAGTAGAAGTGAGCTTCCTCTTCAGCTCCTGAAAACTAGCCTCACTCTTCTCGTCCCACAAGAACGGCTGGTTCTTCCTGGTTAACTTGGTCAGCGGGAGAGCAATTCGAGAAAAGTCCTGGATGAATCTTCTGTAATACCCTGCTAGTCCGAGGAAACTTCTGATCTCGGTCACCGTCTTGGGTCTCTCCCAATTGAGTACTGCCTCAATCTTACTGGGGTCGACAGCCACTCCCTCTCGGGAAATCACATGGCCGAGAAATCGGACTTCCTGGAGCCAAAACTCACACTTACTAAGTTTAGCCACCAGCTGTTTCTCTTTCAGGGTATTTAGGACAATCCTCAAATGCTCCTCATGCTCTTCTGGAGATTTGGAGTACACTAAGATGTCATCAATAAATACAACCACAAATTGATCCAAGTAAGGACGAAAAATCCTATTCATGTAGTCCATGAATATCGCAGGTGCATTCGTCAATCCAAACGGCATCACTAAAAATTCATAGTGTCCATATCGGGTTCTAAACGCAGTTTTTGGGACATCTTCAGACTTAATCTTGAGTTGGTGGTAGCCAGATCTTAGGTCAATCTTAGAGAATACACTGGCTCCAACTAGCTGGTCTAACAGATCATCTATCCTGGGAAGCGGATACTTGTTCTTAACTGTGACTTTGTTCAACTCCCTGTAGTCTATACACAGCCTTAGACTACCATCTTTTTCTTGACAAACAACACTGGAGCACCCCATGGCGACACACTTGGCCTAATAAAACCTTTTTCAAGTAGCTCCTCTATCTGTTTTTTAAGTTCTGTCATTTCATTAGGAGCCATTCTATAAGGGGCCTTAGAAATTGGTCCTGCTCCAGGTACTATGTCAATTGTGAATTCTACCTCTCTGTCTGGGGGTAATCCTGTGATCTCTATCGGAAACACTTCCGGAAATTCCCTAACCACTGGGATTCCTCTTATCCCTTCCTCAACTTCTACTTGCACCGAGAAGAAAACGAGGAATCCTTGACAGCCTTTTCGTAAGCATTTGCCCGCTTGGGCCTCCGTAATGAAGTTTAATCTAACTTCTGGATTCAACTCTAAATCCCTCGTGGGTAAGATTAGGGTTTTGTTCTTACAATCCATTAGGATATTGTGGGATGACAACCAATTGAGTCCAATCACCACATCCATCTCATGGAAAGGCATGCATATCAAATCTATAGCAGTGCAACAGTGCTCATAACAAACTATACAGTTCAGGCATACATCAGATGTAATTACCCTACTCTGCGTTGGGGTAGACACATATATATCATATGGCAATGTATTTATACTCAAGCCAAGTCTTTCCACACAGGCATATGAAATAAAAGAATGACTAGCACCCGAATCAAACATTGCAATCACCGGAGAATTGTTAATCATGATCGTACCTTGGATCATCTCCGGAGACTTCCGGGCTTCTTCTCTTGTGATGGCAAACACTCGGCCCTGGGTGCGTGGTCTTGCCTGCTCAGTGTTCTGTGGGCACTCTCTTGAGAAATGTCCAGGTTTGCCACAAGTATAGCAAACATTCTGCCCAGCCATGCACGGCCTGTCACCGTGATTCTTGCCACACTTAGGACACTCCTTGCCCTTCGGTGCTTTACCGCCTTTCTTGTTCTTGCGATTATTCCAGGGTTGCTTCCTCTTCTTATTCACATTGGATGAGGTAGCACCTTGACCTCCTTGACCTCCTTTCTCTGCTCGTGGAGTTGTCTTGACCATCAGATGATGGTTGAAGCTGCTTTCCGTGATTCGGCAAGCTTCCACTGCTTTATTGAACTGCTCAAATTGTCTGGGAGCAATCATCTCCCTCAATGATGGCCTCAGTCCTCGAACCATCTTCTCCGTCGTCCACCTCTCATCATCTCTATATCGGAGATAGCTTGAATAATGAGAGAGACGGATGAACTTAGCCAAGTACTCATCGAAAGGCTCGTCATCCTTTTGCTTCAAAGTCAGAAACTCTGCTTCTCTTTCGTCGCGGACAGATCTCGGAAAGTACTTCTCATAAAACTGCTCCAGAAACACTTCCCAAGTCACTGTCGTGTTTCGAGCATCGAGAAGAATCTCAGTATTCTTCCACCAGCGATCCGCATCTTTCTCTAGCTTATATATCGCCATCTGGGCTTTTCGCTCTGATGAGCAGTCCATCACCTTGAAGATCTTTTCTAGGCGATTAATCCACTCTTCCGCCGCTTGAACATCAAATGTTCCATCAAATGACGGCGGGTTGTGCTTACAGAATCGGGTCATCCACTGTTGAATGCTATCGGGTTCTGCTGCTGGCATTACCGGTCTTGGCAATTGTTCTGATGCTGGTGCTGCAGAGACCTCTTCCTCTGGTTGCCTCCTCTCGAGGTTTGCTAATGCTGCTGCTACTGCTGCAGCTATCGCTGCATCCCTTTCTTGTTCCTGACGAGCTTGAGCTGCTCTCATGTCCTCGATGGTCTTCTGTTGTTGCTCGAGGCGTTCCAGAATTAATTGTAATGGATCAGGAGGGACCCTTGCATCTTGCACTAGGGGTCTCTCTGGTGAAGGGTTTCGTCGGGTTCTAGCCATTGCTTAACTTAACCGAATAGCATAACAAGGAACAAGAAAAATAAATATCATGCTTGGATTTCATTATCAAAATAGGCATACAGCAATCAGCACTTAAACATCAACCAGCTAGAATACAATCAACATACAGCAGCCAAGCATTGACCAGTCAAAGTGCAATCAACATATCTATCGACCAAGCATTATCAGCCTAACCTACTCGGGTTAGCTGTACCAAAATATATCCTACGTTAGTGATAGGATAGTCCTAGCGTCTACAGAAAGTGAACAATAACAAAGCCCTCAAGGCTTCGAATCCAGTCCTCCACATCATCTCCCAGCAAGTAGTTCAGGCGAGTGATCTCATGGTTCCAGAAAGGGGTATTAGGTAGGACCTCTACCATCTCACTCAGCCAGTCATAAGGATCCAGGTAAGGGTTGCCTGGTCCATGTGCCTGATACAGCTCTCTCACACCTTGGAGGTAATCCAGGTGTACTCTCAGGTCTGCATCAACATCCCTCCTGATGTGACGCCCTATGAACCTCAGCCGGTCACTCAGCTGACCCACACTACGGATCTCATGACTAGGCTGAACTGGTGCAGGTACTACAGGTATTACCGGGGCTGGGGGTACAACTGGTACAGTACTAGGTCCAGGGATATTACATTGGTACATAGCAGGAGGAACAGGCTGCTTAAGAGACTGAACATAAAGATCTAAATCTAATGGCTCTTGGTACATTCCAGTTACAGGGTTGACCAAGTCTCCGGGTCCAGGGAGATACAGCAACTGTTCTGCAGTGATTCCTAGCAGCTCTGGATAGTGCTCAACACAGTCATTGGAGCACATTGATGAATGGCCAGGGCTGGCATCTCCCATTACCCATTCCTCTGGGTCTTCATCTTTGGTGAGATCAATTACTATTGGATCCCAAGTGTTGACTGACGGCTCAGATTTTGTATCCCATTCCATGGTAATCCCCATTTGGTTCCTGAAAATAGGTGTTAGTTCTCTACATCTAAGGGATACTTAAGCAGAGCGTTCTATCTTATGCCAGAACCTCCGCTCTGATACCAAAAATGTCACACCTTACTATAATATTGACTTAGGTTCCTTTTCAAAATCATTTTTGACCACATTGGATGGTCTTGGGCTCACTTTTTACCATAAAAACGCTAATTTTCGGATTTTCACTGTTCATCGGGTAAAAATCCAGTTTTTCTGGCCCAACTTCAAAAATTCATAACTTATTCTACAAAAATCCAATTGGGGTGATTCAAAATTCTACTTAAAGCTCTTTAAGTCCTCTTTCAAGGAAAAATAATCTCATTGTCCAATTCTTTATGAGAAAGCGTCAGGTTTTTAAGAAAACAACACTGTCCATTTGCCAAAAACCCTGATGTCCAGATTCTGACCATTAACTTTGAAAAATCATTATAAATTGTATACTGGGCCATTTTTAACGTATTAGCTATCAATTTGAAGCTCAGGATGTCATCTTTCATCATGCCAAATTTCACGATTTAACGCGTTTGGGAACATAATCAAAAAGTCACGTGAACCGGTCAGGGTCAGTGTGCTTCCAGCACTGTTAGTTTAATATTTACATAACCAAAATAAGCTCACGAATTTTGTGGCTAAACTCCACAATTCAACCTTCAATCTGCAGCTTCCCTTTTGAAGATTCAGGCCCTAAAATGTTACATGATTCTTGGGGGATGAGATTTTTGGAAATCCCAGTAGTAAATTAACCAACTATATCACAAGCAAGCATCATTATTATGCATGATCACATTAGCTACTATGGATGAACTAACATGCTTATCATTTGGCAAACTCAATCATGCAAAGGCCAAAGCAAGATACTATAAAGAGCAGCCACATAACAATCAAGAGAGCTCAATCACAATAATAGCAAGTAACCATACAATAATCAACAATGCTAGTTAGTGGTAGTAGCTAGGTTTAACTTACTACCTTGCTTCAAAAGTCTTAGCCTTTCTTCCTTCTCCTCTTTCCCTTGGCAAATATCAAACCCTAACCATGTGATTCAACAAAAATGGCAGCAAGAATCATTATCCAACCATGAAAAAGCAAGAACATACATCAAAATGATTCTTGGACCATAAAGTTCCCTCCTTTGTTCACTAGTTTTAGATTTGGTTCTCTTTAACCCTAAAAATCACTCCTTGACTTGTTCCTACATGGATTTTCATGTAGATTCCAAAAATAGGCTTAGATTTGTGAAAATAAAACTGATTCTTCCAGCCACAAACCGACCAAACCACTAGAGGTTTTGACCCAAAATTTTCAGCTTTGCTTTTAGGCTTCCAACACTTGTTTCTTTTAGTCTACCCTACACCATTCCTCATTTTAAGCATCATGGAAGCCTTAAAACAATGAAAAGCTCATCCTAGGGTCCAGTTCTTCACTTGGCCGAAAATAACTCTCACAACAACAACCATGAAAAATGCTTTAAAATCACTTAAACTCACTTGCCAACACTAGGATCTAGCTTGTGTTGTTGTGTCTTAGCAAGTGTTATGATCAAAACTTCTTTCCCCTTTTTATTAATCAGTTTGGTCCACATTAAGAGAGGGAAGAGACAGATTTTAAACCATAAAAATGAAAGAAACCAAAGCAAGAACACTTCTAGGACCAAGATCTAACCTTGAAACCTTGCTAGGATGATCAAAAGTGCTCCCTTTCTCCTTGTTTCCTCTCAAACTCTCTCTTTTTCTCTATTTTTCTCCCTTGCACGAAATGAACATCTGAAAATGGGGAGAGAAGAGCTTGATTAAGGCTTCAAAATATCCCAACCACCTTCTTTAATGATAGTCCAAGTGTCATTACCCTACTAAGTCTTGATTCCTCTCTCTTAATTAACATAATTCCAAATGAAATTATTTACTAAAGTCAAAATCCTCTCCATTCATGGAATGACACTTGGCTAATTCAAATCTTCTCCTTCAAGAGCTTGACACATGGCTCAATAGGATCCCTTGGATTTGCAAGACACCAATCTTGCTTTATCGGTATACTTTAGGCTCTGAGTTTAACTTCTTTTTATAATTACAGTATCTTAGTCTCTGTAATTATTTTCTATCAGATCCTTAATTTATTCTCCTCATTATTGTCTTCCCAAATTGTCCTCTTCGTCTCAAAATTAATTTCCTAATATTTAAATAAAAAGGAAAATTAATTTCCCTCTCTTTAGGGATTTTTCCACTTTTCACATTTATTTGGAAAAATCTTGGACACTTGAGGGTTTCCATTTAATTCATAATTCCTTATAATTCCTTGGGATCTCATAGGAATTTTCTTGGAATTTTATTCCTCTTAAAATATTTATTTGGAATTTTCCAAATAAAATCCCTCAATTAGCCTAAATCACCCTTAAATTCTCTTATAATTTCTCTAAGGGTAATTTGGTCATAAAACCAACTTTATAATTTCATATAACTCTCAAAGGATATTATCCCTATTTTTCCTTAATTTTCCATGGCTCGAAAATATTTTTCCTTATTTACATTTGACCAATTTTCTTTAATTAGTCAATTTCCTATAATTGGCTTGGAAAATTGCTGTAATTATTTTCCACCAAAATTCTTTGACTTTTCCTTATTACTTTTAATCCTCAATAATTTGAGAATATTTCTTGTCTCCAATTATCATAATACTGGATGTGACATTTCTCCCCCCTAAATAAATTTCGTCCTCGAAATTTAAAGCATACCTTAATGGAAAAGCTCTGGGTACTTTTCCTTCATCTCAGCTTCCATCTCCATGTGGCTTCTTCCGAGGAAAGACCCTTCCAAACCACTTTAACCAAGGGAATCTGCTTGTTCCTCAGCTGCTTGGTCTTCTGATCAATGATTCGTTCCGGTCTAACCTCAAAAGATAGATTATCCCGAAGCGCAATGTCATCATAACTTATGACATGTGTGGGATCTGGATGGTACTTCTTCAGTTGGGAGACATGGAAAACATCATGAATCTGGCTTAACTTTGGGGGAAGAGCCAACTTGTAGGCCACTGGTCCAGCTTTAGATAAAATCTGGAATGGTCCAACATACTTCGGACTGAGCTTCTTAGTCTTTAGCGATCGACCGACTCCCGTTGTTGGCGACACTTTGAGGAATACGTGATCACCAACGTCAAATTCTAACGGTCTCCTTCTTGTATTGGCATAACTCTTCTGTCTGCTTTGAGCCGTTAGAAGCTTTGCTGAATAGCCTTTATCTGTCGGGAAGTCTGATCCACCATGTCGGGACCAAGAGAACTTCTTTCACTAAGCTCTGTCCAGCATAAGGGGATCTGCACTTTCCCATAGAGTGCCTCGTAAGGTGCCATCCGAATACTCGAATGGAAACTGTTATTGTAGGCAAATTCAATTAATGGTAGAGACGTATCCCAATTACCGCCAAAATCCAACACACAGGCACGTAACATATCCTCCAAGGTCTGAATGGTTCTTTCCGTCTGCCCATCCGTCTGAGGGTGGTAGGCTGTGCTGAATCTGAGAGTGGTGTCCATTTCTTTCTGTAAGGACCTCCAAAACTTAGAAGTAAATCTTGGGTCTCGGTCCGAAACAATACTACTTGGCACACCATGCAGCCTAACAATCTCCTTGATGTAAAGTCTCGCTAACTTCTCTGGAGAATCCTTTACATTCATGGCGAGAAAATGCGCGGACTTAGTCAGACGGTCTACTATCACCCATATCGCATCATGTTTAGCCACTGTCATCGGTAACCCTACTATAAAGTCCATAGATATACTGTCCCATTTCCACTCAGGGATATCCAGGGGTTGTAACTCTCCTGCAGGTTTCTGGTGTTCTACCTTCACCTTCTGGCAGGTAAGACACTTCGTCACATATTCCGTGATATCCTTCTTCATTCCAGGCCACCAGAAGAGTTCTTTAACATCATGGTACATCTTTGTCATTCCTGGATGAAGAGTATATTTGCTCTTATGGGCTTCGGCTAGTATTTCTTTTCTGAGGTCAGACACTTGGGGAACATAGGTTCTTCCTTTAAACTTCAGTATCCCTTCCTCAGAAATTTCAAAGTTCTTATCCTCACCTCTAGACAGCTTCTCCTTGAGAATTTTCGCTAGCCAGTCCTGTGACTGTGCTTCTCTGATTTGATCCTTGAGCAGGGCTGTAAACTGGGTTCTACCTCTATTTCCTTCTACTAATTGCATCTGATATAGAGGACCCCAATCTCTGAAATCCTCTACCAACTTCTGCTCTCTGATCATTAGCGATGCTACCTGTACTGTCTTTCTGCTTAAGGCATCCGCGACTACATTTGCTTTGCCTGGATGGTACTTAATTTGAAAATCATAGTCTTTGAGTAAGTCCATCCACCTTCGTTGTCTCATATTCAACTCTTTCTGATCATGAAGGTACTTAAGGCTTTTGTGGTCACAAAACAATTCTACGGTTGCTCCATATAGATAGTGTCTCCATATCTTCAGTGCATAAACTATCGCCGCCAATTCCAGGTCGTGGGTCGGGTAATTCTCCTCGTGAGATTTCAACTGGCGTGAGGCATAGGCTACTACCCGCCCTTGCTGCATAAGTACACATCCCAGTCCCTGCTTGCTAGCATCTGTATAAACCACATACAGTTGTGAAGGATCGGGAAGTGTAAGTACGGGAGTAGAAGTGAGCTTCCTCTTCAGCTCCTGAAAACTGGCCTCACTCTTCTCGTCCCACAAGAACGGCTGGTTCTTCCTGGTTAACTTGGTCAGCGGGAGAGCAATTCGAGAAAAGTCCTGGATGAATCTTCTGTAATACCCTGCTAGTCCGAGGAAACTTCTGATCTCGGTCACCGTCTTGGGTCTCTCCCAATTGAGTACTGCCTCAATCTTACTGGGGTCGACAGCCACTCCCTCTCGGG
The DNA here is from genome assembly GCF_004799145.2 of Neltuma alba. NCBI lineage: Eukaryota > Viridiplantae > Streptophyta > Magnoliopsida > Fabales > Fabaceae > Neltuma > Neltuma alba. The sequence goes on from NW_021633696.1 coordinate 387,084, forward strand.
AAATTACATGGCCGAGAAATCGGACTTCCTGGAGCCAAAACTCACACTTACTAAGTTTAGCCACCAGCTGTTTCTCTTTCAGGGTATTTAGGACAATCCTCAAATGCTCCTCATGCTCTTCTGGAGATTTGGAGTACACTAAGATGTCATCAATAAATACAACCACAAATTGATCCAAGTAAGGACGAAAAATCCTATTCATGTAGTCCATGAATATCGCAGGTGCATTCGTCAATCCAAACGGCATCACTAAAAATTCATAGTGTCCATATCGGGTTCTAAACGCAGTTTTTGGGACATCTTCAGACTTAATCTTGAGTTGGTGGTAGCCAGATCTTAGGTCAATCTTAGAGAATACACTGGCTCCAACTAGCTGGTCTAACAGATCATCTATCCTGGGAAGCGGATACTTGTTCTTAACTGTGACTTTGTTCAACTCCCTGTAGTCTATACACAGCCTTAGACTACCATCTTTTTTCTTGACAAACAACACTGGAGCACCCCATGGCGACACACTTGGCCTAATAAAACCTTTTTCAAGTAGCTCCTCTATCTGTTTTTTTAAGTTCTGTCATTTCATTAGGAGCCATTCTATAAGGGGCCTTAGAAATTGGTCCTGCTCCAGGTACTATGTCAATTGTGAATTCTACCTCTCTGTCTGGGGGTAATCCTGTGATCTCTATCGGAAACACTTCCGGAAATTCCCTAACCACTGGGATTCCTCTTATCCCTTCCTCAACTTCTACTTGCACCGAGAAGAAAACGAGGAATCCTTGACAGCCTTTTCGTAAGCATTTGCCCGCTTGGGCCTCCGTAATGAAGTTTAATCTAACTTCTGGATTCAACTCTAAATCCCTCGTGGGTAAGATTAGGGTTTTGTTCTTACAATCCATTAGGATATTGTGGGATGACAACCAATTGAGTCCAATCACCACATCCATCTCATGGAAAGGCATGCATATCAAATCTATAGCAGTGCAACAGTGCTCATAACAAACTATACAGTTCAGGCATACATCAGATGTAATTACCCTACTCTGCGTTGGGTAGACATATATATCATATGGCAATGTATTTATACTCAAGCCAAGTCTTTCCACACAGGCATATGAAATAAAAGAATGACTAGCACCCGAATCAAACATTGCAATCACCGGAGAATTGTTAATCATGATCGTACCTTGGATCATCTCCGGAGACTTCCGGGCTTCTTCTCTTGTGATGGCAAACACTCGCCCTGGGTGCGTGGTCTTGCCTGCTCAGTGTTCTGTGGGCACTCTCTTGAGAAATGTCCAGGTTTGCCACAAGTATAGCAAACATTCTGCCCAGCCATGCATGGCCTGTCACCGTGATTCTTGCCACACTTAGGACACTCCTTGCCCTTCGGTGCTTTACCGCCTTTCTTGTTCTTGCGATTATTCCAGGGTTGCTTCCTCTTTTATTCACATCTGGATGACATTGGTGTAGCACCTTGACCTCCTTGACCTCCTTTCTCTGCTCGGGAGTTGTCTTGACCATCAGATGATGGTTGAAGCTGCTTTCCGTGATTCGGCAAGCTTCCACTGCTTTATTGAACTGCTCAAATTGTCTGGGAGCAATCATCTCCCTCAATGATGGCCTCAGTCCTCGAACCATCTTCTCCGTCGTCCACCTCTCATCATCTATATCGGAGATAGCTTGAATAATGAGAGAGACGGATGAACTTAGCCAAGTACTCATCGAAAGGCTCGTCATCCTTTTGCTTCAAAGTCAGAAACTCTGCTTCTCTTTCGTCGCGGACAGATCTCGGAAAGTACTTCTCATAAAACTGCTCCAGAAACACTTCCCAAGTCACTGTCGTGTTTCGAGCATCGAGAAGAATCTCAGTATTCTTCACCAGCGATCCGCATCTTTCTCTAGCTTATATATCGCCATCTGGGCTTTTCGCTCTGATGAGCAGTCCATCACCTGAAGATCTTTCTAGGCGATTAATCCACTCTTCCGCCGCTTGAACATCAAATGTTCCATCAAATGACGGCGGGTTGTGCTTACAGAATCGGGTCATCCACTGTTGAATGCTATCGGGTTCTGCTGCTGGCATTACCGGCTTGGCAATTGTTCTGATGCTGGTGCTGCAGAGACCTCTTCCTCTGGTTGCCTCCTCTCGAGGTTTGCTAATGCTGCTGCTACTGCTGCAGCTATCGCTGCATCCCTTTCTTGTTCCTGACGAGCTTGAGCTGCTCTCATGTCCTCGATGGTCTTCTGTTGTTGCTCGAGGCGTTCCAGAATTAATTGTAATGGATCAGGAGGGACCCTTGCATCTTGCACTAGGGGTCTCTCTGGTGAAGGGTTTCGTCGGGTTTAGCCATTGCTTAACTTAACCGAATAGCATAACAAGGAACAAGAAAAATAAATATCATGCTTGGATTTCATTATCAATAGGCATACAGCAATCAGCACTTAAACATCAACCAGCTAGAATACAATCAACATACAGCAGCCAAGCATTGACCAGTCAAAGTGCAATCAACATATCTATCGACCAAAGCATTATCAGCCTAACCTACTCGGGTTAGCTGTACCAAAATATATCCTACGTTAGTGATAGGATAGTCCTAGCGTCTACAGAAAGTGAACAATAACAAAGCCCTCAAGCTTCGAATCCAGTCCCTCCACATCATCTCCCAGCAAGTAGTTCAGGCGAGTGATCTCATGGTTCCAGAAAGGGGTATTAAGGTAGGACCTCTACCATCTCACTCAGCCAGTCATAAGGATCCAGGTAAGGGTTGCCTGGTCCATGTGCCTGATACAGCTCTCTCACACCTTGGAGGTAATCCAGGTGTACTCTCAGGTCTGCATCAACCATCCCTCCTGATGTGACGCCCTATGAACCTCAGCCGGTCACTCAGCTGACCCACACTACGGATCTCATGACTATGCTGAACTGGTGCAGGTACTACAGGTATTACCGGGGCCTGGGGTACAACTGGTACAGTACTAGGTCCAGGGATATTACATTGGTACATAGCAGGAGGAACAGGCTGCTTAAGAGACTGAACATAAAGATCTAAATCTAATGGCTCTTGGTACATTCCAGTTACAGGGTTGACCAAGTCTCCGGGTCCAGGGAGATACAGCAACTGTTCTGCAGTGATTCTAGCAGCTCTGGATAGTGCTCAACACAGTCATTGAGCACATTGATGAATGGCCAGGGCTGGCATCTCCCATACCCATTCCTCTGGGTCTTCATCTTTGGTGAGATCAATTACTATTGGATCCCAAGTGTTGACTGATGGCTCAGATTTTGTATCCCATTCCATGGTAAATCCCCATTTTGGGTTCCTGAAAATAGGTGTTAGTTCTCTACATCTAAGGATACTTAAGCAGAGCGTTCTATCTTATGCCAGAACCTCCGCTCTGATACCAAAATGTCACACACCTTACTATAATATTGACTTAGGTTCTTTTTCAAAATCATTTTTGACCACATTGGATGGTCTTGGGCTCACTTTTTACCATAAAAACGCTAATTTTCGGATTTTCACTTGTTCATCGGGTAAAAAATCCAGTTTTTCTGGCCCAACTTCAAAAATTCATAACTTATTCTACAAAATCCATGGGGTTGATTCAAAATTCTAATTAAAGCTATTTAAGTAATCTTTCAAGGAAAAAATAATCTCATTGTCCAATTCTTTATGAGAAAGCGTCAGGTTTTTAAGAAAACAACACTGTCCATTTGCCAAAAACCCTGATGTCCAGATTCTGACCATTAACTTTGAAAAATCATTATAAATTGTATACTGGGCCATTTTTTAACGTATTAGCTATCAATTTGAAGCTCAGGATGTTCTTCTTCATCATGCCAAATTTCACGATTTACGCGTTTGGGAACATAATCAAAACGTCACGTGAACCGGTCAGGGTCAGTGTGCTTCCAGCACTGTAGTTTAATATTTACATAACCAAAATAAGCTCACGAATTTTGTGGCTAA